>NC_090941.1:927331204-927634234 GCF_040938575.1 Ambystoma mexicanum
AGTAAAGTTTGGCAAATACTGGGTGTGAAAAGAAAACTACATATTGCATACCGGCGGCTTCTTTGGGTGGAGTTGAACGCAGTAATAGGTCTGTTGTGGACATATTTAAGAAATTCGTGGCAGAAGCAGGTTCCAGCTGGGATTTACAACTCCTGCCAAAGCAACAGGTATTAGTCCCCATGAGGTTTTAACAGGTAGGAAAATGGTGTTACCACAACACCTGCTATACAGAAGACATGAGCAGACACTTGTGGGTGCATCCACAGTTCATGAATACATTGATGAACTGAGCAAGCATTTACAACATGCATTTGCTTTTGTACAGAGAAATCTAGAAAGAGCTGCTGACAGTGCAAAGTCATATTATTATAAAAAGACATCAGTAAAGGAATATTGTGTGGGCGATCAGGTGTATACATTTCTTTTTGGAAAAGGTAAACAGAAAAATTCTAAATTTCTAGCAGCCTGGAAGGGGCCATTTCGAATTATAGATAAGGTCTCTCCTGTGGTTTATAAAATTTTGAAGACTGAAGGTGAAACAGCAATAGAACAGTTTGTTCATGTGAATCAAATTAAACCATGTCACCCCAAACATGAGATTAAACAACTTGAGTGTGTAGAAACAGATAAAGTCCCTTGAACATGAAAAGGTAAGGTAAATGGGTCTAGTCAGAAAGCAGCGGCAGAGAAGTTAAATAAAGATGGTTAATTATAATGGAACATAAACTCTGTGATATATATATATATATATATATATATATATATATATATATATATATATATATATATATATATATATATATATATATATATAAATAATGGAAGCTGAAATTAATGGAATTGCTTTGCAAAATGAAAATGTATTGTATTAAATATTGAATGTTGTTTTATGTATGTTTGTTTTCGCTTTAACCTGTACTTAATTTCAGAAGACAAGAGAAAAAGGACGAAATGTTTTACAAACCATGTTTTATTTTTGGCAAAAGGGTGAAGTTAGTGTTGTGCTATGTACTTTTCTTTATTTTCTATTTGATTTAGAATATTAACATACATTTAGTCAGAGGTTCCGGGACCGGAGGCTACGGGAGACGATGGAGTACTGGAGTACCCTGGATGAAGATCAAATGATGCCTGCCTCTGGGTGGAGGTGAAGACAAAATAACCAGAATGCCAAAGAATAGATGACTTCTATGGAAAAAGGATCCAAGAGTGCCAAGATGAAAGAGCACCCAAATGAACCAAATGATGTGACATCGCCGGTCGGGACATATCAGAGGCAGACAAGTGTCCTGGAGTATGGAGTTCCATGTATTTATTATTATTATTAATTATTTTAATCTGTTATGTTAATTATTTATTTTAACTATTTGTTTTATTTTATTGTTTTGTGATTAACTTCAAGTATAAAATTAAAACACTGGACTATGGACACTTCCATGTGGAAGAAATATGTAAAATATTTGATAAGAACTGATGGACTCAGAGATGAATTTTGATATTATGATGATTGAACAGTGATTTTTCAATTTTCATTTTTCACATGTGAATATTCATTTTGTTGGATTACCACATTTTAAAAGAAGAAAGGGGGCAAGTTGGATTTCTTCCAATTGTGGCTTGGGCCATGACCAAATTCTCAGAAAAAGGAGGGGATATGTAGGATTATTTAGTGTGTTTTTGGAGTGCAGCGCCACTGCACGCGATCAATTCATAGCATGTTTTTGGAGTGCAGCGCCACTGCATGGGATCAATGTATTGCTATAATGTGGTACAGCAAGCCATGTGTTGCCAGTGTAACATATGGACATGCAAATGAAGACAGGTTACACATTGTAAAAGCACATCATTTTTAATGGTGTAACATATGGACATGTAAATGAAGAAAGGCTACACAGGTCAGAAACAAACCATTTTCTCATTTAAAAGCACATCATTTTTTTTTCTCACCTGAAATGCCTCTATTGCAGGAGACACATTAGATAATTAATGAACTAATATAATTAACAAGTACTAACACGATTTTAACTTCTTAATATTGTAATGTGTTCTCTATGTGCAAAATGTGGCAGGCTGAGGCTCACTTTAAACGTGCATTCAGATGTTTTTCTCTCTTTTTCTCTGTGCTTTTCACGGTCCTTGCTCAGGAAACAAAACTCAAATAAGCAGGAAATCAATTTTGTTACAGTTGCTTACTGTAAAAGTGAGCTATTGTTTGAAGAAGGGGGGTATGACATGATGGATTTTTATTGGACAGGCGTCACGTTAGGGGCTGTAAGGTTTCTTGGTGCACCTCTGGGAGTAAGAAAGGTAGTCTCCATTTTGCATAGCTTCGGTGAGGACTTGGCTGAAGTGGCTGTGGGGTTGCCTGGCTGAGAGGCGTCGTTCCAGTGCACTGTTGATCTTCACAGGCTGGGGATTCTAGTCGATGAGCACCGGCTTGAGAATAGAAGATTTTAGATTGGAACCTCATGTTCTTCTGCATGTTCTCGCTGGGGTGCTCTAAAAGGAAGCACTGAGCCATCTAAAGAAAGCGACCAGCCCAGAGATTCCACGTGCTGAACAGCTACAAGTTGCTGGTAATTATCTGATACAAAGTGAGAGTGCGGTGTGTGAATGAAATCTATTTCAGGCAGGCAGCGTAGCGATAGCTTCTATTGAAGAAGCACTGTATTTAAATCTAAAGTTGCCATCTAAATGCAAGTCCACTGATGCATTGTTTTCTTTACTGTTGCAAAGAATCTAATGAAATGCCATGTATGTTGCAATTGTTTCTATTATGTTTATTTTAGAAAAGACTGCCTCGCAAAGCTGGTAATGTATGATTTTTTAAATGAAACTGATGTAAATCACAACCTGTGTAAAGGCTTATTTTTGCTTCTGTTTTCTCTGATGCAGTTAGCCCATAACCCATGATAAAAGGGGAGGTTATTAGGTAATATATGCCAAGCATCCTATGTGGAAAAAGTTATGTTATGAGTAATTACAAATAGCTGTGTGTGGTTCCACTCAGAGTATATATGTGTGTGGCTTCTGAGTGGAACACAATCCGCTGGGTGTACATGAATCAGCAGAGAGAGAGGCCTCTGGAAATAGTTTCACTAATGTAAATAAATTAATGATAATACCACATGTTATTGTGAATACTTTATAGAAGCATAGCTCGCTGGTGTAGATAAATCAGTGACAACAGCCATAAGTGGCACTCCATATGAATATGTGGTGTTATTGAATAATGTAGAAGCCTGAGGCCTCTGAAATAATGCATAGCTACTATACCACTATAATACCAAACCAAATCTAAATACAAGGAGTGGTTATTACTAAACTATTTTTGTTTTTGGTGGTAAGAAAATATCACTAGGCTCCAAATCTATACAAAATACCCAACAGTTCCCCGTGACTAATAGTTTGATCCAGAAATATTGGATTGCCAGTGTCATTGTGATCAGTTACAATGTTAATAGTATTGATGTGCGGACTGAAGTGCACCAAATGTTTCTGTGCTTAGTTACGTGGTGCAAAAAAGTTGGAGGGTCAGTTACAGGGCCAGTGTTACAGATATCATTTGGGTATGGAAAAGGAGTGTGGTGTGGCCCCTTTAACAGCAGGGTTTTTCCTGTTTAAGAGAATGAGTCATGACTTGGTCATGACTGGAGTTAATAAAAAGGGGCTCTTTGCGTATGCGCAGGCAGTGCATCCCGAGACCCAGAGAATGTATACTTCAGCGGTCGAAGTGTATGAAAAGAAGTAGTGGAGCTATGTTCCCTACGGGCCTGCACCTCTCCCTGCAAACCCCATCGCCACACCCCCACCCGTGCACAATATAAACCCCCAAATGCATGTGCCTGCAGTTTAAGGGACTCTTCAGTGCAGTGCACTGAAATTGCAAGTTTCAACTGCTTCCTACATGTTTATTTTAAAACGAAACCGTTCCGGAACGGTTTCTTTTTAAAATAAAAGTATAGGAATGGTAAAACTTAATTAAAAGAAGTAGAGGAGCACTGCTCCCAACTGCTCCTGCCCACTTCAACCACTGGTATACTTAGTGTCTGTGTTTCATTGTGTGCTGTGTGAACTGAGTGATCACAGTTGTTGAATAATCCTTGGCCTGTGTGCCCACAGTGACAAGGGTTGTGTGCGTTGGGTGCCCCCAGTGCCTTGACCCAGTCAGGAGATCCCTACAGCTGTAGGGTGCAGCACCAGCCTGATGATCGCTGCATGATCACAGCAAGCCTGGCCCTGCTGGTTGCCTCCCAGCAGTTGCTTGTCCATCCCATGGTCCCCCATACTGGACACAACCCTAGGAAGAGCCCGTTTTCCCTTTCCATTGTTTTCTAGACAAAAAGGAAAAAGGAGGCACTTCGAGGATTGAGAGGCTGAAGGAGAGCGGCAGCAGGCACATAGTTGAACATTTTACATTTAATTTGTGTCGGGGTGGAGAGCAGGGTATGGGGTGTTGCGGAGCACTAGGCAGAGCCATAATATGGAGTTCATACAGCCTGTATTTCAAGCATTCAAACTGGGCCAGGCATCCACATTATTTGCTTGGTTTGCCTTTTGAATGTGCCTTTATGAGAACATTCTTCCTGTCACAGTATAAGAAACTGGTCATCTCTGTTCATTCATTGGTCACTGGGTGTCCGGTGGCTCTTATTTTAAAGACGGACTATGCACAGCCACTGTTACCGTTGACATTGAAATTTGTGAAATTTTTACACCAGCAAAGATGACCCTTTCATATCCATGTGTGTTTATTGTACAATGCCCGATAGTAGGGTCCCTCTAAATACATTATCTCAAATGATTTAATAGATTGAAAACTTCTATTGTCCTGAGGGTAGAGAATGCTGACAGAAGCAATCATTTCCAAACAAAGGGAGAACGAGATGGGCAGATTTTCATCCTCTGTAATAATGATTTCAGTGAAAGATCTGAACAAGTTTACCAGGCAAACAACTAAAACGAGGGAGAAACCTATAACTGAGGGGCTGATCAACATATTGTTGTAATGCAGGAGCCAGCTGCGCACACACATTTCATTCAAGAATTCAGTTGCATCAGGCTGGGGTCTAATAATTAAAAATAATAACATCCTAAAACAAGTTTTGCTTTACTACATGAATATGAAGTTTGAGAACTGCACAGACGAGAACCAAGCCAGCAAATAATGTAATATTCATCTGAAATGAAAACAAGGCACATTATAAACGTAACATAGCTTTCATTAATAGGGACTTTTTAACCACGTCTATGGAATCGAGATCTCTTATCTGTAAATCCCTCTTGCTCTTCTCAGTTTTTTCTCATATCTCGATCCCAAAAGACAAACCTGGTCAAAACTGAACAACATATACTACTCATGCACATTTGTCAACTACATGGCAAATGTAAAGAAAGGTCCAAAAGGTACCAATTAGAGCAACATAACCAATAACGGAGCAACTCCAGGTGCACATGAAAATCCAGCTTTATTGAAAAACAAATCGCTGCTGGTAGCATGTATAAAATACAATCTCAAAATGGTGAGAGAAACAACTTTTTATATTCAATTGGGTTAAATTAAATTAAATTAGCTATTATAATAAAAAAAATCTATATCAGTCCTAGCTTGGACAGTAGAGTATGGATTATATGGTTATCTACAAGCCAACCCTATTACACTTGGTTTTTCTATAACTAATGGCTCCTCCTAGTTAAAAAATCCTACAAATGATACATTTCAATTTCTTATTAGATGGTGCTATACTACACCTGTCAATAAAGGGAACATGATTTCACTGGCGAGATATTTTCTCACCCGACCTCGAACACCTGGCACGGTGCCAAGTTACATGATGAGCAAGGAGAGATGGGTCAAACGCTATGAACTGGATAAAAGAAGTTACTCCCAGGCATGCAATCTTATCTACCAGCTTTGTTTGTGGCTGTGGTGGTCTTCTCTGTGTCTGGATGTGCTAAGGCAGTGGGAGGTGCACAATTTCAATTTCATCTATTTAACAGAGTATTTGCTATTCTTTCGAACATGTGTGTTCCTTCGGCAGCCTCTCAGGGCACTGTATATTCATTTGTTATGGAATTTCTTGGCATGGTAACAAGACTGCACCGGGCCTTCACGGATATGTCTGTCTGTTTCTCACTGCTACCATCTGCAACTAATTATCTTTAATAATGATATGTTGTATGCCGTGGGAAATGTTATCTGGTGTGGTGTAGAGAAACTCCTCAATACTCACACCAGAAAAAATGCAACCCACTAGGTAAAAAGACCCAGCACACTTTTTGCAAGGAGAACAAGGTATTATTTCCACAAAAATAAAGATGCACCAGCAAGGAAATCTGCTGCCACGGAATGCTCAGGCAAAATCAGCATGAGCAATACTTTATGAAGGCACAAAATACACAATGTGCAAATCCAAATGGCTAATTGGTGAGAACCTATTGGTGAGGACCTATACAAAGGCTACTTGCTCCATAGGGGTTGCCAGGCCTTTGTTCCCAGCCTGTTTGTCCACCTTCTTCCACGTGCATTCCTCCCTGTGCGTCATCAGGCATGAAGCTACAATTAATTGGTCTTTGTGGGATGAAAAACAATGCAAGTGCTATATGTAACTCAATGGGCACCTGGTACCGCAGACAAAGACTAAGAGGATGCTTTGAGGTCATTGTATCGCACACACCAGCTCGATTCCAGAAATGTCAGCACCCATCCAAAGCTCTCCACCCTCATTTTAGATGTTGTTTTCCCCTCCCAGAACCTGGCTGCACAAATCACGTGAACACTGGTTAAGGCAACTGGTCCATTCCTTCTGATCTTTTCTGATTGATTGGGGGGTCTGACAGTTATGTGGTCGGTAGTCTGGGACTGACTGGTACCTTGGAATGCTGGGGCTCTTGGGATGGGTGCATCTGTGCCCTCCTTCTTGTGGGATCATTTCTCGCAGAGAGCTCTAACTCCCCCCCTCCCGTGGCCTTGCAAGGTGCATTCCTTCTGGGATATGAATATTGTCAAAAGCTCTGACCTTTCTCACCGGTGCCCAAGCTACAACCTATAACTGCATGCCTACAAGTATTCCCATGTGTGTGTCTCAGGCTGCAGCACAAAGCTACGCCTCAATTTCAATATGGCTGCTAATATCTAAGATGGTGTTTGATTCCCAATTAACCCTACAGACAAAGCATGCACCACCCTTCCCCCACAATGAACCCTGCCAACACCCTCCTGCGCCCTGTAACCTAACAGAAGTCTTACTGCAACCTCCAGGTCTCTGCCTCATCTGAAAATGCTTAGGGTTCTGGGGTGATTCTGCCTCATTCTGAAGATTCCCCCCTTTGGTTAGTACTACATTAACAAACTCCCAAGTGCGCTTTTCGTTCCCCTTTATCATTCTTTTGCTTTCCAATCTTTCAGCTTCCAAATATGGGGGTGACCCTTCCTTTGGTACCCATGCCCTGCATAAAGACCACAAACTTTCCGCGGCTTGTGCATATTGTTCAGGAGTAAATGTCATATATATGTATATATATATATATATGTATATATATATATATTACATGGCCACGGTAGTGGCCATGTAGTTATGGTTAAGTTGCTGTTTTCCATAGGATGAGCACTTTTTGGGCGGCTTATAACTTCGCTCTCCCTGGACGTATTTGGGTCACTCTGAATTTTTTTTTTGCAAAGTTTGGTGAGGATTCGTTCAGGGGGGGCAAAGTTATAGGGGGGGTCCCAAAACTTTTTTTTTTCCCATAGACTGAATGGGAAAAAAATGTGCTCGCGTCTACAGCCCAAACCGCTGGACGGATTTTCACCAAATTTGGACCAGGAGCAGCGTCTTGGTCCCGAAAGCGTGAAAATCCGTCCAGTAGTTTTTTTTAAAATGACCAAAAGGTAGGTAAAAAAAAATGAGTGATATCTGTGTTCGGTCCGCGGACACACGTCCCTGTGCGCCCCGCGGACAGTGTCCTGATTGGCCAATCGGCTTGCATGATGTTTGCGAACATGCAACGTGTTCGCTGATTGGACGGCGTGGAGCGTGAAGCACGTCAGATTTCCGGTAGCGCCCGCCATCTTGGATTCACAGCCGTCCGCGGACAGCGTGGTGAAAATGTGTTCAAAATTTGTATTTAGTAGAGTGTGTTGGTGTGCAGGAGTGTTTGGGGAGGGTGGGAGTGTATGAGATAGGATGAAAGTTGTGGTATTTATGTGTTAGATGTTCTTTTTGTGTTCGATTTGTCTGCGGACATCACAGGTGTTCTGAAATGTTCTAAATAAACTGAATGGGGGGTGTTCTGAGGACTCAATATGTGTCCGTTTTGTTCGCAAGCAAACTGAAACTGTTCTAAGAACACTCGCAGTGTCCTGAAATGTGCGCAAATAAACAAAATGGGGGTGTCCTGAGGACGCTGTCCGTATTGTTCGTTGTGAAGTTGAATATGTTCTAAGAACACTTGCGGTGTCCTGAAATGTTCGCAAATACACAAAATGGGGGTGTTCTGAAGACGTTGTTGAACACTCGCTGTGTCCTGAAATGTTCACAAATATGAATGGGGGTTGTGGCTGACAAGTTGAATGTGTTCTAAGAACACTCGCGGTGTCCTGAAATGTTCGCAAATAAACAAAATGGGGGTGTCCTGAGGAGGCTGTCCGTATTGTTCTCTGTCAAGTTGAATGTGTTCTAAGAACACTCGCGGTGTCCGGGGAATGTTTGTAGGGGGTGTCCTGAGGACGCTGTCCGTATTGTTCTCTGTCAAGTTGAATGTGTTCTAAGAATACTCGTGGTTTTCTGAAATGTTCGCAAATAAACAAAATAGGGGTGTTCTGAAGACCTTTCTAAGTACACTTGCGGTATCCTGGAATGTTCGTAGGGAGGTGTCCTGAAGGCGTAGTCCGTATTGTTTGCTGGAAAGTTGAATGTGTTCTAAGAACACTCGCAGTGTCCTGAAATGTTCACAAATAAACAAAATAGGGGTGTCCTGAGGACGCTGTCCATATTGTTCTCTGTCAAGTTGAATGTGTTCTAAGAACTCTCCCGTTGTTCTGAAATGTTTGTAGGGGGTGTCCTGAAGATGCTGTTCGTATTGTTCTCTGTCAAGTTGAATGTGTTCTTAGAACACTCATGGTGTCCTGAAATGTTCGCAAATAAACGAAATGGGGGTGTTCTGAGGACACTGTCCGTATTGTTCGTTGTCAAGTTGAATGTGTTCTAAGAACACTTGCGGTGTCCTGAAATGTTCGCAAATAAACAAGATGGTGGTGTTCTGAAGACGCTTCTAAGAACACTCGCGGTGTCCGGTGAATGTTCATAGGGGGTGTCCTGAGAACGCTGTCCGTATTGTTCTCTGTCAAGTTGAATGTGTTCTAAGAACACTCGCGGTGTCCTGGAATGTTCGTAGGGGGTATCGTGAAGGCGTAGTCCGTATTGTTCGCTGGCAAGTTGAATGTGTTCTAAGAACACTCGCAGTGTCCTGAAATGTTCGCAAATAAACAAAATGGGGGTGTCCTGAGGACACTGTCCGTATTGTTCGTTGTCAAGTTGAAAGTGTTCTAAGAACTATCGCTTTGTTCTGAAATGTTC
Source organism: Ambystoma mexicanum (assembly GCF_040938575.1). Lineage (NCBI taxonomy): Eukaryota > Metazoa > Chordata > Amphibia > Caudata > Ambystomatidae > Ambystoma > Ambystoma mexicanum. The sequence goes on from NC_090941.1 coordinate 927,340,780, forward strand.
GTAGGGGGTGTCCTGAAAACGCTGTCCGTATTGTTCGCTGGCAAGTTGAAAGTGTTCTAGGAACACTCATAATGTCAGCAGACATTAAAAGTTTCCATAGACCATAGTTGAAATGTTTGACTCTATGGATGTGATATGCTGCGTTGGTTGTTGCCAGGGCATAGAGTCTTGGGTGCATGGCCATTTGGCCATGCACCCAAGACTCTATGCCCTGGCAACAACCAACGCAGCATATCACATTCATATTTGCTTATAACTTCGGGTGAAAAACAAATGTATAAGGAACAAAGGTATTAGATACTATGGATGTGATATGCTGCTATGGTTCTCATTATTGTATACTTACTGTTTGGTCTAGTAACCGGAGTACATGTATTTCTTTTTAATTTCTGTGATAAAAGAAAATAGCATGTTGTATTAGTATTTTGTAATGACGTATTACATTGTATAATCAATATACTTTTTTTTTTGGACCCTCATATTTAGTAGATTACAAATCAGAGTACTGTGCAATTTGCTCAGTTTCTGTATTTGTTGCTAAAATCATTGGGTCTGTGGGAGAAAAAAAAATCCATGTTGGATTAAAAAAAAAACTTTTTCTGTTATGCTACAGTTTATTTGTTTGTTTGTTTTCAGTGTTCACTTGCTGTTTCTGGCTAATGCTATATACTTTGGCTTGTTGTATTTTTTTGTAGCACTAACATATTATTTATTTGTTTTGATATTATAAAATTTTGGAGCAGTTAGATACCAATTGGCATATTCTAACTGTCTATTTCTTTGATATATTTTAGTGGTATTGATTTATCTATTTGGATATTGTTAAATTTTGGGACAGTTAGATACCAATTGGCGTATTCTAACTGTGTATTTTTTGGTCTAATCTAGTGGTATTAATTTATCTGATTAGTTGTTGTAGAATCTTTGAGCAGTTAGATAGCTTTTGGATTATTCTAACAGTTTATATTTTTTTAATGCAAGTTTACTTAGGGTTTAAATACAGTTTAGTTATCAAATTTTGGTTTTAAGAACATCAAATAAGCGTTTGTAAGATTTCCTGGTAATCTCTGCTTTAGAGTAATGGTACTATCATTACATTCAAACCATCCACATTTCTTTTTTATATATGCAGTGTAGTGCCCTGAATTGGTTGTGGCTCCTGTGTGGTAGATTATACCTATTGTTGTGAAGGTTTTCTTACCAAGTGATATTTGACCACGTGTGAATTCAGTCAGCTTGCAGTTATTTTTGGTACCATCTGCATTGTAAGGTAGAAGCATTAGTATTATGTATCTACTTTGTGTTTGTATTACTAACGTGGAGCGATTATCTGAATTGCAGGTAAAGCATAATCTACCATGGTTTGCATTTTGTACAAGTCACTGAAATGGAATGGATTCACAATTTGGTATTGATATATATATGAAGCGTTCATTGGGGATTTCTTCTTGTGTCACATTGTTGCAGAGAGTGCATGTATGTTTCCACATGTATGAAATCTAAAAGATTTCATTTATAGGTATGTGTTTGTTTTCCAGTACTTGTAGTAAGTACATTAGAAATTCTTGTGGATCTTCTTGTGAGTTTATAGTGAATTTCACCATTCCAGCACAGTAGTCCAATTGTTGTCTTACTCCATAAACACTATACTTGTTGTCAGGATTGTTTGCTGCATTTCTGTGAAGTACTAACAATTGCAAACACAATGGGTCTGTACTGTGTAAGTACATGTTGTCAACAATTGGTGGTAATTAAAATAGAAAATTCATTGCTACATTTGCGTATCAACTTACACCAACTATATTTGAGAATTTAAATGGTCCAGGTAGTTCTGTATCTAACTGCTTTTTTTGGAGTCTGTCTTCCTTCTTTAAAGAAGTACCTGGTTTACTTTCCCTAATTGATTCTTTTTTGCTTGTGGTACTTGATGAAGTATTAGTTTCTTTTACTCTCTTTGGAGGATTTGCAGTGACATCCTGTTGCATTTCTGTTTGATTTATTTTTCTTTTATAACATTTTACTTTTTGTGGAACAGAATATGTGTTTAGGTGGGGGGTGTATAGTGAGCGAAGTCTATTGTATTCTAAAATGCAAGGAATATCAGCGTTTATTTTACTTGCATCAAAGCTGATTAGAAATAGACTGTCAAGTGTACATAAGAATGATAGTGCTACATAGCTCATGCCTTCTTTAAAGACTGTGTTGCTTTGTCTAGGGTAAGAGCTTGGGATTTATGAATGGTGACTGCGTATGCAAGAGTTAGAGACAATTGTTCTCTGCGTGCATACATATCTTTGAAGAGAAGGAATCTAGCTGTTGAGCGTCCTAGAGTATATTGACAAACTGAATTTTGTTGTCTCGTGGGTATGTTTGAAAGCCAACAACTGTACCCAGTGCTCCATTAACTAGTCCTTGGTCCACGTCAAGGTTACGTTTAAGCATTACTCTGCAATTTAAGGATAATTTTAATATCTTTTCTAAGCCTGCTGTGTTTGAGATTGATTTTTCTAAACTATTTAGTCTTGTTGTGGCTTGGTCACACATGGGTAGTGTCATACCATGTACATCTAGTTTGTCTGTGGCGCGAATTTCCATGATTGCTTGCATTTCTTTACTTAGCATGATTTCATTGAATTTGAAACAGCTTGCAAGAGTTGGCATTAAGGCCATACAATTGACATTTTTGTGGGCTAATTGTTCCATAACATCTGTAGCACATGCATTTTTGCCATAAAGTGCATTAATGTGCCGGGTTTTCAATATTGCTTCTGCTTCTTTAGAAAGTATACCAACTCTGATACTTTTTAAAATGTTGGCATAAGTGAGATCTGCAGATTGCCGCATGTTTTCTGTTAATTCTCTGTATTGGAAATGTTGCCAAAGGTTGACATTTCCAATGCTGCCAACAGTTTTACGGCAGAGTTTGTGTCCTAATGTTTTAAAAATAGGCTGACCTTTTACTGGTGTTAATTGAAGCAGATCTCCAAAAACAATATGTGTTTTCCTGCAAAGAGCTCTTCATAGTCTGTTTTGAGTACTTCTTGTAATCTGAGGTGAATCAAAGCTAACATCAGGTTAGAGACCATGCTCACTTCATCTATTAGTAGCATTTTCATTTGTTTCAATACTCTGCGTAATTCCATTGCAGCTTCTGCAGAAAGTTTGTAATAGTCTAATTTGTTCTGGTGTTCTACTGGTAATAGTAGTAATCGGTGTAATGTAACACCACCTATGTTGTAGGCAGCTAAACCTGTGGGGGCAGTGACAACAGCTGACAGTTTGTTGTTTGTCAATTGTTGAAGGAACTTACTAATGATTTTGATTAGGAATGTTTTGCCAGAACCAGCTTCACCACTGACGTACAGTAGTATAGGTTTATAATTATGGCAGGAACATTCTTTATTTTCATGTTTTACACCATGTGCAATTTGTTTTGTTACTTCTTGAAAAATGATACTTTGCTCATTGTTTAGTTTTGATTGTAGTATAGTTAAGTCTTCTTTATCTTCATACTGACACATGGTGTTTTCTACTTCTATCATAGCTAATTCTGCCTCATTTATTATTAGTGGTTCTCCCAGTGGTTCTTGGCTTCCTGTTACAGAAGGTTGACTACTGTCAGGAGTGTCCTTATCTAGTTGGGCTTGGAGTTCTTCTTCGTTTTGCTGTTCATTGTGCAACATTGTTTTGTACTGTGCAAAGTTTACATCAGTTATAGTGCTTTCATTTGCTTTGAAAGCATCCTCATATGAGTCATAGTTATCTAGTAATTGTTCTTCTTTTCTCCATGGTTTGAAGAGTTGTAGCAGGGACATGTAATATACTTCTTTATGTTGAGGAGTCTTTAATGACAATTTGATATGATTCATTAAATTTGGTTTAGTGAGTTTAACTAAGCTGCCTTCATAGTTTGTCACTCTATATTTACCTTTTTTCATCAGGTTTCATATTATTTTTGTATGTTTAGTTTTGGGCTATGTGGTATAGACACATGTTTTCCAACGTATTACTTCTGTTTGGGTAGTATGTGTCCAATAAATTGTTTTTTAAAATGTCTAGACTGTTTGCATCATGTTTGGCTATTGTTTATATATCTTCATATGATTTTAGAACTCTTTTTCTAGATTTAGCTGGACCAAGACTTAGCCATACTATATTTTCAGATTTACCATACAATGCAGTACCAGTTAAACGATCAGCTGCTTCATATGATCCACATTCTCTATGGGTGAGCATTTTTATGCCCAAGCTGTATCATTTCTGAGATACTGTTTTATCTGATGACAGGTCATTACAGAGGTCTTGGAGCTCTGTCTTTTCTGCTTTAGTTAAGTATGCTGTGACATATCGTGCAACTGCAGTAGAATTGTCTGCAATGTACTGCACATCTATGTTTGCATTCCATAAGTGGGCAATGATTGCATTATAATCATTGATATATTTTTCTTCTTCTTTTCTTTTTATGTTATATGTATTTTTAGGTGACTTACCTTTAACACTATTTCTAACTGAAGACATGAGGTTGTTCACTTGACCTGTATTTGTAACTGGTCTAGGGAAACCAAATCGGCATTTTGTGTAGTATTTCCCTTTGTTTTTGTATTTGCGACGACAATATTTTCCACATTTGTGTCTTTGAAATTGTAAAATGTGTACATGAAGATCACTATTTGTGGCTTCTGATGGAATTTCACAAGTGACATATTTTTCAATAAACTGTAAAACAGTGGCATCACTGTCTTGACCAAATTTAGGAGCATCTTTAATCCACAAAAACATGTGGATATTTGGTGCTCCTCTGGCTTGGTATTCTTTTCTCCAAAAGAAGTGTTGCACTTCTCCAAGGGGAGGAACAGTTTTATTACAAATAAAATGTAGCATAGCAATGAAGCAATGGTGAAAATATCTTGAAACGTTAACAGGATCCAAAGAACAAAGTTCTCCAGGTGTTAGTATATCTATGTTTGTTTTGTTTTTATTTGATATGCGTAGGAAATCATGTAAATCTTCCCATGCATATTCTGCACAACTTAATGTAAGAAACCAAGTGGGTGGGCCAAGGTTTCTGAACATACAACGTACATCTCCAAGACGTTGAAACCAGTACTCTTTAGTACCACGCATATCTGCTAATAGATTTGTAATATTTGATTGTAAAACCTCATCCTTTTGTTGCACTTTTTCTAATAATTGTGTAGCTGTCATATTTTGAAAGTGTGATCCTGATTTTAATATGTGTGCAACTCCGTAGTTGCTAGTTCACTTTCAAAGAGTAGGTGGAATATGTATTCCACATTTTGTCTAAATCTGGGATCTTCAGAATACATCCGTAATGAGCGGTTTTCTGAAGCTGATATTTGAATAGGTCTATCATCATACCTTCCTCCTTTGCCAGTAGGAAAGAGTAGAAGAAAAGCACATGCTTCTATACTTTTTTCCCATATGCTGATTGGCGATCCTTTTGTTTGACGCATTTGGTAAGTTTCCAGTACATCTTCTACGGTGTCATTACAGTGCAAAGGATGAATTGTATAATGGTCTAAAGTATTTGATATTGTAGCAGGATCTAGTAGCTCAAATTGACCAGCTTCTTGTGTTTCTTGAATTATTTCAGTTGTATCTTTCAAGTTTTCTTCAATATTAATTTCTTTGTAATATTCATTATTCTCTTTAAGATATTGGAAGGCTTGTCTAACTTTATATAAATCTACCAGCTGTTGCCATATTTTTTTGTCTTTTGTAGGTACTCCATTTACTAAGATAATTAAAGATTGCTGCATTGGACGTTGCACTCCTAGAGTATGCACATTTTCTTTTAGATCTAATGGTAAATAAACTACTTTTCCAAGAATGCCTTTTACCAATTCAGAGGGAGGTAATTTTGCTGTTTTTGGTTGAAGGCATATTATTGCTTGACATGGGTGTACTGTTTGAATTATGATGCTCTCATATAAATTAAGTTGTAGGGGTTTTGGTACTGGGTATAATTCCAAATTATTTGTGATAGCACGTGAAGGAGTTTGGTTGTTGTCAAGTTTTGTAGTGCAGTAACTGCAAAGTATTAAGGGCTCAGTTATTTCGTATTGGTTTTCTGCTGCAAGGTAGAGAGCTAATTCAAACCATTTAGAATCTTCATTGTCTTCTATTTTGTATGATAGGTCTACAGTTTTTATGTTACTTTTATAAAAAGTTCTACGGCAACATAAGCATACATGGTTTGGTACTTCAGCTGATGTACTTTTCAATTTTAGTATTTCTTTTTTGTATGTGTTTAGCAAAAGGTTGCGTTGTGTAGAATTGTTGCTTAATTGGTTTAAAGCTATTTCATTCTGTAAATGGCTTTCACTTCCAAAATATTTTTTCTGGATATAGTGAATTTCTTCAAGTAGGTCTTTTGCTGTACCGTGTAGAAGGATGCTATTTAACTTTGCTAGTGCTAAAGCAGGACTTTTAGCATAGTACAGTTTATAGACTAGATTTCTTATAGTTGAATGATGTGTTGATATCCTTTTGATATCATGGAAAGTGGTTTTACAAGTCGGTCCTGTAATGCAGGCCAATGAATGTCCTTGTAGTCCTGTGTACTTGCGCACTGGACAGGTATCCATATTTTGCAGTAATTTAATTTTGATTTTGTCTTTGCTTTTTACATATTTATTGAGGAATTGGCGTAAAGATTTGAAACATTGTTTGGGAATGTTACACATTGACGTGTATGGCCATTTGTACACTAGACTTTCTGATTCAGTTGAATGGAGTGGTAATTCTAAGTTTTCAGGGCATGTTTTTGTAAGGAGTACTTCTTGTTCCATTATGGTATTATTCACTTTTTCATAACCTCGACCACTGCTATGTATGGCAAATGTATTTGTTTGCTTTTGTTTGTACACTTCTTCATTAAAATATGGTTCTGTGCTCGTAGTGTGATTCCATTCACCTCCGCAGATACTTAAGAAGTTCTTTCTGTTGACATTTCGCTTATTGAGAAGTCTTTTTTGTAATTTAGTTATTAGTTTTGTTAGTGGTTTCATTTTGTTTAACAGTAAAATAAATAACTTTCTTTTGAGAAGAATTGCACTGCCCATCAACACTTCTAAGATTAATTTCCTATGATAGGTTTTAAGCATTAAACCTGATTTCTCTCCTGTTTTTATAAGATTTTGAAGGTCTTTGTTACGGTACATTTTGGCTAAAATACCTTTCTTGGTATGCTTACTTTGCACTATATTAAAATTTGAAGAAATAGTTTTATCTGTAGTGATAGCTGATTTTCTGTTAATTGTTTTTTGATTTGTTTTGCATTTTGATAGAGGAGGCAACGTTTTTGTACTTGAAACTTCTTGTGTTTCACTAAATGACTGTATTAGCTGATGTGTTTCAACTTTTTTTACAAATTCTGCTAGAGATGGATGCTTATGTTGGACACTTTTATTTTCATTTGCTCTACTTTTGCGTTGCTTTCTACGGACTTGACTTTTGGTAGGCATTCTTTAGGGTCTGTTGAAAAAAATAAAGAAGATATGGGTTGGGGTGTTCTGGAATGTATGTGTGCTGTGTGCATGAGTGTTTGAGTAAGATCATAAAGATGTATGTAATGGTGTGTGATTGTGCATTGGGAACTACAACTAGTAGGGATAGATATTCTTGAATTAATGGGTTACTAAACTGGGGTTCAGATGACAAAATAAAAGTAAGCTAGTGTTGTGGAAAAGTACAAATAGTAAATCTAATGTATACAATTAAAACAGTTGTTTGTTCTATAATATGAAAATTGTAGCGGTTCAGTTGGGTAATTTGTGTGTCCAAAAATAGAAATTTGTGGGCCATTCTGGCTGTAAATCGCTGTTTAAGACATGGAGATTTTTTGACAAAATGGTACACAATCTCTACTTTTAGGCACAGAAATAGCTTTTATTAACGTTATAGTACGTTTGATTAATAATACAAATATTATGGTGATATTCTACTTACTTTTTTTCTTAAATTAACATGTAAATTCTTAGTTCTTCTTTGTTCTTCGAATTCGGCTGCTTCTTTTCAGGAGACTGGTCTTCACTGCAATTGTAAAAGCTTCAAATTAGTAACTTTGTTTGTATATAGCGCTGTTTTTAATTTAGATATTGACTTTTTTAATTGAAATCCTCAGTGCCTTCTTTAAAACCATTAAACTAATTTATTTACATAAGATTCATTGCATCAGTTCAGTACATATGATATGTTCTTAATGAACAAATTGTATTGAATGAATAACTAGCAAAAAAATATCTTTACAATGTATTGTGAAATTTATAGTATACCAGTGAATACCACTATTTCTGTAACTAAGCTTTTCTAGGTAATAGCGCCTCGATGTCATGTTTAAATTAAAGTAATTAAGTAAATAAATAAATACAAACAACAAAATATGAAATTGTATACGTTTTTTTTAAAGATTTAAACATAGATTGTGCTTGCATGCAATTTTGTTTGAATATATGTAGTCTATATATTTCATTTAAAAAATGTTAGTTTAACATGATTTGAGTGTGTGCGTATAAAGAAAGTAAATAGTATAAAGGTTTATAAGTGATAGTTGATTTTAGGAAATTGAAAAAATACAGTAAATTCATTTTACAGATTACACAAGCTAAAAGTCTGTTTGAAAATGTGTTCATCTACTGTACAGAAAATATGCATACCTGAAGTTTGTGTTCATGCATATGGATATGCATGGAGCTGCAAGTAGAAATCTTGGAGACTTGTACAGGTAGATGGTTCTTGCCAATTATATGACACTTGTACTTAGAGAGATTCACAGTACATTTGCAGTGCTGATCTATGATGATGCAGTTAGATGTAGAGGTCTTGAATGTCATTGGTGCATGGTCATGTGATTTCTTAGCTACATCCAATGAGGGAATGGCAGAGAGAGTGAAGTGGAAATGGTAGAAGGGCTGTTCATGTTACGATATGTCCGCGGACATGGCGGTAGTTCGTGGACATCGGGAGTTACATTCTTCGATTTTTGGGTTCAGAAGTCATGAAAATGAGAATGAGTACTAAAAGGGATTGGTCAGGAAAGTTTAGTGGGTGTGTTGTGCCAGAAGAGAGTTTCTCATATACTGTTTTTGCTGAGAGAACAACAGATAGCTATGTCTGTGTATTTTAGGAAAAAAGATTGTATGGATGTCATGGGCGCTACTCCTGAGGGGCCAGGACTGGCCCAGCGCCCTCAGAAGCAGACCCGTCTTCCACTACTCCGGACCCAGCAGACTCCTACAGGGGCCCTTTGGACCGTGTCCTGGCACCTTTGGCGCCGGGCTCATATTGATAAACAGTGTAATAATGCTTGGGTGGACTTACCTGAGGCAGACCATGCTGCATATTTACCCAGAACAATCCAGTCTGGTTGAAATCCCCAGCCATCAGGGCTGGGAGGAACTATTCCCTGAATTCAGGAACTCTTTTCTTACCTGGGTGGAACCGGTGGAAGAACACACACTGGAAGCACTTCTCTGCTATTTATACCACGCCCGATGGAAAACACGTGCTTCGCATTATTCTGCAGCAGCAGGACGCTCACCGAGTTGGCTCCTGCATTCCAGGTCCAGAGTCATCTTCAGCTTCCGCGCAGCAACCTGTGGATGAAGAAAGACACAGAACAATACTTACCAGATCCCGGAATCCAGTCACCGGCAAAACCTGCAAAGAATAAACATAAGGTTAGAAAAGTGCAACTCGCTCGCAGCCGCGCCCGCTTACCTGATCCATCTGTGATTGCAACGGAGCTAACCGCGGCCTTCTCTTCGGCAGCTTCTCTGCACCTGAAAGGCAAAGGACATAATTAAAAAGGGGTTCGGGTGAAGGCAGTCGCATTCATCTTAACTTACCAGTTTTTGCATGCGCAGAAGCGGCCGCATCAACCGCAGCATCCCGGCACCTGAAAACTAGAAAAAGGACATTATTAGAGGTGCCATTAAAAGCGGCCAACGATCATTATACTTACGTGCATCGGCACGTGCAGTGGCAACGGATATAAAGCCTGCAGCATCCCGGCACATGAAAACTAGAAAAAGGACATTATTAGAGGTGCCATTAAAAGCAGCCAACGAACATTATACTTACGTGCATCGGCACGTGCAGCGGCAACGGAAAACTACGCCCACAGCATCCCGAGGCCTGAAACAAAGGAAAAGGGACATTATTGAGGTGCCCATCTTTTAAAGCCTAAAGACTACAGTATACTTACAGGCATCCGCTCGTGCAGTAACGACGGCATCGCTCTTCGGCATCCCAGCACCAGTGCCACAACTAATGCCACAAAAGACTTGAGCCTCAACACTGAACTCATCCAGTGACGTAACTGGAATCCACGCACCCCTGCACCAGACACAGGATGGAGAGCTTAGCATTTATACGCCTAAGGTGAGAGCTCGCCGAGACAAGTAGAAAGCTAGGCTGTGGGAGAAACTGGCGATTGGTGGGAGAAGGAATCCCATCAAACGGTGATTAACCCTTTTTCTTCCACCTGCAGAAAACTTACCCTGCAAGTCAGACATTCGATAAGAGGAAGCCCAGTCCTGAGAGTCGTCCGAGCTCTACGCTTCTCCATTGAAGAAACAATAGCAGCCCAGCCGGGATCAGCGCCTCCGTGGGAATCAGGTGAGCGTTACAATGGATTTTGGTAGATTCATGGATATATTGGTTGAAGGTGCATGCAGAAAGCTGTGGAGTAGCAGTAGATCTTGGATTCCCACATGTGGAAGTACACTGGCATGGAGTACGTGGAATGAAGTGGTTGGACTTGCTACCTCTCTGTGCTACTTTGGAGACAGAGCAACATCCAGACATAATTGTAATTCATTGTGGAGGGAACAGTTTAGGACATGTGACTGGAATTTTTTTGCAATTTGCTATGAAAGAAGGACTTGGGAAGGTTATGGACATGTTTCCTAATTCTCAAGTGATATTTTCACGGATTGCGCGGATTGCGCAGAGACAAATGTGGCTTCGTTCTTCTTCATTTGGTCCACAAATGGAAAAAGCAAGGCGCAATGTTAATAAAGCTGTTTGTGCCTTTCTAAAAGATTTCTTCTTTTCACAATGAAAATATTCTGTTTCGTAGTACAAACATTTTTCGCAAAGATGGAGTCCATCTTACTTATGGTGGCAATCAGATTTTTCTGAGAAATGTACAAAATGCATTGCAACCTTTTTTGGAATTACAACAACTATTTTGAAGTAGGTGTTAGGCATTTACAATTTTTGACTTACAAACACCTCCCAAAATCTCTTTTCAGAGCCACCACTTCCTCCCAGAGAAAATTGCAATGTTTGTGATGGGGTAGCAACCCAATTTTTTAAATGTTCGCAAACTGTCCGCGGACTTCATTTATTTTCACTTCTATTTTTTAACTGTGAACGGCGGCTCTGAAAAGAGCCTTATTTTTTTTTTGATTTTTGATATTTTGTATTTTTTTGGTTTTTTATACACGACACACTAGGAGAAGAGGGGAAAGGAAGGTAAAGGGGGGACAACAACCACAGGGATAAGAAAGGGCGAGCTGAGAGAGGAAGATGTAGAGTGTGTTTTATTTGGGTAGTGAGCAGATCTTCTCGTGCTCTGAGACGATAGTCTCAAAAGCACTACGAAGTCGCTCACCCCTGCAGAGTACTGTGTCACAGTACATACATACAACTGTGACCCACGAAAGGTAAGGGTCATCAGCATTCTGTATGGCCTGTGAGGCAGCTTGTGGAAGACGCTGTCCCACAGAGGTGGTCCTTGTGGTGACAGGATCAGAAACAGAGGATGAAGTAGAGGAAATCAACCTGCTACGTTCTTCGCAAGGTACAACCCTGCAAATAGCCCCAGAGTGAAATGACCTCAGGTGTTGCTTCATAGTAGTGGTCCCAAAGCTGTACTTACCGTGCTTCCTGCGACTGAGTATCATTTTGCACTCATTGCAGGTAACACGGTTTGCACAAGCCTTAGGAACATTCCCACGAATGGTAAATAACCGCCACACCTAAGACTCACGCCTAGTGCGGGTAGTAGGGTTTTCCTCTACCTCATTCTCATCATCCTCTTCTTCCTCCTCCGCATCCTCATTCCTGTTCCCCTCTTCAGGCCCTTGGGGAGGTGTTGGTGGTGGAGGGGGTGGGGGTGGTGCGGAAGCAGGTGCAGCACCAGGTGGCAGTTCAGCAGCCAGGGATGCCATCAAAGATGCGATGGAAATCTGCAGTTGGCAGCAACATTTGCTGTGCTCTGTAGAAAAGCCAGAAACACAATAAGAATGAGCTCTAGGGAGTGGTCTTTTATAGGGGTGCTTGTGCGCGGTCCGTGGACATGCGCACTGTCCGCGGACAGATCGAACACAAAAAAAAGTTTGAAAAGTTTCAAAAGGTATGTAGAAACTCAGGATTACTATGTGGGACTTGTGCCATGGTGAGATTTTATTGAAAAATATTATGGATTAATTGAAAATGTACTTTTAATTTGTTCGAGGACCTGAACAGTGCCCGCATTCAGAACATGCGATCAGTGTGGGCGTGGTCATATGATCCGTTTGCGAACAAGTCCGCGAAGGAAGCGCATGCCCGCAGGACACCAAATGCATGGAGATTGGCTAGCGCATGCATGTTGATATTCTACGGACACTGTTCGGGTCCTGAACTAATTAAAATTGCGTCACACGTGAAACGAACATTTCAGGACACTGCGTGTGTTCTTAGAACGGTTTAAATTTGCTAGCGAACAGTACGGACAGATATAGTGTTCTTCAGGACACGTTCAATTTCGTTTATGTACGAATATTTCAGGAAACCAATTGTGTTCTTAGAACATTTTCAACTTGCTAGCGAACAGTACGGACAGGTATAGTGTTCTTTAAGACACCTCCATTATCGTTTAATTACGAACAATTCAGGACACCGCATGTGTTCTTAGAACAGTTTGAACTTGCTAGTGAACAGTACGAACAAGTATAGTGTTCTTCAGGACACCTCCATTTTCGTTTACGTACAAATATTTCAGGACACCAATTGTGTTCTTAGAAGAGTTTAAACTTGATAGCGAACACTATGGACAGATATAGTGTTCTTTAGGACACTTTAATTTTTTTTTTTTACAAACATTTCAGGACACCGCGTGTGTTCTTAGAATAGTTTCATCTTTCTAGCGAACAGTACGAACAAGTATAGTGTTCTTCAGGACACCTCCATTTTCGTTTATTTACGAACATTTCAGAACACCTGCACTGTCCGCGGACACCTACATTGTTTTAAAAAAAAAATGAAACTATTTACAACACAATATAAAACTTAAACTTTATTTAACATATATTAATAATTTATGACAGAGAAGGTGAGGCAGAAACAGAAACAAAAACAGGAGAATTAGGGGTTTCATCATGATTGTTATTAGGTGAAGAAGGGATGGAAGTCTCATCAAAACGTTTTGGGTTATGGAGAGGGTTTGGGGACAATTGACTGGGATATGGTGAGGAGGGACAAGTACATGTGGGGCAATGGTACAAGGTTTTTGGTTTAAAATGATCTTCCACAAAAGTTTTAAAATTATTAAAATTAGTCAACAATAAATCCATTTTTTCTTGTATACTGTGAAAAGTGTTATCCATAACAAGTTTTTCTGAAGTATTTTCTATTTTGGTATGCTCTGTACAAAAATAAATATATATATATATATATTAAATGTATACAAAATAATAATAATTAAATGGTTTATATTATAAAGTGTTTACCATTAGTTTCACTATCTTGTGACATTTCCTCACGTGGGAAATGTTCCTCTAGCCATTCCAGAGTACTAGACATTTCTGTGAGAGAAAAAAAAAAAGATAATATTTTTTTTATCTAATACAGAAAGTTTATAAATATATGAATAAAATTAAGTACACTTACTATTTCAGGTAAGATACGTCCTATGTACTCAGTGGGTCTGCTCTTGTTCTCAGTTCTGTCGTGTTTGTGAGGTAATTATGTTGGAAGCCAATTTATTTTCTTGTGGTATATTCCATTTGTGATGTCATCTTTGATGTTGTGGGTGTTAGCACGGTGGTGGCGCGAGTTATGGTTGCTTAGCTTACCATAATTGGCGAATTTCAAGGGTTTTTCGGTTTTACTTGGAACCATAGTGTCCCTTTAACAAAGGTTTTTCACTGAATTTCATAGGTTTTTAGTAGTGCAACTTAACCATAACGTCCCTTTAACAAAGTTTTTTCACTGAATATATATATATATATATATATCCTCCATCTCCTGCTAACTCTACCCAGTGTTCTGTGTAATTCTCTGTGTCAGGTCTGGGAACTGTGGTAGTGTCTGGGGGGTGAAGATGCGGCTCTGTGGCAACCATGCCTGGCTTGTCTGATTAATCTGTTTGAATTGCGTTATTTTTTGCACCACGTGGTGACTTCTGTACCCCAAATGAGACCATCATCATTGTGCTACTAGGCACTGCTTTGGCACAGCATTAGCTGGCAGGTGCAGAAGATCACCAAAACAAACACAAAAACAGGAACCAACATCTTTTCAATAGCTCCCATCTAGGACGGTGTCCGAGAAAAAAGGTTATCAAACCAATCACTCGCCTGTATGCCAGCTTCTGGTTACATGTGAGTGCCAAGGACATTTAGGGCCCCTATTATGTTGGTGATGGACCCATTTTCTGCATCATTAGGAGGTACGTAGGTACAGCAGGAATCAGCAATTTTCTTGCAGACTGCTCCTTCCATAGCCGTGTGGAGGTCCAGCACATAACAATTCTGTAACGTCATTAGTGAGATTGCGTGCATTTCCATCTTGATCGCGTTAAGGCCTTGTTCTGTGTCATTGGCCAATTGGATCACTTCCCATGGTACAAACTGAATCCATTTGACGTTATCTGCGTTTTGCACTCCTGGCAATAGCAACAATGCGACACATGTCTCTTCATTGATGTATTGTTGATATTGATCTGGTATTTCTTTTAGTAACTGTGAGGAATCTTGAGATAATTTGACCTTCTCCTTCTTTGCAATTTTTCATTTTTCTAATTTTCTGGCAACACGATGGTGGGGACATTGAAGACAGGTTTTGGTGCTGAGGCCAACAAGCCACCCGGTCCCACTATCAAGTGTTCTTCAGGGACCACCAGGAGAGCTTAGTGCAATGAGGCCAGCAAGCAGGTGTCCCTGCATGATGGCGGGAGGTGCAAAAATGCCTGCTGGCCCCGTATCTAATAGTTATTAATCACTGCAGCTGTTCCTTTCTTGAGATCTGAAATGTGTAATGTCTTGTGTCACCTACTATTGGTCCCCACAAAGATGACCCCAACATTGTAAAAACACAGTTCATATTCTTCCATCTTTTACACTTTCACTGATTACTCCATTGCCTCAACCCATGTGAGTTTTGCTATTTGCTCATTCTTGTACCTGCTGCACACAGCATTCACTTTTTCGATCACTTCCTTTCCCAATACGATGAGTCACCTGCCATGTAGTTTCTTGCCATCTACTTGCCACAAACGTCATGCCATCCAACTTCAGATACAGTCTTTGTAAGCAGCACACTTTTGGGGATTTGAGCACATTGCAGTTGGTCAGGATCCATTATTTGCAGTTTCTCGGTTCGTGCCTGGAAAGTGCTTTGAAATCTGCACAAGGTCAGATGAAGTCAATATTGAGTCTCCAAGATCGGAGTTCCTGTGGCATTGATACCTTGGGGGCTCCGTACACGTTTAGTATCAAGGAACAAACATAACAGCTTCCAATAACCTTCTTTTTTCCCGGTGGGCGTGGCTAAAGAGCCATGTAGGTGGACGTGTCCTTGTAGAGGCTCCTGTTGATCCGGACAACATCCTGCTAAAAACCGTGTGGGAACTGCTGCATAGATTCCACAAACATAGGATTGAGCAGCTGAAGCCTCAGGGCACCACTGTGAACAGTAAGGCGGCGAAAGATGAAGAGACTGCAACACTAGAAGCTTTGAAGCTCTGGAGACTTGTCCGCCAAAGAGGGGAAGATGGCTGCCACGTGACAACAAAGGGGACAAAGAGAAGAGTCGAGTGACGGCAGTTCGGGTGCCACGCGGCAGCTCGAATCATATCCAGAGGGGGATTGTGGCGTCGGCCTCGCCAGAGGGTGACCTGCCTGAGGATAGCCACAAGAGTGCGGGGGACCGACTGCAGTGACAGCAGCGCCGGTGCCCGGCAGCCTGCGGGGTACGCTGCCCCCGACCCGCAGCAAGAAAAACGACGGCGAGACCCGTCCGAGGGGTCGGACTGGCACGTGAGACCCAAGGGCACCGGGGGTGCATGCACAGAGTGCGTGGGGGACCGACCACGGTGACGGCACCACCAGCGCCCAACAGCATTCGGGGTGTGCTGCGCCCGCAACCCGCAGTACGAGAATCGACAGCGGAACCCGTCCGAGTGGTCGGACTGGCCCGTGGGACCCAGGTGCATCGGGGTGCATGCACAGAGTGCCCCGTGCCCTAAACACTGACACGGGACTCGGCAGAGCGCTAGCCGAGTCTCCCTGCACAAAGAGAGTGTGCCAACGAAGTGAAGTGTGAGGACGATGGCCTAAGGGCCCCCAGCAGACACAGGAGCAAGGGGGCGTGAGAGCAACTGCCGGGAGCAGGAGAACAGAGTAGCGGGCGGTCACTAATGCAGAGGAATACTGCCAAACAAGTAAGTAGCTGATACAAGCTACATAGTCGCGGAGACGGAGGGCATGGGAGCCCGGCATACTGGCAAGAATAAGGAAGTGAAAAGGCCAACGCTGGCTGAGGAGGGAGACGGACGCGTACAATAGAAGGTCCTTGGAACAAGCGAATGCCACGGATCACCTGTACACAGTCAGTGTATATATGGAAGCTGCGCCGTAATAACACCCGAGGTGGCGACCCATGATAAGGTTCCGAGCCACGCAAAGTTGCTGGCATGGAATAAGGCAGCAGGACATTGCGTGTATAAAATGCTGCATGGAAATTAAGGGGCACACAAAATAGTGCCAGGACAATCCCAAACACAACGGGGGCACTTCCAGGGGCACGATTGCTTCGGTGACACGTGGGACTTGTCAGTGATCCGGACAAGTGTCATGAGATACACCCACGGAGGACTTATCTAACTATGTGGGAGAGCACAATCCATTGCGGCAAACAGGGAATAGGCTCGGGACGCTGGTGTGGGGGCCACCTCAAACACGGAAGACAGCAACGGGCCGACCCTCTGGAACTACGCAAACAATAGCGCGGACGCACTGCATGAGAGGTGGCACCACTGCACTCAGGGCAAAGGCTATAGTGGATGCTCTGCACCGTGAACTGTAAGTGGAAGTAGGCGAGTCCGCGACTCCAACGGGAGGAAACTAAAGACACATTGCATGTTGGTGTGTACGAAGGCCGGGAGGGCATGGCACGGAGGAGGCTGGCAGAGCGTCTGAGGTTCTGTGGCCCCCCATGCTTGGGTAGGGCATTGGACATTGGAACGGAGTGTGTGCCCTTCTCCCCCTGATTGTGGAGCAGGAGAGGTGGGTGGACCCACTACATACGGCTGCTGCGTCATGTCTAATAAGCCTCTAAGACAGAAAGTGAAGCAACCTACGCTGGACGAATTTGCCAGAACACCGACAGGCCCGGAAAGTGTTAGGAGCAAAGACAAGCCTCCCGCAGGTGGCATGGCTGCCGCGGGTCCAAACCAGGAGGTTCTGGCTGCAATTGCAGATTTGAAGGCAGATTTGAAAGCAGCCAGGGAGGCCAAAATCGAAATAGTAGTGGCTGAATTGAAAAATGTGTTGGACCTTAAGGACGGTGAGGTGCAGGAGGAGGTGAACCTACTCCGACAGGATGTGAGGTCCCTGTCGGAGCGCACAGAGAGCCTGGAGAAAGAAGGGAGCTCGAACACAGCAGACTGCGCCTCACACAAGTCAGAACTGCATGCCCTGGTGCAAAGAGTAGGCAACCTGGAGAGCAGAGCGGAGGAAGTGGAAGGGCGCGCCCGAAGGAACAACATCCGCATTGTGTGTATACCGGAGGGAACAGAGGGCCACAACCCCACAGAGTTTATTGAAAATATGTTGTTACAGGAGATCACCGGAGGAGTTCTGTCTCAAGGATTTGACGTGGAACGAGCGCACAGGGCTCTGACGAGGAGGCCGCCAGCAGGCAATCCGCCCAGACCAGTGATCACCAAGATCCTTAACTATCGGGACTGGGAAAGGATTCTTTAACACTTTCGCAAAGGTGGAACAATCAAGCGAGGAGAGGCAAACCTAACAGCCTACCCGGACTACACCCTGATGGTGCAGCGGAGCCGGATGAACTTCGGGGCTGTTAAGAGGAGACTGAGGGAGGCGGGGCAGAAATACATGCTACTTTACCCGGCGAAATTGAAGGTGTTTCATAAAAACAGAACTTTATTTTTCGACACTCCGGAGGATGCCATGGGATGGCTTGATACGCAAGGCTGCCCCTAGGAGCCAGACGTCCAGGCGGAAGAAAGAGGCGGAAGTGATAAGTAAATAGTGATGGGAGCACAGTGAGATTGTGCGGCTTAAGACTATGGGACTTGATTATAGTCATTGAAGTGGCCTGTTCATAGACGAGCCTGGAGTGGGATAGATAATGCATTGTTTGCACTGGGACTGTTGCTTTATTAAGGAGCCTTTCAGGGCTAGTACTCACACCCCCATTTAGTGTTAATAGTTAAGTGGCCATTAGGGCGACTTCACCCTACTGAGCTCTGAGCGTACCAGACAGGACTAGATGTGGGGGTGCCTGAGATCCAGGGATGGAGCTGGGCAACAGTTGGGGAGGGAGTTGTTGGGGAAGGGACGGGTGGGGGAAGGGGAGGGAAGTGGGGAGTTTAGTGTGTATATAGTTTTGGGGAGTTTGAGTTTAAACGCAAGCCTAAAGGGAATAGACCTAGAATTGTATCTGTATTGCGCAGGTGGATGAGGTCGGCCGAGAGGGAGGGAGATGGGTATTGATGAACCATGGGGGATCTTAAATTAGTGACGTGGAATGTCAGGGGACTCAATAGCTATCTAAAACGGAACAAGGTCATGCTGTATTTGAAAAGACAAAAGATAGATATTGCATTGTTACAAGAGACGCACTTGACCCGGGAAAAACTGGAGCTGGTGAGGAGAAAGTGGAAAGGTACTGTAGTGCGGTCTTCGTACTCGGCCTATGCTAGGGGTGTGCTGGTCTGGGTGGCGCCGCACGTCCCGTTCCAACTGATGCAGGAAATGGTGGATACTGAGGGGCATTTGGCCATAGTGAGAGGGGTGGTGGAGAATAAAGAGGTGTGCATTGTGAACACGTACGCCCCTAATCAAAACACAGCAGCGTACTTCCGGGCTATGTGCACCAACCTGAGCTTGTGCGTGGGTAGCACAGTGATCTTGGGAGGGGATTTCAACTGTGTGCTGAACCCCGCAGTGGACAGGTCGGATGACAAGATGGTCAGGCCAGCCCCAGCAGCTAGGGCATTGCAGTCGTTGTTAGACGACTTTGGACTGGTAGATGTGTGGAGAACTAAGCACCCTAATGAGAGGTAGTATTCACATTACTCGGTCCCACAACAGCTGCAGACTAGACTTGATTATTTCTTTGCCATGTCGGATGTAATGATAGAGATCGCTCATATAGAATATAAAGCGAGGGTCCTGTCGGATCACTCGCCCCTGGCTGTGGGGTGGCAATACGGCCGCCCTAGGGCACGGATTCCGACGTGGCGCCTCCGTGCGGAGGCGCTTAAAGATGCAGCTTTTCAGGAGTATATAAGAGATGAAATCATTAGTTATTTTGAGGTGAATACAGGCAGCGTTGACTCGGTGGGGACACTGTGGGAGGCCTTCGAGGTGGTGGTACAGGGTGTGGCCATTGCTAAATCGAAAGGCCTGCAGGATGGGGTTCTGGCTGATTTACAAAGAGTAGAAGGCGAGTTAGAGCGAGAACTAAAAAGTGAATGCATAGACACCAAGCTGGTACTTAAACTACAGCAACAGTGCACGGAATACTGGGAAAGGCTCTGCAACCTCAATTACAAAAAGTACGTTGAGAGACAACATGCGGTTGGAGATAAAACGGGCTGTCTCTTGGCGTGGCTATATAAAAGTGAAACCCCGAGGCCCCCGATTAGGACAATAACCAGAGAAGATGGGGAGGTGACAGACACCCAAGAGGGAGTCAATAGGGAATTTGCGGATTACTATAGAGAGTTATATGGGGATAGAGGAGGAGGCAGCCGGGATGAAATGCTGGAAACTCTGCAAGACATTGGGTTGCCTAAGATAAGCACATAGGAAAGAGAAGAACTAGATGCTCCAATTACGTTGGAGGAGTTGGAGGAGGTTTTTAGGCAGCTACTTACTAGTAAGACCCCGGGAGCGGATGGATTACCTAGTGAATTTTATAAAGCATATGGGGCGGAAGTACTCCCCCCAATGTTGGAAAAGCTCAATGAGGCGTTTGAGGTGGGACGGCTGCCAGAGTCGCTCAGAGAGGCGGTCATAATACCGCTCCCTAAACCTAATAAACCTGGGCATAGCTGCGGATCGTACAGGCCGTTGTCGATGCTGAACCAGGACAGCAAGATATTAACAGCTGTCCTGGCGAATAGACTGCGGAAAGTAATTGGCAAATTGATACACCCGGACCAAACGGGCTGTGTTCCGGACAGGAATATTACTCACAACCACAAGCGACTCCATCGGGTGATCGAATGGGGCTGTGACAATGAAGGAGAGATGGCAATCGTGTCTTTGGACGCAGTAAAGGCTTTCGACTCGGTCATATGGGCCTGGCTGCTGGCGGCTTTGGGAGTATGGAATGGGGCCGGGGTACATTAGGTGGGCAGAGATGCTGTATAGTTTGTTTGTTTGTTTTATTACTTATATTGCGCACCAGACCCAAGGGTAACCAGGCGCATTTTATATGACAGCTCAAAACTTTGTTACAAGATCACATGGCAAAAATAGCAAAAATAGATCAACAAGAATAATATACAACAAAATATACAGGAGTATACACAAAATATACAGGAATATACAGCATGTGGAGTGTAAAAGCATGTGTTTACGGTCCTAGGCAGAGGTTCCTAGGCTTGAATATGTTCAGGCAGTAGATGATCTAAAGTGTATCTGCATTTTTGATCCACGTTATAAGGTTGTGTCGGAAGGTGGGGTAGGGTTGGTCAGTCTTCAAGGTGGATGGTAGGGCGTTCCAGAGTTGAGCTGCTTTCACCTGAAAGCTGCAGCCGCCGACTTTAGTCAGTTTGACTCTGGGTATGGATAGGTTATTGGAGTTAGCAGATCTAGTAAGTCGTGTTGGTTTTAGTTTGGTGAATCTGGCAGAGAGGTACTGCGGTGCGGCGTTGTTAAGGCATTTGTGGACCAAAGAGGCAACTTTTAGTTGGATTTTCTCCTGAGTAGAGAGCCAGTTGTTAGCTCGTCTGAGTGCAGAGATGTGGGCTCTCCTGGGAATGCAAAGTGCTGCTCTAAGCGCGTTGTTTTGCAGAATTTGAATTCTTTTGATGACTTCCTTGTTAGCCCCAATATAGAGCGAGTTGCAGTAGTCCACTTTTGATAACACGAGTGCTCTAGCGTTTGATAGGAAGGGTTTGCCTGCTCTTATCAATTTGCAGGTATAGGCGGTTGCTGAAGCCATCGCATTGACCTGCTTGTTGAAAGAAAGGGTAGAGTCCAGGTAGAAACCCAGAGTTTTAACCGCGTGGGCGGTTGTGATTTGGTTGTTGTCGATATTGAAGGAGGAGTAGTTGGGGCCCAGTTTTTTGAGGGTGGGTGGTGTGCCCAGGATGATGATTTCAGTTTTGTCATCATTCAGGCATAGACCGTGTGTGGCCATCCATGCCTGGATGATGAGATACACTCTGTTCACCAAGGCCAAATCCTTGTCGTAATCACCGGTAAGTGGTAGGAGAATCTGGGTATCATCTGCATAATTAGTGTAGGTGATACCAAGAAGGTCCAGATTATCGGAAAGGGGCTTAGTGAAGATGTTATAGAGTGTAGGTGAAACACAGGATCCTTGGGGCACACCACATGTAATGGGGATGGAGTCTGCTGCCGCAGTGGTGGAGAAGACTCTCATTGTGCTGTTATTGAGGAAGGATTGGATCCATTTTGTGGCTTCTTCTGAGAAGTGCGCGGCTGTATCCAGGTGCCTGCAGGGGACCTTGTGGTCAACAAGGTCAAATGCGGCAGATAAATCCAGGAGGAGGAGTAAGGCTGGTTTGCCTTGATCCCTTAGCTTGTCAATTTGTGCCTTTAGGTCTAAGAGGGCAGTTTCGGTTCAATGCTGGGGACGGAAGCCAGACTGCCGTACTCCTAGTAAATTGTTGTTTTCAAGGTGTTTCTGTATTTGTGAGTACGCCACTTTGTCTATGATTTTTAGGAGGAATGGCACAGTGGTGATTGGGCGGTAGTTTGTAGGCATGGCAGGGTCTAGTGTCTGTTTTTTGAGCAAAGGGAGTACCCAAGATTCTTTTAGGTTGCTTGGTATGGACCCTGTAGCGAATGAGGCGTTAATGAGTTTTGAGATAAAGGGAGCCAGGTCTCTAGCTGCGTCCTTTATCAGTTGAGGAGGACATTGATCCCCCTGGCAATTAGATGGTTTGAGTGACAGTATGATTTTTTCAGTCTCAATAGTAGATACTTTTGAGAATTTGAAGCGAGGGTAGTTGGTGCTATTTTTAGGAAGGGTGATATCTGTTTTGGGTTTAGTGTCGAGACTGAGTGAGGATTTTTTCGTGTCAATTTTAGATTGGAGAGATGTTACTTTATTAGCTAGGGCTTGCTGAATGTTGGTGCACCATGTTTTATCTTTGACACAGTTGTCAGGCACTGGGATGGGGGATTCTATTTCCTTTAGGATAATGAAGAGTTCTTTCATGCTAGAGTTGGCTTGGGCTATTATATTGTTGTAGGTTTCCCGTTTGGCTGCTATTATTTCCTTTTTGTAGAGGGTAGATATATCACTCAGGGTGCTTTTATTTTCTTCCGATGGTTGTAATTTCCATGCGACCTCGCATTGTCTTTTTATGGTACGAAGAGTTTTTAGATAGGGGGTGTACCAGGAGTTGAGGTGGGCTTTAGGTTTGCTGCGTCTCATTTTGAGTGGTGCAATTATGTCCAAGGCAGAGGACATGACTTTGTTCTACTCGTACACTAGTGTTTCAGGGTCCAGGTTGTCTGGTAGTGAATTAAGTGTGGGAGGATGAGCGGGAGTAGGTTGTCTGGGGTGATGTTTTTCTTATTTCTGGTTGGGATGGATGGTGCTGGCTGGACTAAGG
This sequence comes from Ambystoma mexicanum, assembly GCF_040938575.1. Lineage (NCBI taxonomy): Eukaryota > Metazoa > Chordata > Amphibia > Caudata > Ambystomatidae > Ambystoma > Ambystoma mexicanum. The sequence continues at coordinate 927,364,085 of NC_090941.1, forward strand.
CGGTAGTGAGTCTGAAGGAGATGGTCTGTCCAAATTAGTGGGGAGATCGATAGGATGGAGGCATTGCAGTTGTGGTCTGCCACCCAATCGAGTATTCTACCCTTGTTGTGGGTGGGGTGAAGTACTTTTTGTGAGAAGCCTAGTTCAGAGAGTAGGTTGGCTATTCGAGTTGCCTGTGGGTCATTTTGGTCATTGAAGCCTAGGTTAAGATCCCCTAGCAGGATGACTTGTGATGATTGTTTTAGGTTGTGCGATAGGATGGTAGAAATGTCCTCCTCAAAGGTTCCAATAGGGCCTGGAGGTCTATAGATAAGGTGGATAGTAAGGGTTTGGGAGTTGTTAATAGCTAGTTTAGCTGTTAGGCTTTCGCATGAATTAGTGTTGTTCGAGGGCACTAGCTTGATGGATAGGTTCGATTTAATAATAAGGGCTATGCCCCCTCCGCGGGTTTCGCTTCTATCTGCTCTTAGGATGGTGTAGTCGTTGGGGGTTGCTAGCATAATGGCTGGTCCTGCGGCGGCATGTAGCCAGGATTCCGTGATGGCCAGGAAGTCAAAATTTTCAGTCTGGATAAGATCAGCAATCTCAATGGCATGAGCAATCAAGGACCTAGCATTAACTAGTGCACCTTTTAGAAGTGGGCTGGTGGATGGGGGTGTGCATGTCTTTTCCTGGGTTGTGGCAGGAGTGTGCATACATGCATTTTGTGTCTTTGGGTGTAGGCTGTGTGGTTTTTCTATGCCCCTATTATGTGAGGGTTTGCTACGGTTAGATGTGATCAGTGTTCTGGTGCGTGGTTCATATAGTTTTGCAAGTCTGGCTCGGAGTCTAGCATTTCTAGATATGGTATTGCATGGTTTAGATTCAAAGGTTCTAAGTTGTTGAGGTTCTTCAGTTAGGTCATTCCGACTTAATAATGGTTGAGGTAGAGTCTGTGTCATGGCCGGGGAGTGAGCTGAGCGTTGGGGGGTAGTGTATTCAATGGTGGGAGTGAGTCTGGGTATGTGGACTAGGAATGTTGTTAAAGTGAGAAGGGCTAATGTGGCTTGTAAGGTTTGCATCTTGTGACGTCACCGTGGATGGTGGCAGAATGAACTAGAGTAGGCTGTGTAGTCCGGCCTGATCAGGGTTAGGGTCTGTGCGGATGAGGCAGTTAACTCAGGTATAGTAGATGGCGACTAAGTTTGGAATGGTGGCAATTGACTAGAGTACAATCGGCAGTACAGTTGACAAGTACCTCTTTCAATAGGCAGGCTAAATGTAGCTAACATAGGCGGGCTGAATACAGCATATTATCATAGGTAGGCTAAGTTCAGCATTCAGTGGGCAGACTAAATGTAGCTATCATAGGCGGTACATGTACAGGTCGTGGCAGACAAGGCAGGTAAAGATAAGCTAACCATGGCAGTGTATCACCTAAACGCAAGAGTCTATCTTGGGATACATGAAGTAACTGGTTTCACCTATTGACGACCGTAATGCATAGCACAGGTCAGCAGGCACAGCACAGAAGGGTACCACCTAAGTTCAAAATAGCACCATTTGGCAAAAATGCAGTGGGGTAGCACCTAAGTTCAAAATAGCACAATTTGGCAAAAATGCAGTGGGGTAGCACCTAAGTTCAAGATAGCACAATTGAGCAAATATGCAGTGGGGTAGCACCTAAGTTCAAAGTAGCACAATTGGGCAGATATGCAGTGGGATAGCACCTAAGTTCAAAATAGCACAATTTGGCAAAAATGCAGTTCAAAATAGCACAATTGGGCAAAAATGCAGTGGGATAGCACCTAAGTTCAAAGTAGCACAATTGGGCAAATATGCAGTGGGATAGCACCTAAGTTCAAAGTAGCACAATTGGGCAAATATGCAGTGGGATAGCACCTAAGTTCAAAATAGCATAATTGGGCAAAAACGCAGTGGTGTAGCACCTAAGTTCAAAATAGCACAATTGGGCAAATATGCAGTGGGATAGCACCTAAGTTCAAAATAGCACAATTTGGCAAATATGCAGTGGGATAGCACCTAAGTTCAAAATAGCACAATTTGGCAAGGATGCAGTGGGGTAGCACCTAAACTCAGGATATGTCAATTAGGCTGGGACACAGGGCGCCGCGCCGAAGACGGCTAAACATATTGGAATGCATTGGCTGAGGGGGCAATTTAATAAATTGAGAGTGATTGAAATGGGTGCAGCAGAAGGCACCTAGCTTTAGTGAGCTAAATCTGGGATGCTGGCAGTAGTGAGCGCATTCAGGCAGAATCAAACAGGCTTGTATTTTGGGCATTCAGGCTGAATCTGGTGTGCAGGTCACTAATATGCATTAAACCGGACATTTGCAGCAAACTGAAAAGCACTTTGGTCCGTTAGTATTTAAGTGGCAGTTTTAACATAACAGTCCAGTGGTGCACACAGATGTTGCACTTTTAGATAATATTTCCTGGGCTGTCACAGACACACATGGTGGTGGAGGCAATGGGGTAGCTGGGAGTAGTGCAGTAGTGTTGGTCAAAAGTTACCTGGAATGAGACGGGCATGGGGTATGGCAGACGGCAGACTCAGGCATAAACAGGCACAGAAACAGGTGAAATCCTTGATTCCCGTGGTCCTTGGAGTGTGCCACTGGCCAGGGTGCGGACAGGTACAGTGATATCTGAGAGATGGCAACTTAGCAAGGGCACTAGACAGGGGTGCCCCTGGTCCCCGATGTTGTACATTCTGGCTCTGGAGCCCCTGGCACTGTACCTGAGGCAGCAATACGATGCGATAGGCATCGAGGTTGGGGGGGGAACGGCACCTGATATCCCTGTATGCGGATGATTTGTTATTATATTTGAGATACCCGGAAGAAAACCTTCAGTATATTCTGGAAGTGATGGAAAGGTATGCAAGGTTGTCCGGTATAGCGGTGAATCCCCAAAAATCTAGCATTTTCCCACTGGGCAGTTACAAAGGAATCCCTGTGGAAAGGTTGCCGGTGTTGCAGGTGCCGTGGACTGTGGGTTCTTTCCGCTACCTTGGAATAGATGTGTGCCATACGGCGGAGGAGGAACACAGGTGTAATACCGAGATGGCTGTTGAGAAAATCTGCAAATGCATGAGATTTTGGGAGAAGTTGCCCTTAGCGATGATGGGGCGGGGAGCGATGCTTAAGATGGTGGTTCTGCCTAGGCTCCTGCATTATTTTAGCAATATCCCACATATGATTCCTAGGAGGTTTTTTGTTCAATTAAATGGTGTGTGTAGAGACTTTCTGTGGCATGGCACCCGGAATAGAGTAGCGCTCTGGAAGTTGCAGAACTTTCATGAAAAAGGGGGTGTCAAGCTACCTAATTTTGAGGCCTATTATATAGCGAGTCAATTACAGTTTGTGGCCAAATGGCTCTCCGATGAAGCGACCCCTGAACTTAGATTGTTTGGGCAGGACTGTGCCCCGTTTTACCTGAAAGAAATTATCTGGTTGCCTGAGTCAGAAATAAAGGAGTACCCGGGGATGATGAGGCTTGGATGGAAAATGTGGCGACGAGCATGTATAATAATGGGGGACCCGCTCCCGTGTTCCCCGCAGGTACCTCTGGTTGCATTGGCGGGAGGAGATGAGCAACTGAGGGTGATTATCAGAACCTATTGGGAGTCAGTGGGACTGGTAACGTTGGGTGATATATGGCAGGAGGGGACCATCAGGGAGTTCGAAGGACTTGGAGAGGAGGCGGGACTACATGGGGGCCAATATGTTACGTATCACAGGCTGGTGCGGAAGATTCGGATAACGTGGCCTGAGACAGTCCTGATGGGGGAACCAGACGCCATTATGGGGATGATATATGACACAACTGAGGGGGGGCATGAAATCTCTAGATTGTATGAGATGGTAATGACTAAGGTGGGAAAAGAATTGACACATTTCAGATTGGATTGGGAAACAGAGGTGGGAGCCCAAATGGAAGATTGGATGTGGGAGCGGGCCTAGGGATACCATAAGAAAGTATCTAGGAATGCCAGATTGCAGCAAATACAGCTGTACGTAACGCATAGAGCGTATATGACCCCGCTGAGGATATCTAAATTCCGGAATACCGGGAGACAGGCGTGCCATAAGTGTGATGAGGAGAATGCTGATATGACACATATGTTTTGGGCGTGCCAAGTGATCGAAGGTTTCTGGAGAGAAGTTGCACAAAAGCTAGCAGAGAAAGGGGTCACGCTTGCCGTTGATACGGCATGGGCCTGCCTGTTGGGAGGGTTTCCTAGGCCACGGAAGCTGAAGCATGTTGGGAAACTGAAAGACTTGGCGTATGTGCTTGCAAAGCGAAGGATAGCCATGGGATGGAAAAAGTGTCATAAACCACGGGTGGAGGTGTGGTGGAAAGAACTACAGAAATGGGCGGAGGCTGAAACGGTGGTGTGGCAGGAGGCAAGTTGCATGTCTTGGGATGAGGAAGTGGGTACCCTGATGGCATGGAAAACATTGATATCTGGCCTATTTGGAACAATGTTAGATCCAGAGGAATCTGATGAAAATGACGCCCATCCATGTGTGGCAGATACTGGGCGTGAAGGATAAACAGGCTTGTGAAGGGTGGTGGGAGCAGGGGGGCAGTGAACAAAGACCAATTGATGTTAATGTAATGATTGTGGATTGCACTGCGTGTATGGTTTGTATTGTTGGTTGTATTGAAAAACAAATAAAATACTTTTTAAAAAATAAAAAAAATAACGTCTTTTTTCCCGCTGCGCTAATGTCTGCGTACAAACTATTACTTAACTCTGAATGCTGCACATCCTCTATTGTGTCTTACCGAAGTCCTCGATACTGATCATATTTGGCCCTTTTAACTGGTCTCTTAAAATGTTTCAGACCAACGAAATTTGGAACACAAGAAGAAAAACTCATTTGTAATTATGTTAGAAAGTATATTACGAAATATTGATAGCATGAGTACATTTGTAAGCTTCCCCATGCGTTGCTGGTTGACAAGTGTATCATTAACATTTGTGGTAAGTTCTGTATATTGAACAACGGCTGCAATATTATTAATTTCAGTTATAATTGCACCATTGTCATGTGCTAAAGAATCCACAGAGCCAGTAATAAAAGATCCATTTGTAATGTTTGCATTTCGGATTCACCCCCTCCCCCCTTCATATAACCACCCCATATAAAACTACTACCTAGATATATCCCAAATCCAAACATAGAAATAGCAAATAAACAAGATAACCAGTACAGAACACATGCATACGTGGAAAACACTGTTATAAGAGAATATTACTGAAAACAAGAATTTTGCTTTTTATAAATGGAGTTATTAGACCTGTGTACATCCATTGCAAAGTGGAAAAAGACAGAGAGATAGAGAGAGAGAGAGAGAGAGAGAGAGAGAGAGAAAGGGGGAGAAAAAGATAGAGAAAGTTCTTGTTGTCCAAATAGTGCATAGCAGCATTTTTGTGTAGCATATAGGTAGTTTGATTTTAGGGACTTCAGAAAATGAAATGAAAAACACCCTGAGAAGGAGGCAACAGTCACTATGTCGCTACACATGTTTCTTCAGTAGTACTACTAGAACTTGGCTGGTATTTCTCAATTAAAATATTACTCAACTTTAGTGGCTGGTGTGGCCTGTGGTGCTTTGCGAATATTAGACAGATGCACCCAATACCATAACTCACAAACTTTCACTGCAAGTAGAGTAGCATAGAGGATCTCAAAGGGGTAGTTATAACTAGGGTCTCTCCACCTGTGGACGAAGTACTTTACATAGACACACTCACCAGGGAAAAGCTTGAGAGGAGTTGGAATAGGTGGAGAATCAGCTGCAGTGATGTGTTGTCTCTTGAGTCCAGGGTGGCGCGATCTGTTGAGAGACACATTTTATTGCTTTTCTTAAGGCACACAAGTAGCTTCCAAATTCATCCCCTAAAATAGAGGCAGCCCTGTGAGCATCAGATACTCTCCTAATTTGTTCATCAGCCGCCCGTTACCACCTCATGGGGCGATAAGTGGTGATCCTTACAGGGCTGCATGCAAATACTAAACAGAGCAAGGGGTAAGAAGTGGACCCAGTTTTTCTTTAACATGGTTTAATAATGATCATTTGCTTTTCTGAAGACCATTTACTATCTCAACGATCCCGTTGGCCTTGGTGGTAAATTGAACACATCCAATGCTTCATGCCCAATAATGCTGTGACCTCTTTGAAGAGCTCTTTGAAAAAGTGCATGCCGTTGTCAGACATTAATACTCTGCACATGCCCCACCCAGGGAAATCCTCTCTGACTAAGAACTTGGATGAATATTTTGCCTTCACCCAAAACTACAATTGAGAAAGGACACACAACTACAATTAGGTAGCGAGACCCATATACGTTTCACCCATATTCCTGTATTCGATATGTAACTATCGGACTGGGCCAACAGGTCGGGGCAGCGCAGCTCCGATTGTCCGCAGTACAATGCTGTAAGTCTGAGAAGTAGTACAGTTAATAACTATTTTAGTTATTTACTCCTGCAGATTGGTGACAAACCAGTCCTCCAGAATATCTGCAGCAATATGCTGTTTTGACACAATGGATTGATGATGCAGCTGGTAGAATACGACCAACAGCAATTTGTGCGGCATTGCTGCTTTGCCCGATGTCTCTTTTTGCGACAGTAAATCTGTAGGGAATTGTTTACAACACATCTTCACCCACAGATCCTTCTCTTCCTGTGGTGCTGGTCCCTGCAACTCAATCAGTTATGCAATTGGTAAGGAATTGTAGGAATCTGGCAACTGTTCTCTGCTCTGCGCTATTATTGGGTACTCAGAACAGTTGGCACTGGTAAATATGCTACTTGCTTGGCCATCGCACTCAGGGCAGCGTTACTGAATGATACCTCATCTGAGTCGTTAGTATGGATGGTGCATTTTACCACCGCCATCAACGATGGTTGGGACAGTGAGTCAATCAATTTATCCAACAGTGCTGGATACTGCACTGGGGACACGTCATCCCTCCTAAATCCCCTTCTCTTCCAACGTGCAAGTCCTGCATGCACTGTGGTGGTGACATAGGCCAAATCAGAACCGATGGTGATGCGGCATCCTCGAGATGCTAGAAGAACCTCAATAAGTGCTATAATTTCTACTGCTTGGGCTGACTAATGCATGGGTATCTTTTGTGCACCAATATCTCATAGACCCCATGTGCTACGCAGACCGTTGCCGCTGCAGTATGCCTTGAACCTGTTCTCTAGTCAATAGTTGCTGACCCATCAATGAAAAGTACCCCCCCTCAAGTGGGATGACCCTCACTTTCAGGATATTGGGCCTCATTATGAGTCCAGCAGTAGCCGTGCCGGTAAAAGGTAAAAATGGCACGGCTGCCGCCAGAGTCATCTTTTTCCTGGCACCCGGCAAAGGAGATTTACCGGGGCATTACAGCCCCAGTGGTCCCTAAGGCCAGGCAGCGGAAAAATAAAATCCCCATTCCCATTTGAGTTCCATTGGACTCAATGGGAATATGGAGGATGGATGCAACGGCACTGTGTGCAACAGTGCCGGTGCATCCATCAAGGTCTGCAAGCAGGTGCCTTTCCGCCCCACCAGGTCCGACCTGGCGGGCAGTAAGGCACCTGCTTGCAGAACTCGTAGTTTGCCAGTCCAGAAACAATGGTACCAGCAAGCTTACCAGTACCGTTGTTTCCAGACCGGCAACCTCGTAAAGAAGCCCATTGTCTTCTTCCCCCTCAAATGTCACACAGTCATGCCTTGCAAGGTTCTCATCTGTGCATGATTCTGTGAAAAAGGTGGTGGGATTTACCGTTTTTAACATCAGTATATGAATGTTCGGGCTGGACAGGATAATCTCATATGCAGATGCCTGCTGTGTAGACAGAATTGGTATGGAACGCTCAAAGATAGCGAACACCGCATGGTCCACGTATTGTGTTACAGAGAACCACATGACAATTGTTGAGCTTTTCTTGATTGCAAAAGCTGCTGCAGCAAATGCGTATTCACATGGGAACTGACCCTGCATTAGAGAATCTAGTACTCTGTTGTAATAGCCCAATGGCTTGTGGGCTTTTGTGCTCCCTTGTATGAGTACTGCAGTCATCAGTTGGACATTGAAATGGGAAACCAAATACAACCCTTTGGTGTAGTCAGGAATGGCTAGCCCTGGGGCAGTGGAAATGACCTAAAACAGAACATTAAAGCTATTAAGCATGTCTTCCGTCAATGCAATATTACGGTCTGTTTTCTGCACATCCTTGAGGCCCTGCAACAGGGGTGTGGTGTATGCAGTGCAGTTTAAAATCCATGCTCTACAGTAGTTACACAACCCTAGACATGTCTGCATCTCTTTGACAGTGTTGGGCTGGGCGCACCGCGCACTGAGGCAGCACGATCAGGTATCATTTTCTTCACATGGACAGATTTCAACTGGATCAAATAGAGCACTTCTTGGAGGCAATATTGCAGCTTCGCTTTGTCTACCTTGTACCCTTTGTATGCCAGCCACTGCAGGCAGGTGATTGAGTCCTTCCAACACTGCTGCTCACTGTCACTGCACACCAGATAATCGTCAACATACTGAATATTGGCACTGGGTACTTGAATGTTCCCTAAATCAGCATGCAATATCCTGTTGAGGATGCCAGGGCACTCGCAGTACCCCTGAGGCAAACTCGTGGGCCCGAAGCGCATCCTCATGCGCAAACACAGTGAGGTACTTCAAATGGGCGAGCAGGGGTATGTTGAAGAAGGCATTTTTAAGGTCCATCATGGTAAGGTGGGCTGCCTCTTTAGGGATGGCGCACCGTATTATTTCAGGGTTCGAAAACACAAGATATTTTGCCTAGACAATGTCATTTATAAAGCAGAGATCCTGGATCATTCTCCAACTCCCGCCTTTTACCTTTTTGATCAGATAGATAGCCGTGTTGCATGGGGAAGTGGAGGGTGGAATTATTCCCTCATTCAGGAGGGCCACAATGGTGTCCCTTATGCATTACTCCGTCTCTTTGGACAACGGGTACTGTTTGGCTCGGTGCAACAGTGCTCCTGGTTGGAGTGTTATTCAGACCGCTGCCACCCTCTGTAGGAGCCCTAAATCATGAGTATTAGTTGTCCATAATTTTTCTGGGACCTGTTCATAGTCTTTTTCAGTGAAGCGCAGCGTAGCAACAAGGGCCATCAAGGAACATTTCACTTTGCAGTATTGCACCATAATCTCACAGGGGACACAATTTGCTAACACAATCTAGCCATCGTCAACCTGATCCTTATTTTTTTTTTGCATATGTCTCTTCTTTGAGGGGCACTTTTGGGTCAATACAAAGTGCAGTATGGCACTCACATCCATCAGAGTCCGTGCTCATCAAAACTATTCTTTTAGCTGACACAACCAGGCATTGAAAATCTAGAGAGAGTATGGTTCCTGCCACAAGCTCTGGGATGACCACGTGTTGGAAAATGAAATATGATGGCACCCGCCAACATGCTTTACCAATCGTTGACAAGATGCATTTTCCCCTCTTGCCCCTTGAAGAGCAAGATGTGCCTCCTACCATCCTGGCACTAACAGATGCAACTGCACCAGCATTGATGCAAAGTGGATTTAAAACCCACTTCCAAGATGGACGCTGCCATGCCCTGCCTGCCTTCTCACCAAGATGCTCCAGAAGCTGCACACAGATGCACTCTGCTTCTCGATTGGACGAGAACCCCAGCAAATGGAAAAGCACAGCTGAGCCGGGAGGCGACAAGGGACCCAGATCTAAGGCCCGGGTCAAAGGCTCCTATCTTTTCCCTCTTGCCCCTCGAAGAGCAGGATGTGCCTAGTACCACCCATGCACTACCATGTGCAACTAAACCAGCATTGATGCAAAGTGGATTGCAACCCATTTCCAAAATGGCCACCACCAGGCCCTACCTACCTTCTCACAGAGATTCTCCAGAAGCTGCACCTAGATGCCCTGCGCTTCTCGATTGGAGGAGCACCCCAGCTAAAGGAAAGGAACAGCCTACCCGGGAAACAACATCATACCCAGATCTAAGGCCCAGGTCAAAGGCTCCTGTCTTTCCCTGTCTGCCTCTGGCTGCCTTCCCTGTCACCTTGCACTTCATCTATGGCAAACCAAGCATGTCTCTGATGTCTACCTCTCCTGCGTCTGTTGCCCTGACAGCATGGCTCATCCCGCTGCAATCAGGTAAGAGGTGCATTACCCCATCACTCAATGCTGCAAAAATACCTGCCAAACCCCCAGCTTGTTCAGAGGGTCTGTTCAGCCTGCAAGAAGCCCCCCTCTCTAACCTCTACTCTGGTTGTGGTTCTTCTCATACTCCATGCCCAAAACCATTAAAACACACAATGCCAAACCACCACCCACCTGCTTTCTTTATCCTCCATTACAGAGCACCCTGTGCAATGCTACTGGTGCCCATTCCACCCCCACGGAGCCCCCCTGGCAGTCCCTACTCACACCGCCCAGCTCCTGACACCCCAAAGCTATTTTTGGAAACATTCTTCCGAAATGCATCAGGGCTCCAGTAGCCACGTGCTACCCGACAACCATGGCAACCCCTGACACATTTACTACAACACTCCAAGAACAATCCTCCGACATAGCCATTCGCTCTACCAAGATCCCAGGAGCCGCTGATACCTGGCTTCTCGCCACCTTGGCCCATGATGAACTAGGTAGTAACGCTACTGAGCATTATGACATACTCAGGTCCCCATGCCAATATCAGGCGAACGGCTAACCCTCTGCCTCATGTTGGCCAATGTCACATGGTTAAAGCCTCCTGCAACACTTATAATGATGCCAAAGTATGCAATAAGCTGCATGTTGCCCCCCTGCTTTCTGTTGACACTGACAATACTCATACTATGTGGAATGAATCTGAAGAACTTAAAGTGTGTAATAAGCTGCCTGTTGCCCCCCTGCTCTTTGCTTACGCTGACCCTCTATGCAATATTTATGCTATGTAGAATGTATCTGAAGAACCTAAAGTGTACAATAAGCTGACTGTTGCCCCCCTGCTCTTTGGTGACACTGACCACCTATGCAATAAGTATGCTATTTGGAATGTATGTGAAGAACCTAAAGTGTAAAATAAGCTGCCTGTTGCCCCCATGCCCTGTGCAGATGCGGACACCCTATGCTATGCTAATGTAATGTGGAATGTTTCAAAAAGTCCAATGTTAGCTATACCTTGAATGCCGGCCTACCGTCCCCGACTAACTCACTAAGCACACATAAAATGGCTTGTGATGTCCTTGAAATCTCCCACTATATTGCCCCTTAGATTCATTCCATCCACAGTCGTGCACCACCTCACAACACCCTATCTTGTCACTCATGAAACACCACCCCTCCTTCCTCACCCTGAAGTGGATTGGCATCCTGGTGCACCAAGTAAACTCATCAGCTACACCTATTCACCAGATACCCCTCTCCAAGCACTCTACTTATCCGGCCACCAAACTGTGGAAAAACATCCAATCCCTTCTCTCTGACACCCTGCCACCCCTCACCACTACTACAATGTTACCACCTGACAATACCATGGTGCCTGATAGAAGCACCAACCTGACCACTCCCCTACCTTCATCTGTGTCACGCCTCTCTCCTAACCTGAGACACACCACCCTGCCCCACTACCTGTATTCATCATACAATCTGATACCCACATGGCACCCTGCTTGGGCACTATACCCCTTCACAGACTCTGTTCTAGACAGGCTGGACAGTACGTTGCCCCAAAACACACTACCTACTACCCCCATTAACTGCCTGCACAGGCATCTCCAGGCTGAAATGCCTCTGATCCCTTACTATGACACACAGACCAACACCTCACACAGCAGTCCAAAGAACCCCCCAAACAACCAGGCCCAGATACCTTGCCTGGACCCTTATCAAAACTCACTCTATCTGTGCCCATGCATCCAGCATTCATGATCTCCTACTAGACAACAACCACAACCTACTTATTATCACAGAAACTTCGCTGCATGATACAGCAGGCCCCTCCCTATCTCTCGCCCTACCCCCTGGCTACTTGACCTTCAGAACATACAGAGTTAGTAACCATGGTGGAGGAGACACCATTATTTCCAAAACTTCCCTCCCTATCAGAACCTTCCCCCTCCCACCTCTACCAGGCTACAAACTCCTGCTAGCCAAAATTGAACCTCACCCCCCAAACCACCATTAAGATCCTCCTCTACAGACAACCCAACAACCATGGATCTCCATAAACCAACATATCCCTGCTCACCACTCCCCTACTAAAGCCCAATATCAATTGCGTGCTCTTGGGTGACTTCAACCTAGGGTTCAAAGACCCCACAGACCAGAAGTCTACCTCCCTTTCCACAGCGCTCCATGAAATGAACTTCACCCATGTGGTCTTCACCCCTACCCACTCTAAAGGCTGAATCCTTGACTTTCTACCTAATTCACCTCCATTGTCCCTGTCCCCTGGACAGACCACTCTGATGATCACCCACCCATCACTGCTAGACATACTCCTAACATAAGGAACTACTGGAACCTACCATTCATGCATTCCTTAGGTCAGTGCCCATCGGTAGTGACCCCAATGTCATTCTCAGGGCCTACAATTCAGCTCTCCTCAAGGCACTTGACCAGCCCACCCCCCTAAAAACGACATTGTGTAAAAAAAAAAAATAACAACTGGTTCACAGAAGAATGAATTGCCCAACGCAAACTCAAACGTGATAAAGAACACCTCTGTAGAAAAACCCCATCCCCTCCAACAAAAAGGTGTTCACCAAAATTGCCACCTCAAATTTAAAAAAAACTATCATCACCACTAAAGCCAGCATCTACAACATGTGCATTACCGAAGCCAGCATTAATAGCAGAGGATCCTCAAGGAGCTCAAAGACCCAGCCCCCCTTGTCACTAGCTTCCTGAAAGACAAAGCCTGGAGGTCACTCATTCAATCAGCCCTTGCCAATAAAACCCTCAACCTCCATGATAAAACCATTGTCAAGAAATCCATGCTCCCCACCTCCAAGTCAGACACCCCTCAGTCATAACCCCACCTGTCCCACAACCCCCCTTCCATTTCTCCACTGTCTCCGCAACTGATGTACTCACCATCATCCAAAGCCTTAAAACCTTCATATGCGTAGGTGACATCTGCCCAGCCAATCTCATCAAGATGTGTGCTGAACCCCTTGCTCCTATCATCACCAAATTTATCAACACATCCTTCAACTCCTGTATAGTTCCCAAATCCATCAAAGAAGCATGGGTCACACCACTCTTGAAAAAGTGCTCCCCACAAACTACCGGCCCATTACTACAGTGCCTTACTGCTTCAAAATCCTCAAACGTACCGCATACTCCCAACTCCAAAAGCATCTAGAAACCAACATTCTACTTGGTACCCGACAATCTGGATTCATACACAGACATAACACGGAATTCGATCTCCCAGATCACAAGATCCAGCTCGATCACATCCGTGATGCAGGGGACGTTGCCATCCTCCTTTTACTTAACCTCTCAGCTGCCTTTGACCTTGTTGACCACAACATCCTCTGTCACCACCTTACTAGCACCTTCAACCTCTCCCTTGAAGCGGCCAATTGAATCAAGCCCTTCCTAAACCAACAGACCTCTAGGATACTCACTGGGGATACTCACTGGGGCTAAATCCGCTGACCCCATTTCCGTCTCCTTTGGGGTCCCCCAGGGATCCTGTCTCTGACCCACATTATATAATATGTACACTAAACCACTCTTTGACCACCTGGGCAACATCAATATCCCATACACTAATGTTGTTGATGACACACAGGTCTTCTTCAAACTCACTGTTAACCACGGACGAGACTCTGAAAACATGGGTGTACAGCACTATCCAGGCTTGGATGGCTAACCACCACTTCTCCCTGAATGATGGCAAGACAAGGCTGTTCATTGTTTGCTCCCCACACTGCCTCAAACACCTGGACCCTGCTTTTGTCTTCTTTCTTTTTGACAGTAACATTACTCCGGTCTCTACCCAAGTCAAACCACTCACAGTCTACCCTGACTCTGAAATCAACATGCACAAACATGTCAAGGTCGTTGCCTCAGTATCTGCTTACTCCACCAAACTTATCAACCTCACCAAGAAGTTCCTCACTCCCAACAACTGCCTCACATTGGCTAGAGCCATTATCGGCAGCAAACTAGATTACTGCAACTCAATCCTTGCAGAAATCTCCAATACAAATCTCAACAAACTACAGCTGATCCAAAATAATGCCCTCAGAGCAGTGTGGGGCCTGAAACGCTCTGATCAAATCTCCAGAGTAACACACAAAGCCCACTGGCTACATGTCAAGGCACGCATCAGGTTTAAAATTCTTTCCTTCACCCACAGCTGCATCCATAAGACTGCCCCTCCATACCTCACTCACTGCATTTCAAAAAAGCCTAATTTACATGGCCTGCATTCCTCCTCTTCCACCTCAGTAAGCACCCCCAGATTCACTAGACAAAGTGCTGGAGGAACGAGCTTCACTGTTATCGCCACCAACCTCTGAAATGCACTCCGACCCAGCATCAAAGAAGATCCCTCCTATCAGACATTTTGCAAAAATATCAAAACTGCTCTTTAAAAAATATGACTAATTACCGTCTCCATTGTATACCTGCAATGATAACGGTACTTGAACACTGTTGTTACCCGATGTGTTTTTTATGCCTAGACTGTAACACAAATCTCTAGCGCCGTGATACCTCTGTTTCCTGGCTGCTATCAACAAATGAAGTAAATAAAATAAATCTGCATCAATAAAAATGCAATCCCGTACACAAACGTGTCTGGATCCACGGGGATGCCGCAAACTACCACCTCTCTACCCCGTGCCTGTATTATGATCATCGACCTCAAGGCACACATGCCTTGGCTTGCACAAACCACAGCATGATCCTTGAAGGAGATGGTAATGTTCAGTTTAAAAAGCAAATCCCAGCACAACACATTTATCAGGGAAGACTCTAAATGCAATAGGGGTGCACACACCACTACCTCTTCTTTGTAGAGAACCGTGGCAACAGCCCCAGATAATCCTTGTGTGTTGAGAATTTCACCTTATAGTAAGAAGTTTCCCTCACTAATGCATTACTTAGTGCCACCTGTGTCAACCATAAAGATGAATTACTTATTACCTATCTCACCACCCACCAAGGGTTCCTGATCACGGTTGGCAGCCATGGACAGTACTGGGCATGCAAGAGATTTATGTGGGCTGTCCTAATCAGGGTATATATTGGTACCCGGAAAATGAAATGATTTTGTCTCATGATGCTGACCCCCTCTGATAAGGCGCTACAGTTCCATTTGGCACAGCATTGCAGGATGGCATTTGTCCTCTGTAAAGGGTGTTCTTTTGGGCCGTTTGTGGTTGTGCATTAGACGGTGCTTGTGCCTGCATATATGGGGTTCTAGATTGTAAGTGAGTGTAGCCCTGGTGTACTTCATAGAGTATGGAGGTGAACATCAGGTGTGGGACGGTACAGGGCTGTGGCGGTGCAGGGGCAGGTTCATTGTATGGGTTGTACGTCACTCCCAGGATGCTTCTCACTCTCTTGCAAAATGTCCACACTTCCCACAGCTCCCACATTGAGAAGATATGATACCAACCCAGAGCCCCATCCCACAAACACCCTATGCCCCCTCTACCGGCTTGGAACCCTTTAATGCTGAGGTCCGCTACCCCACTGTCCCTGTTCTCCGCCTGGCCAAAACGCTGTTATCCTCACATCTATGCTGCAGCCTCCTTCCGCTGAGTCTGTCTTCGTACTTGCCATCACAGGCCCCTCCACTGAGCTGTTTCCTTTTCTCATTCTTTAATCATTTTACATTGCTGTATAAATATAGTCTGAATCTAGGCCCACCAATTCACCTCTATGCCCACTATCTTATCAAGTACTTTCTGAAATTCCTTAGGTAATCCCCTCTTAATAACAAAATTGAAAAGAGGAAATGATAGGTCCAACTGGTCACCCGCCTCTACTCTCTACATCTCCTGCACTTTTAAAACGTACTGTGGGGCATCTTCATTGTCCCCCATGGTGTACTGCATTATGGACTGCACGTCCGGTGTATCAGGGTACACCCACTGCAGTGCGTCCAACCCTTGTACCATAATATTGTAAAAAGGGGTCCCATCATGCATATTGTCATGTAGTTTTACTCCTGGATATCCTACCTTAACCCACACGTTCCAGGCCTGATCTCCCACAATACCAGCAAGTAAACTGTTCATGTCCCCCATTGCCAAAAGGATTCACGCAGTCTGTTTTTCAAATGTATATATCTAGTTTCCAGATCCCAGAAGTAAGGGGCGGGAGCGCTTTGATCAGATTATTTTTATCCATCTGAGCCCACGGAACATAATGCGCTCTTCCAGGTGCCTTATGCAATAACAGCAGTTGTGTGCCTGCTCCTCAACTTGATTTCCACCCATCACTTCCCTTTTTCCTTGCCACTGCTACCTTCCAAAATCTGCTCCTCAATTACTGGCCCCACAAACTTTCTATTATTGGCATAATTTCTGGAGCACCTTGTGCCTCCCCCTCTTCGAACTCGTCCCCGCTGTCCCATTCTCCTTCTTGCACCTCTTGATGCACTTCCCTGTCTGACCTCACCGTCCCATACCCTGCGCTTTCCACTCCTCCATCGCCACTACCGTGCTTCTCAACATGCACAGCCTTGATAGCACTGCTATCCAGTGTAAATAAAATATCTCCAGCCCACCACTCGTCCAACCCACACCCGGTTTGCTCTCCCCTTCCTTTATTGCCCTCAGTCATGACCATTCTGCCTGGTTTGCCTCCAATGCCTCCTCTAACTCCTTCTGTGACTTACTGTACAGCAGAGTGACAGCTTTAGGTTTTGGTCAATATGGGGGTGGTGTGGTGGCAGGTGGGGGTATATCAGAGACGTAATTTAGGGGTCACCAGGGGTCGCAACTGTGACCTCTGAGGTCTCCCTTGCAACCTCTGTGGTCTGTCTTGCGACCTCTAAAAAAAAATATATATATATATTTTCTTTGTAATGCAAGCTCCATGGCTGTAGCTCTTTACTTCTGGGGTTGCTGGCTTTCTTGTTCAGGCCCCTTAAAAAAAAGAAGAAAACTAAGAACAGGAGTGCCACAAGTCTAACACTTTCAGCACTGACCCTAAATAAGAAAGAATAGGAATACCAAATAATGTGTCTTTCTGGAATTCTATACAATAATTGATAGGCTCATAAAATGTTAATTTCAGGCACACTTCAGGGGCGAGTCACTGATTTAGTCTGTTCTTAAACACCTCACTCAGCCTTTCATCCTTCTGAGGTCGATAAATGAGTACCAACACAGGTTGGGTGATATTGGCTGTATATTTTTTCTATATAAAGCGCTTAAGCATAAGTGCTATATAATAACACATCATTAGCATTTGGTCATGGACGTCTGCTTACATACACGGTAATTTGGTAACATGGGCCTGTACACAGTGATCTTAATGATACATATGGTGATCAATTCTTGTATGAAATGTACATCACAGAATGATATTGTAACTATATTTTTCGTAGTGTACAATGCTATGTGATGCCACTTCCTGTTTTGTCAACAGGTAAAATGTCATGTTCCATCGCTACCCGTGATATCACTTTGGGGCCTGGTCAAATGACATCACTTCCTGTGATGTCATCAGGGGGTCAAGGGTCGTGTAATGTCACTTCCACTACCCCTGGCATTTTGGTGAAATGACGTCCCTGGGGCACATATGTTAGGTTGGTGTATCCTGTGGCTGGGCGAACAGTGAGGGGATAATGCCTCTCCCTAGGTGTGGGCTGTGCTGTTTCCTCTGGCACTGCTGCATTCACTTTGTTTGAGGTGGCACTATCCTCATGCTGGGATGTACCAGGCGGTGTCCTCTATATCCTCTACCACTTTCCAGAAATCTAAAACCTCTTTTAGTTTCTGTAGTTGTTGACCTTTGTATTTATCAGTTAGAAACATGCTCATATGTTCTAATATCTCTATGTTATCAGTACCCTGCTCCAGCACAACCTGGGGCATCCCCACTCGGGTCTATGCTACCCATGTTTGTGGTACTTCTCTATTGTATCCTTGTACAATGGCAATACACTATATATATACTCCAGCAGAATCATTACCCCCATATTGGCAATTGTACATTCAAAAGAAGATTCTAAGCATGCGTCACACACAATGTTATTATGATTTTCACTACCAGCCCTCTGTTCCCACCTAACAGCATACTTACCAACCCTACAGATTTAGGCAGTAGGCTACTGCTTTTTATGCAGTCCTACCGCCTACCGACTTCATGTACAGATCCTACCGCTATTTATAGCGTCTGCCTGGATGAGTGGCAACTTTATGGGGCTACGACCAGGCCTGGTTGCCTGTCAGCCTGGTCCATGGACAGCCTGGTGCACTGCAGCAGAAATTCATGATGTTTTTACAGGGGGTCAAGGGTTGAACTAATTAATTTGATTGATGGGCACGACTTGACATGCAAGCGCATAATGCGACATAGCCCATGGTTTAGCTACCTGCCCAAACTCTGCTCTCCGTGTGTTTCCTGCTATGAGTGCACTGCAGAAATGTGCTTCCCATTTGCGATGTCATGCCCTCGTTGTCTACTAGTTTTCAGTGATTCTTTTGCACAGTTAGCCAGGTAACTGTGTCACAACTCACAGTAACTTCCCTGTTCGCATTTATTTTCAGGATAGTGTGACGAAATTATAAGCAGAGGGCATGGCAGTAAAAGTGCATGATTTTCAGAGGTTGAGTCTGGCAAACAACTGACCCTTCACTGAGAGTTTGCTCTGTGGGATGTAACTCTTCTGATTGTGATGCCAAGTTAGGTAATCGCATGAAGAGTACATTTCATATTTGATATGCAAAGTAGTTTGCACAATATGAATTCCAAAACCCACCAAAGCTAGAAATTCAGATAAGCTTAGCCACTGCAACACTTATTTAGACTTATTTAGTCGTCATTCACTTGTTCACACTTTTGGACATTAGAAGCATGTAGGAACGGCTTTACAATCACTTTCTGTAAACCCTGGCAGTTGATTTTGCATTCATGTTCAGATTATGAATGCTGGACTATATGTACCAGAATACAACATGATAGGAGCCTAAATGTTAGGCATTTATTATCATTTTACACCAGCCCTTTGACAACTAAAGAGCGCTTAAACGGTCCAAAAGGTTGCACTATTTTAAAGCAAATGTGTAAAAATGATCCATTCCAGTCTATAGGTGCTTACCCAGACCCCGTTTATCTTCGCATTCTGGGACTTTTAATCTGAGTTTTATAATAGGAAGAACAGAACTACAAGTCCCAGAATGCAAAGCAAAAAAACTAGAACTGAATAAGCACCTACAGATTTGAATGATATGATATGATGTGGCATTATTAACGCTCCTGTACACAAGTGTTTCTAAGCGGGAATGGATCATGTTGGAAACTATGTTAAAGACGTAGAAATCCCCCAGAAGAGCCTATCTGATAAATCCATGTGCTTATAAGTCATGATTTGCTAAAGCATGCATTTGTATATAAAGTGGAGAGCACTTGCTCAACAAACAATCCTCATCATGACATAACCCGGGTGGAAACCTTTGTGAGGGAAGAGACACCTACAGCTGGTGCTTGTTGCAATGTTAATTAAACTGATGCTCATTACCGAAAAGTTAACGTAGAAATTGATTTTTGTTACTGGTATGTTGTATGATGAAAATATGTTTTGGTGTGGTAAAAGCTGGCCACAGTGCTCAGACTTCACTAATGAATGGTGTTACATGCTAGACTGTCCTGCACTGGTGCAATCACTCTAGTTATGTTTTCTATTTGTGGCATATCATTTTCACTGGCAAAACCAATATAACCAGTGTTCTTGTGTGGGGATAGTGGCATATATTGATGCAGCCATAATGGACAAGTATGAGCACAACCAGCATGAAACTGGTTTTTGGACTAGAATATATTGTGGGAAAAGCATCAGGAAAATGCTCCTGTGCACTTCTGGAGATTTAAATCTATTGGATTTTTTCATGAGTTCACCTACACAACTGATTGAAAACTGTCTGGCTTTTTACTCATTCTTTAAAGGAAGTGTGTTGTAAAATGCACCATTTTAACCCATTATTATAAAACCTTTCAGAAATGATAGAATATGCCCTCCCGCCACCTCCCCAAACTCCCAATTCCATTGTACAGGCTCGCTCGCTATGTCAGACTCTCGCATGTTGGTGGGAAAACATTTACTCGTTCTAATAAAGAAATCACCAGCCGCTACTGCTCATTGAGCATTCTGATTTCTAATGATGGCTTAGAGGTCAAGGACACCCATTTACTATCATTTGTTCTGGACCCTATGTCAAGTTATTTTGTTTCCTGTGACGTCATGAGGTTAGAGGTTATGTGATGTAATTTCCTTTGATGTCATTATTAAGCTAATTCTGTGCTTTAAGTGGGATTGGAAATCGAGGGGAGCTCTAGTTAGGGGGTGTGGCCTAAGGGCACTCCCCCTAATGAGAGCTCCCCTATTAAGGGGGGAGGAGGAGGCTGGTAAAAGAGGTGGAGCTGGGGCACGCTGGCATCATTACCTTTGATGCACCCAGCTCCACCTTTTAAACAAAAAAAGGGGCTTGGTGCACCAAAAGGTGTGACACCAGTGTGCCCGAGATCGCACACAGCAGGCAGTCCTTTCATTCAAGGAGCCCGCTTTAACCATAGGCATCTTGAATGAAAGGTCTGCCTGCTGCTGGTGTCTATGTACTTGAAACAGTAGGAGGGATGGAGGGCCCAGTCTCTACTTTTTTTCCGAGTAACTAGTCATCACCCAGCATTCCAGGGTTGGAGCTAAAGTAATGTCATGTATTCGGTGTAAGAGATACGCATCTATCGCTGCTTTGATCATTTATACTTTGCCTTTCTTCTGGCTCCGTTGGAGTTTGTGTTCTCTAGCTATCTCCTGTGTGCTCATGGTGTCCTCGGGTAGTGCATTCGCCTCAGGTTCTTCCAGTCAATTGGCCGACACTTTCTGCGCAAATTGCCACTAACTAATTCAATGGTGAGTGGTTAGGAGGTTGCACCTTTGTTATACATTTTTGATTCATTATTCATTCATCTTGTCTTCTGTTTGTATTCATGTCTGCCACTGGTACCACTTTTGGGATTGACGCAGATTGTTTACAACATGTGGCAGATTTCATAAGTTCTCTCAGTTGTGTTCGTGTTTTGGCCTTAGATGTTCTGTTTGGCTTAGAGATTATTTGATAGGGTTTTGATATTAAATGTCTTGTACGTCCTTTGACACTTGAGTGATTATTGAAAACGTCATATATTTCTTGTCTAGGGGTTTGTTGATTATCAGGAGATTGATTCTCTACACTGATCCAGGAAGAGTTCGATTCAACAGGCACTAATGCACCACATTACACAGGATGTATTATTTGTGTAGATGTCAGCAGTACAGGAGATGGAACGCATTCTGTAATCACGTGTACACTCTGATTTAGCACATCTTTAACTTCCATCTTTTGGTGAGGCTGCTTAGAAGCACTGGGCGTATGAGTTTTTTTTTCAATCCAGTCGACAATTTGTTGAATTTGATGAGATTGATGTTTGAGCTTTAAGTCGAGAGATTCAAAAAGTTTAAATAGTCTTTTGATTGTTGTATTGACTGATGTGAGGGTGATTTCAATCAATCCGTCATTGGTTGATTCTTTAAGTTACTCCGTGGGTGATAAACGTCTCCTCGAGGTCGGTTGTATGTATGAAGCAGCAATTGAGATACGAGAGTCCATTGAACAGTGGGCGTTGTAATCTGGAGATATTATATATGTGAGGAGGGTGATATATTTCTCACGCTTGCATGGATTGAGATGTCTGAAAAGACCTTGTCACTTTCTGAGGTTTCTTCCGCCATCGCCAACTGCGGTCTCTTCGCTTTTTTGTTAATGGGCGACTTAGTCACTTGCAAGATGTGTCAGAAATGATTTGCTTTTCTATTTCCTCACGCGTTTCAGAGTCGATGTAGCTTTTTC
Source organism: Ambystoma mexicanum (assembly GCF_040938575.1). Lineage (NCBI taxonomy): Eukaryota > Metazoa > Chordata > Amphibia > Caudata > Ambystomatidae > Ambystoma > Ambystoma mexicanum. The sequence goes on from NC_090941.1 coordinate 927,386,187, forward strand.
GCACGTTTCAATGTTTTCTGTGCTGGCACTCACAGCTGTATCTGCACTCTTCCGCACAGCGCTGAATGACCGTATGTCTTTGTTAAGGCTCGGGGTCCGTGAGACCAGCGTGAGCATTGTAGACTTCCGTGAAGATGATTGCTTAGTTTTCTTTATAGATTTAGATGAAGTTGTCAACGGAGTAAGAGGGAGCTCAGGTAAGTCTGGCATGTTGGATTTAAGCAAGTGTAATTGCATATAAATAATCAGTACTATTTTACTTGATGGACTGTCACCTTATGTACCCTGGCTAACCACATAAAATAAATAAAACATAAAGTTACTCAAAAGTCAACCTTTAAGTGTGTACACAGATGTTTGTAAGGTGTGGTATAAAACTATCTTGCTCAAATGAGAGCGTTGAACCATAGTACCACAGGTCCGCGGTCAAGCAGTACTTGATCGGTACTTGTACTCTTTTTTCATGTGTGTTCTGGCAAAACTACCACATGGGGACTGGTCATCCTATGCATATCTCCGCAAACTTGGAGAATTGTCGCACCATTGCAGTCAGGTGCCGCGCTCCACACCAACTCGGTTCCTCTGACATTTAAATTGTTTGCCACATGCCTACATTCTGAATAGTGCTGTAAACCATGGACACAAATATCTCCGAGCACCAACACCCTGACTGTCTCCACCTCTGCCATCTTCACTACACACACTCTCTTTCTACACAAATCAACAATGTCAACATCTGATTGCCTGATGCCTACAGTCTCCTTTCCATGCTGAATTTGCTGTAAAACCCCGTATGTGGCACGCCCTACCCGCGGACAAGCGCGGTATCCATGCGGCACGTAACTCTTAGCCAGTCCTTCTACCCTTTCCACATCACTCGCGAATCCATTCCCTCATTGGAAACAGCTAAGCAGTCACACAACCATCTACCAATCACATCCAAGACCTCTACATCTAACTCCGACATCAGAGTTCCGCACTTCAAATGTACTGTTGATCACTCTGAATACAAGTCTCATATCATTGCAAAGCACCTACTACAAAAACTACTGTGCAAGTGTCACAGAGTTCTACTTACAGCTCCATGCATACCCACATGCATGATTACAAAGTACAGGTATGCATATTTTATTCAGAGTACATGTGCAACTCTTATGATTCAAATTAATGCCACTGAATCTGATTAGCCAATACATACAAACCAACGTTCCTGCTTTAAGCCGAGACATCCGATTTTTCATTGAAAAATCGCACATCTTCTATCTCCCACATAACCTATAAATACGTACCAACCCTCCTGATTTACATGCACAACTAGATTTTCCATTAAAAAATGTCAACATTTTGGCTGTCGTCCACCTGAATTAATGCTACTTCCAATGCAATCGTATGAGAAAAATAAACATTCCCGATTGCTGTGGTGACATCTCCCTCTCAGGTGCCCCTGATTTTTTGCATTCCTACTTATAATATGAAAATATTCAAATTGTTCCCATCTACTAAAATGACCTATCACTTCCAAACCTCTCTGCTATGTACAACACAGCTGAAACAAAACAAGGGAATTTCATTAACTGAAAATTGTACTCATTTGCAAAGCAGGTTGAACCAACAAATTGCAAATAACATATAAAGGCTGCACATAGTGAAATGAAATGCACGCATGCACTGTGTTGGGATAGCAAACGAGAATACTCCCATGAAAGTTGAAAAATGAACGTGTACATTAACATCACTACCTTAAACACGCAACATTACTAACTTCTTTCTTTTACAATTGCAGTGAAGACCACTCTCCTGAAAATCAACAGCATCTACACTGCAAACAACATATCCAAAGAAACCTGGTCATTCCATAAAAAAAATTATGTACAGTACTACCTTTATATTCTTACTGTTCCTCAACGAGACTTGTGGGTTATTTATGTAATTTGCGCACCAAAGAAAACATTGATTTCTGAACCATTCTGCCCACAAATCCCCATTTATTAAACAAAGATTAACAGACAGAATGGCACACAAATCCCTGTGTTTTTGGAACACAAATAACATACACAAGCCTTAGAATGTTAATACTACAAAACAAATAACTGTTTTAATTTCATACCATTATGTTTAGTATTAATGCTTCTCCTCACCACTAGCTCACTTTCTACTCTCATCTGAAGTTCAGTGTAGTAATATACAAACAGAAAAATATCCTTCCCAAATCATTTTAACTGCCCAATGCACATTCACACACCACCACAAACATCTTCCCCATCAAACTCATACACGCATGCACACAGCACACAATGATTGTAAAACAGACCAACCCATACCTTCTTTTTTTTCAACAGACCCCAAAGAATGCCTACCAAAAAGCAAGTCCGTAGAAAGGAACACAGAAATAGAGCAAATGAAAATAAAAGTGTACAAAATAAGCATCAATCTCTACCAGTTTGTACGAAACGTTGAAACAAAACAGCTAATATAGTCATTTAGCGAAACAAAGGAAGCTTCAACTACAGAAACTTTGCCTCCTCTATCAAAATGTGGCACGAAACAGAAAATGCTTTACAAGAATTCGGCTACCACTACTGCTAACAATGCTCCTATAAATCCTGATATACTAGCAAGAACCCATAGTAAAAAAAACATTTTAGCAAAAATTTTCCGCCACAGAGTCCTTCAGAATATAATAAGAAGAGGAGCGAAATCATCCTCAACCCTTAAAACCTACTGTAGAAAATTAATCCTACAAGCTCTCATAGGCAGTGCAATCCTTCTCAAAAGGAAGTTATTTATTTTAGTGTTAAATAGGATGATACCACTAACAAAACTAAGTACTAAACTACAAAAGAAACTTCTCAATAAACGGAATGTCAACAAAAATAACTTCGTAAATATTTGTGGAGGTGAATGGAGTCACACAAAAACCACAGACCCTTATTTTAATGAAGAAGCATACAAACAAAATCAAACACAATTGCCATCCATAGCAGTGGACGAGGATATGAACAAATCAATAATGCCATCATGGAACAAGAAACACTGCTTACAAGGTATCCCCAGAAAACTCAAAATTACCTCTCCATTCGACCGAACCAGACCGTCCAGTATACAAATGGCCGTGCACATCAATGTGTAACATTCCTAACAAATCTTTCAAATCTTTACGCCAGTTCCTCAATCAGTATGTGAACGGTAAAGACAAAATGAAAATGAAAGTGCTGCAAAATATGGGTACCTGTCCAGTGCGCAAATACACAGGACTACAAGGACATTCATTGGCCTGTATTTCAGGACCTATTTGCAAAAGCACCTTCCATGATATCAAAATGATATCAACACATCATTCAATGTAAGAAATCTAGTGTATAAACTGTACTATGCTAAAAGTCCAGCTTTAGAACAAGCCAATTTAAATAACACTCTTCTGCATGGTACACCCAAATCCCTACAAGAAGAAATTGACCGTATCCAGAGAAAATATTTTGGAAGTGAAAGCCACTTACAAAATGCAATAGTTTTAGAACAGACTAGCAACAATTCTGCACATGGTAACCTTCTATTACACACATACAAAAAAGAAATGCTAAACGTTAAAAGTACATCCGCTGAAGTACCAAACCATGTGTGTGTGTGTTGCCACAGAACTCTTTACAAAAGTAACTCAAAAACTATAGATGTAACAAACAAAATAGAAGACAATGAAGATTCCAAATGGTTTGAATTAAATCTCTACCTTTTAGCAGAAAACAAATATGAAATAAGTGAACCCATAATATGTTGCAGTTACTGCACTACAAAACTTGACAACAACCAAACTCCTTCAAGTGCTATCGCAAATCATTTGTAATTATTCCCACTACCAAAACCCCTACAACAACTCAATTTGTATGAGAGCATCAGAATTCAAACAGTACACCCATTTCAAGCAATAATACGCCTTCAACCAAAAACAGCAAAATTACCTCCCTCTGAATTGGTGAAAGGCATTTGTGGCAAAGTAGTTTATTTGCCATTAGATCTGACAGAAAATGTGCACACTCTAGGAGTCTAACGTCCAATAGAGCATTCTTTAATTGTCTTAGTAAATCGTGTACCAACAAAACTCAAAAGAAATTGGCAACAACTAGTGGACTTACCTAAAGTTAGACAAGCCTTGCAATATCTGAAAGACAATAATGAATACTACAAAGAAATAAATATTGTAGAAAGCTTTAGGGAAACAAATGAAATAATTCAAGATTCATCAGAAAGTGGTCAATTTGAACTTCTGCATCCTGCTGCAGTATCCACTCTTTTGGACTATTATACAATTCATACATTGCACTCTAATGAGAGCAAAGATGATGCGCTAGAAACATACCAAATGTGACAAACCAAAGGTTCACCAATGAGCATATGGGAAAAAATCACTTGCTTTTACACTGCTATTTCCTACCGGCAAAGGAGGAAGATACGATGATAGAGCGACTCAGATAACAGCATCAGAATACCGCTCATTACGAATGTATGCTGAATATCCCAGATTTAGACAAAATGTGGAATACATATTCCACCTACTCTTTGAAAATGAACTAGTAACCTTATGTTACGGAGTTGCACACATACTGAAATCTGGAACCCACGTTCAAAATATGTCAGCTATGCAATTAATACAAAATGTGCAAGAAAAAGATGAGGTTTTACAATCAAGCATAACAAATCTGTTGCAAACACGCGTGGTACAAAAGAATACTTGTTCCGACGGCATGGAGATGTACGTTGTATGATCAGAAACCTTGGACCACCCACTTGGTTTGTTACATTAAGTTGTGAAGAATATGCATGGGAAGATTGACATGATTTCCTACGCACATCGAACAACAACAAAACCAACATAGATATACTAACACCTGGAGAACTTTGCTCTCTAAATCCTGTTAATGTTTCAAGATATTTCCACCATCGTTTCATTGCTATGCTACACTTTATTTGTAATAAAACTGTTCCTCCCTCGGAGAAGTGCAACACTTCTTTTAGAGACAAGAATACCAAGCCAGAGGAGCACCACATATCCACATGCTTTTATGGATTAAAGGTGTACCTAAATTTGGTCAGGACAGTGATGCCACTGTTTTGCAGTTCATCCAAAAATATGTCACTTGTGAAATCCCTTCACAAAGGGTACATAGTGACCTTCATGGACAGATTGTACAATTTCAAAGACACAAATGTGAAAATATTGTCATCGCAAATACAAAAGCAAAAGGAATACTACACCAAATGCCAATTTGGTTTCCCTAGACCAGTTACAGAAACAGGTGAAGTGAACAACTTCATGTCTTCAGTTCGACAAAGTGTTAAAGGTAAATCACCTAAGAACACGTATTACATAAAAAGAACAGACAAATCAAAATATATCAATGATTACAATGCAATCCTTGACCTCTTATGGAATGCAAACATAGATGTGCAGTACATTGCAGACAATTCCACTGCAGTTGCACGATATGTTACAGCCTACTTAACAAGATCAGACCAATCATCAGACAAAACACTATCTAAAAAACTTTACAGCCTATGCATAAAATGCTCTCCCATAGAGTATGTGGCGCCTAGGAAGCTGCAGATCGTTTAACCGGTATTGCTTTGTATGGGAAATCTGACAATATAGTATGGCTAAGTCTTGGTCCTGCTAAATCTAGAAAAAGAGTTCTCAAATCATATGAGGACATAGAAACAATTTCCAAAAATGATCCCAACAGCCAAGATATTTCAAAAAAACAATTTAATAGACACATACTACCCGAACAGGAGTACCACTTTGGAAACCATGTGTCTATACCACATAGCCCAAAACTTTGCATACAAAAATAATATAAAACCCAATGAAAGCAAAGGTAGATATAGAGTGACAGATGGTGAAGGCAGTTTAGTGAAATTTACCAAACGAAGCTTAATTAATCATGTCAAGTTGTCATTAAAAACTCCTCAACAGAAAGACCTATATTACATGTCCCTGCTACAACTTTTTAAGCCATGGAGAAAAGAGGAAGTGATACTAGATAACTATAACTACTATGAAGACGCTTTCAAAGCAAATGATAGCGCTATCACAGACGTGAACTTAAGGCAGTACAAAACAATGTTGCACAATGAACAGCAACATGAAAAAGAACTCCAGGCCCAACTAGATAAGGACACTTCCGACAGTAGTCAACCTTCTGTAACAGGAAGTCAAGAATCACTAGGACAGCCACTAATAGCAAACGAGGCAGAATTAGCTATGACAGAAGTGGAAAACACCATGTGTCACTATGAACAATATATAGAAGACTTAACTGTACTACAATCAAAACTTAACAAAGATCAGCACACCATTTTTGAAGAAGAAACAAAAGAAATTGCACATGGTGTACAACACGAAAATAAAGAATGCACCTGCCAAAATTACAAACCTATATTGCTGTACGTCAGTGGTGAAGCTGGTTCAGGAAAAACATTCTTAATCAAAATCATCAGCAAGTTCCTTCAACAATTGACAAACAAAAAACAAAAAAATGTCAGCTGTTTGTAACTGCTCCAACAGGTTTAGCTGCCTACAACATAGGCGGTGTCACTTTACACTGATTACTACTCCTTCCAGTAGAACAAAAAAACAAATTAGACTATTACAAACTTTCTGCAGACGCTACAATGGAACTACGCAGAGTATTGAAACAAATGAAAATTCTACTAATAGATGAAGTGAGGATGGTCTCCAACCTAATGTTGGCTTTGATTCACCTCAGATTGCAAGAAGTACTTAAAACAAACCACGAAGAACTCTTTGCAGGAAAACACATGATCGTTTTCGGAGATCTTCTACAATTGACAGCAGTGAAAGGTGAACGTAATTTTAAAACCTTAGGACACAAACTATGCCATAAAACTGTTGGCAGCATATGAAATGTCAACCTTTGGCAACATTTCCAATACAGAGAATTAACAGAAAACATGCGGCAATCTGCAGATCTCACTTACACCAACATTTTAAAAAAGTATTAGAATTGGTGTACTATCTCAAGAAGCACAAGCAATATTGAAAAACCAGCACATGCATGCACTTTATGGTGATAACGCATGTGCTACTGATGTTATCGAACAATAAGCACAGAAAAATGTCATTTGTATGGCCTTCATACCAACTCTTGCAAGCTGTTTCAAATTCAATGAAACAATGTTAAAAAAAGAAATGCAACCAATAATTGAAATTTGCTCCACAGACAAACTGGACGTACATGGTGTGTCACTACCTATATGTTAGCAAGGCACAACAAGACTAAATACCTTTGAAAATTCAATTTCCAACACAGCTGGGTTGGAAAAAATATTAAAATTATCCTTAAATTGTAGAGTAATGCTTAAACGTAGCAAGGACTAGTTAATGGGGCACTGGGTATAGTTGTTGTCTTTCAAACATACCCATGTGACAACAACATTCAGTTTGTCAATATTCTCTTTGACAAACTTTCAGAGGTAAAAAGGATAGTTCGCACGACATCTCGATTCCTTCTCTTCAAAGACATGTATGTACGTAGAGAACAATTTTCTCTAACTCTTTCATATGCAGTCACCATTCATAAATCCCAAGGTCTTACCCTAGACAAAGCATTGATAGATATTGGTAACACAGTCTTTAAAGAAGACATAACCTACATAGCACTATCATGCTTACGTACGGTCTATTTCTAATCAACTTTGATGCAAGTAAAGTGAAGGCTGACATTCCTCGCATTTTAGAATACAATAGACTGTGTTCACTGTACACCCCCCATCTGAAATCAAATCCTGTTCCAGACAAAGGAAAACGTTGTAAAAGAACAAATTAGTTCTTAGTTAGAAAACTAATTCAAACAGAAATGCAACAGGATCTGACTGCAAATCCTTCAAAGAAAACAAAAGAAGCTAATACTTCATCAATTACCACAAGCAAAGAAGAACCTATTAGTGAAAGTAAATCAGGTACTTCTTCAAAGAAGGAACAGAAACCCCGAAAAAATCACTCGACACAGAACTATCTGCTCCATTCAAGTTTTCAAATGAAACTGGTCTAAGTTGCTACGCAAATGTAGCAATAAATATTCTATTTCAATTGCCACCAATTGTTAACATTTACTTACACAGTACAAACCAATTGTGTTTGCAAATGTTAGTCCTTCATAGAAATGCAAAAAACAATCCTGACAACACGTATAGTGTTCACGGAATAGGACAAGACTAGTACTTGAAAACAAAAACATACCTATAAATGAAATCTTCCAGATTTCATACATGTGGAAACATACATGTACTCTCTGTAACAATGTGACACAGGAACAAATCCCTAATGAGCGATTTGTGTATGTATCCATACCTAATTGTGAATACATTCCATTTCAGCAACTTCTACTAAATGCAAACCATGGCAGATTATGTATTATCTGCAATTCAGATAATCACTCCACCTTACTGATACAAACACATAGTAACTACATAATACTAATGCTTCTACGTTACAATGCAGAAGGTACCAAAAACAACTGCAAGCTGATTGAATTCACATATGGTCAAGTGTCACTTGGTAAGAAAACCTTCACAAAAATAGGTATAATCTACCACGCAGGGGCCACAACCAATGCAGATCACTACACTGCATATATTAAAAAGAAATGTGGATGGTTTGAATGTAATGATAGTAGCATTACTATAAAGCAGAGATTACCAGCAAATATTACAAACGCGTATTTAATCTTCTTAAAGCCAAAATTTAATAACTAATGTGTACCTCAACATTAACAAAAATTCAATTAAAAGACTATAAACATTTAGAATACGCCAAGAGGTATCTAACTGGCCAAGATTGTATAACAACCACACAGACAAATGAATATCACTGATTTGTAACAAAAAATACAGAGTTAGAATACGCCAACAGGTATCTAACTGTTTAAAAAATCTGCAACAAGCCAATATACAGAACATTAATCAGATACAACAAGTGAACACTCAAAGGAAACAAAGAAATAGTTTGTAGCATAGCAAAGAAAGGTTTTTTTTAATCCGACAAGGATTTTTTCCCCCAGACCCAAAAACAAACACAGAAACTGAGCAAAATTCACAGTACACGGGTTTGTAAACTAAATATGAATGTGGAAAAAAAGCCCAAATGTCTATTATACAATGTAATAAGTCTTTATAAAATACAAATACTAACATGCTCTTTTCTTTTATCACAGAAATTGAAAAAGAATATTTCCTGCAAGTACTAAAGTCATGTAAGAAATATATTGAATCTCAACAAATTAAACAGTAAGTATAATTTCACTCATTTCATACATAATCAAATCTATATGTTTGATCTATGGCAGTAATATGGTGCAGTGGCTGTAGGCAGGAGGATCTAGAGTCTTGGATGTATAACGTATGGCCTACACCCTGTGGCCATGCAACCAAGATGTAGGTCCGACCCACAACCACTGCAGAATATCAAACCATGGTGGTTTATAACTTCACTGCTTATAACTTTGGCCGCAGGCCATGCATATAACATGGCCGCAGGCCATGCACCAAAGACTCTAGGGGCCTCATTACGACCCAGGCGGTAAGTTACCGCCTGGGTCGTACCTTTACCACCATGGCATAAACTATGTTTACGCCATGGTGGTTGGCGGACTTACCGCCCCATTCCGAGGTGAGTGGGGCGGTAAGTCCCCATTAACCCATTTACCCTTCCCCATTCCCATTTTTGCCCCATAGGGCATAATGGGAGTGTGGAAGGCGTTAATTACGCCACCATAAATTACGGTGGCGTAATTAACAACAAGGTCCCTTAGCGCCATGGATTTTAACACCTGCTAAAAGCAGGTGTTAAAACCTCCATGGCGCAAGGGGCCTCGGAATCAGGCGGTAAGGGTCGGCGCTGTTTATGCCGCCGTAAACCCCTTACCGCCTGGGTCCTAATGAGGCCCTAGGTCATGCACACAACCACCGCACCATATCACATCCATGCTGACTTATAACTTCAGTGCTTATAACTTCATTCTTACAACTTCAGCAATGATACTGTCACACCAGGAGAAGCAGGTCTGCTAGCGACCCTTGCGACGACTGAGACCCGGGAAGACAGAAGTCCTCCGGATTGAGACGGGCACAGACCCCCAGGGTGAAAGAGGCGTGGGTGATCTCGTGAAGGATGTGCGGCTCCAGGGGTGAGAAGCGCGGCCAGGAGCTGGTGTCGGACTGGAGGAGACAGACGCTATGGGGGAGCGGACGGAACCTGCCGCGACGCTGCCGTCACACCTGTACAGTGTGGAGGAGGCCACAGGAGACAAAAGACATCGCGGATCAGGCTGCCTGGAACCCCAGTGCAGACCTCCGACAGCGTGCGGAAAATTTAAATCACCAGACCCGGGCCTGTGGGGTGGACTGCAGGTATGCCTGGAGCCTCGCACACCCAACGAGCGGAGTAGCGGGACCCCCGGCTCTGGGACATTAAGGTAGGCTGAACAAACTGACAATCTCCCAGCGCCCGCAGCGCAGCCTCAGAACGGAGCCGCGGTGGTTCTCCTCCCCAAGCGCCAAGCTAATACACACCTGGAGCACAGGACAGCAGGGAGGGCTGGGCCATCAGGTGGGGACGGCCTTTCACACCAAAGCATGGAGCTGCCCCACTCCTGAGGTGCCCCGGGCTAAGCACAAATACCAAACCACCCACAAGGCTGGAAGGCGGCGTTCACATGCACACCTTAACAGGGATGCCCTAGCAATTCACTGAAGCGCTCAAGATACTATGGCGCCAAGGATAGAAAGTCGCAGTAACGGGACACATGGCAAGAGCTTGAGCCCCTAACTGACCCACGCGGCATCTATACCATAAAGCAAAAGGTCATAGAGGGAGTACACAGCCGAGAAAACCTGTGGGTAGAAGAGGGGGAGTCGAGAAGGGAGAACCGGAAGCCACACTAAGTGGTAAACAGCCGGACCCGGCACTGACAACTCATACTTGGGACAGATCCGGCTGGCCCACTGAAGTCAGATGAAGGTGATGCCCTGAGCACACATAGGCATAATGCTAAGTAAGAAAACCAAAGGGCAAGCCAAGCAAATTACCATGGACACCTTCACTAAGACGCCCGGGCATAGGCAGTTGACGCCAACAGACATGGCAATGGCTGCAACTAACAACCCATACCTGGCGGAAAGCGCAAACGAGGGCACAATCCTGGAAGCAATCGCATCCCTGAAAGCATCGCTTGAAAATAAAATGGACACAGCAATAGGAGCCCTGAAAGCATCTCTTGAAAATAAATTGGACACAGTCATGGTGGATGTGGGCTTCCATCGCCAGGATGCAAGGAACTTGACAGAGAGGGTGACAGCTATGGAACAGCAGGTGCAACAGAACACGGCAGGGGTCACCGCAACACAGACGCAAATGTCAGAAGTACTGCAAAGAGTAAGGTCCTGGAACGAAGAGTGGAGGATGCGGAGGGAAGAGCGAGGAGGAACAAAATCCGTATAATTGGACTTCCGGAGGGCGAGGAAGGCAACGACCCCACGGAGTAAGTAGAAAATATGCTGCTTCAAGAGATAGGAGCAGGAACACTATCTCAAGGCTTGTGGTGGAGAGGGCACACAGAGCACTGACTAGAAGACCTCAACTGTGTGCCCCCCCGAGGGCGATGATCGACAGGATTATGAACTTTAAGGACAGAGAAAAAATACTAGCATTCTCAAGGGGCGGACAATCGTTAGACACTCCTCCAAGATCACTATGTACCCGGATTACACAGCTACGGTCCAAAAGCAGAGAGCACAGTTCGGCCCAATTAAGGAACATCTCAGGGGTGCAGGGGTGAGGTACATGCTGCTGTTCCCCGCCAAACTCAAGGTGATACATCAGGGTAAAACATTCTTCTTTGATTCCACCGACGAAGCCCACATGTGGATGGATGCACAGGGCATCCCCCAGCTGAGGCAAAGGAACGCCAACAATAACGGAAACAGACCCTGACAAGATGAGTTAAAAGTGGACAAGAATAATGGTATCAAGCATTCGCTAATCAACTAAGCCAGAAGAAAAGTATGAAGGAGCGACCAACCCCACTTCAGTCAAAGTAGGCTGAGAAAGGCGGCGCCCATGTAGAGACCGATCTACAAATTCAGATGTCAGTTTTAAGGCATCACGCTGCTGCAAGTCAGCCCCGTCCATGGGAGCACGATGAGGGAAGCGGCGGAGCCCGAGCAGGGGGAGGGTGACTGGGCGTTAGTGCATCAGTTTTTGTTTGGGTTAAAGTTGTTGAATTGTGTGAATGGACAGCATATAGCGCAGGCAACAGAAAGAAAACTGCAAAGGACAATGAGAAGATACACCTAACATCAGAAAAGAAGACCAAGGTGAACAAGAAATGGGGAGGGCAGACATACAGCGCCACGTATTCGAACTATGCACAGGGAGTACTAATATGGATCGCCCCGGGGATCCCGTTCCATATGCTTAAGCAAGAGACAGACCCAGAGGGGAGACTGGTACTGGTGCACGGCATGCTGGAACACAGAGAAGTGTGCCTGGTTAACACCTACGCCCCAAACAACGACGTAACAGGTTTCTTTAAAAGGTTGGCGCCCAGGCTGGCCCAGTATAGGGAGGCGACGCTCATCTGGGACGGCGACCTCAATTGCACATGAACCCACTCCTCGACAGGTCGGATGACAAGCACAGGAAGCCAGCACCCCCAGCCAAAGAACTGCACAGGACCCTCGATGGACTACAGCTGATCGACATCTGGAGGCAGGTACATGGAGAGGAGAGAGGTTACACAACCTACAGCGCACCACATGGAATATTCACACGGATAGATTACATATTCATGGGTAGGGAATCACTGCAAGACTTTACAGAGATCACCATTAAAGCACGCACACTCTCCGACCATGTCCCAATATTGGTGACATGGGCACACACCCATAGGAAAGCCCCGATACCAACCTGACGGCTCAGAATAGAGGCCCTGAGAGAGGGTGAGCTGGGGGAACACCTCCAAGAGTCGATAGAGGACTACTTTGAGCAGAATTAAGGTAGCGTTGAAAGTAGTGCCACCCTATGGGATGCGTTCAAAGTTGTGATAAGAGGGGCGGCAATAGACAGAACGAGGGGGCTGACGGGAGCGGCCATGAAAGAGCTCAGTGAACTCAAGAGGGAGATAGAAACAAGAGTGCAAAGAGCAGAGATAGCGGGGAGGGAGCCTCGGGAGCTGGTGGAGTTGTGAACAGAATGTATGGTACTCTGGGAAAAACTAGGGAGGTTGAACTATGGGAGGTACCTACAGTGGCTACATGCAGAGGGCATAACCCAGTAGGCTCCTAGCGTGGCTCACTAGGCAGGAACAGTGTTAGAAGACCACACGGGGAAGGAGATTAGAAACCAGGAACACATCAACAACCTATTTGCTCAATTCTATGAGCAACTGCATGCCCCAAATCCGGAGATAGACCCGGAGGATATAGAGGACGCACTGGCAGAAATAAGACTACCAAAACTAGCAGAAGAACAGGCTCAGTTATTGGATGCACCCCTCACGGTGGAGGAAATAGAGGGCGTGATCACAGAGCTTCCCACTGGCAGGTCCCCGGGCCCAGAAGGACTTCCAGGGGAGTAAGACATTTAAGAGCACCATTGCCCAGAAGTTACTTGACACATATCAAGGAACATATGAGAGCAAACAGCTGCCGACTAGCATGTCCGAATCAATAATCGTCCCGCTCCTTAAACCAGGGAAATTGCCCAGGGAATGTGCCTCCTACATGCCGATCTCCCTCATCAACCAGGATGCTAAAATACTGAAGGCGGTCTTAGCCAACTGCCTAAAACAAGTAGTGCCCACCCTGATTCATCCAGACCAAACTGGTTATGTCCTGGGGCGGAATAAGTCATGGAATCTTCGTAGACTGCACCATGTGACAGACGAGACAAACCGGAAACAGGGTGGGAGTGGCTGGTGAGCGTGCTCGCTCACTTCGGCATTGGGGAGGGCCTCCTCCGGTGGATGAAACTGCTATATAAAGATCCTAGAGCAACGGTGAAGACAGGGCGATTCATGTCAAGGGAGTGGAGGATACATAGTGGAACCAAGCAGGGATGCCCACTGTCGCCAATGTTATATATCTTGGCACTAGAGCTGCTCGCGGCCTTTCTCAGAGCAGAATATGGGGACACCGGGATAGACATAGACAGGGTGTTCCATCAAATCTCGCTATACGCGGATGACATGCTGCTCTTTGTAGAGAACCCGCCGTCAATCTACCCTGCCTCCTAGAGGCGATTGGGTCATTTCTAGACAGAAATGTTACTGTTAGCATATGCCACACTTAGATGGAACTTCTCAAGCCTAGTCTGCACCAGATCTAGACAGAAATGTGATTGTTAGCATATGCCACACTTAGATGGAATTTCTCAAGTGTAGTCTGCGCCAGATCTAGACAGAAATGTGATTCTTAGCATATGCCACACTTAGATGGAATTTCAGAAATGTGACTGTTAGCATATATGATTCTCAGCATGCACCACACTGAGCCTAGTTTGCGTCACATCTAGATAGAAATGTGACTGTTAGCATGTGCCACACTTAGAATTATTAACCTAGCTCCCGTCAAATCTAGATAGAAATGTGACTGTCAGCATGTGCCGCACCTAGATGGAATCCCACAATTGCAAGGACAGCAATGCCAACTAACCAACCAACTAACAATTCCATCCCTCTGCATACACCTCTCAAACTATAACCAAACACAACCACAAACCTAAAACGCAGCATTCCGCACAAACTTCACAACAATGCAACAACAAAACAAACACACATAGACTTGCACAACAGCACACGACGACCGCGAACCACAAAACACCCCAAGCCCAGCCAATGGACCCACCGGGCTGAGGCTGTCAACAGCACATCACTGCTCTCTTGCACTTTTCCAGCTTATTCCCACTAACCCACCCCCTCTCCTCCCATTTTTCAGAGCCGCCAGAGTGCCAGGGGACCACTTCGGTGGTGATAGTGCGCGGTACAAATGTC
The DNA here is from genome assembly GCF_040938575.1 of Ambystoma mexicanum. Lineage (NCBI taxonomy): Eukaryota > Metazoa > Chordata > Amphibia > Caudata > Ambystomatidae > Ambystoma > Ambystoma mexicanum. The sequence goes on from NC_090941.1 coordinate 927,401,249, forward strand.
CCTTAACATTAACATTAACATATACCAGACTGTCGGGCATAGCAATTAACAAAGGAAATTCCCTGGTCTTCCCCCTGGCAGGTCTGAAACGGGTTTCCCTGGGTGGCCATCGGATCTGGGCCTGGCATGAGCGCCGAGCTCCTTCAGATACCTGGGTATAGAGATGCATCATGACACTGCGGACACCCATAGAACCAACACACTGGCCATGCTGGAAAAGACACAGAAGTCAATGGCCTTCTGGGGAACACTTCCGCTAGGGATGATGGGGAGAGCTGCCCGCCTGAAAAAGGTGTTGTTGCCGCGCCTAATATATTATTTCACGAACATCCCATACACCATACCCAGAGCCCTCTTCAACAAATTAAACATGATAACACGAAACTTCCTATGGGGGGGAGGAAGAAACAAGATCGCGATGGGGACTATCCAGAAGGACTATGAAGAAGGCGGTATCAGACTACCGGACTTTGAAAAGTACTATTTAGAGGGGCAGTTGCAGTTTGAAGTCAAGTGGCGGGGGGAGGACGAAACAACGGACACAATCATCTTTCAGCCAGCACTTAAATGGTATTACTTGAGAGAAATACTGTGGCTTGACAAACCCCTGCTCAAGACTCTGCCGAACATGCTCAACATCACAATAGGGCTATGGAGCAGGGCATGGAGACTCCAGGGGACGAGAGATCCATGCTCGGCACAAATCCCCTTAGCAAGCCTCTTGGGGGGGACACAAACACACTAGCAGCATACTAAGCGCACTGGGAACCCAAAGGTGTAGCACAAATTGGAGACCTGACGAGAGGGTAAAGGTGGGCAGACTTTCAAGAAATGGTGGATGATAATGAGATACATGAAGGCCAATTCATCCTGTACAACGGCATGATACGAAACATCAAGAAAAGATGGCCAGAGTGGACAACCCAGGAGAAGGAGGAGATGACAAAGCTAGACGCATAGTATGACATATCAGAGGGAACCCACACAACCTCCAGGCTATACGAACAATTGTTAAAAACAGTCAATCCGCAGGAGTCACACACGAGGCAGCGCTGGGAGGAGGAACTCAGAGGCCCTTCAGCGACCAAGAATGGGCCAGGGCACTAAGATACCCAAAAAAATGTCAAGAAATGCAAGGTTCAGGCAGGCACAGTTATACATAACGCACAGAGCATATCTCACGCCCAAGAGGATAAACAAGATGCAGATGGAAAACCAAAATAGGTGCCCCACGCTGCCTGGCGGATGAAGCCGACATGGTACACATGTTCTGGATCTGCCCAGTGATACAGGCCTTGTGGGACAAGATCAGAATCAAAATAGCACAGAGAGGACTCCAAATACAAGCAAAGCATCTGGAAAAGTACTTACTGCGCCTCCTTCCAAGTGGAAGAAGACATGAGTCACACCAAGCGAAAATGAAGGACCTAATATGTATATTGGCTTAAAGAAGAATAGCAATGACATGGAAGTCAAGGGAGAGTCTGAATATAGAAGCATGGTGGTCAGACCTCCAGAAGTGGGCACTGGCAGAGACTTCGGTGTGGATAAGAGCAGTGAAAAGAGGAGAAGGCAAAACAGTGCAAAAACTAACTGCATGGAACTCCTTGATGCAAGACCTATTCGACAGCAGAGAAGAGGAAGACAGAGATGACCCCATAAGAACAGAAGACCAATGAGCAAAAACAGGAAAGCCCTGTACAAAGCCCCAGGGCGAGACAATTCATGTAACAGACTCTGCGATAGACCCAAGGAGGGTGTTGGACAGGAACGATAAGGTCACCAGAGAACCCTGGCATTGCAGATGTATGACAGAATCCGGGAAATGTGCCAATGCACCAGTTATGTTATGTTATGAGAGTTTGTATGTTATGTTTTTATTGTTTTGTTGTTGTGGAAAATCAATAAAGAAATGTAAAAAAAACTACGGCATGTACTCCACGCATGTCCTTAGAACAGTTTCAAGTTGCCTGCGCACAGCACGGAACGGAAGCTTTATCCTTATGAAACACCTCATTTTCAGTAATTACAAACTTCCCGGACAGGGCGTGCATGGCGAATACATCATTAGCACCTGCCGCCTAAACAAATACAGTATTTCACCCATCTCTTACTCTCTGAACCTCCCCAAGCACTCTGACACAGCAAAACACTTTCCGAAACAGCATTTCGCCTCTAGTCGCCGCCGCACTGTCGGCGGATCCAAGATGTCAGCGCATCCAAACAATCTGATGCACATCACGCCTCACTCCAGCCAATCAGCGGACACGTTGCGTGTCCGCGGTCATGACGCAAGCCCTTAGCCAATCGGTATCTTGTCCGGGGAGCGAACAGGGAAGTGTGACCGCAGAGCCGACATAGATATCACTAATTTTTTAAGACACACTTTTTGGTCATTTTAAAGAAAACTACTGGACGGTATGGCACCAAATTTACAAACACATGCTTTCGGGACCAAGGTCCTCCTCCTGTCACACATTTGGTGAAAATCCGTCAAGCGGTTTGGCTTGTAAGCGTGCACAAACTTTTTCCCCTATTCAATCTATGGAAAAACAAATGTTTTGGGACAATGTCTTTAGCTATCTACATACTTTTTGGAACTTTTTGAGCCCTTTTTTGGTATTTGAAGTGTTTGAAGACAGCGCGGGTGTCTGCGAAGCATGCCCCAGCACCCGTATAAAAGACCACACCCCAGATCTGCTCCTCATCCTGTTTTTGAACTTCCAAGAGAGACACTACTCCACATTGCTGGATTGCTCTTTTGTGTTCCTGAATTGCTGACTTCTTGGTAGCCCAACCCTTGCACCACCAGCACCTCCCCAATGGCCTGCAGAGGGGAACAGGCATGAGGATGCAGAGGAGGATGAAGAGGATGATGAGGATGAGGTAGGGGAAGTCCCCACTACTAGCACTCACCATGAGTCTTGGGTTTGGAGGTTGTTTGCCACTCGATGGATTACAGAAAGCTTGAGCAAACAAGGTGTGCTGCACTCAGTGCCAGTTGGTGCTGAGTCATGGCAAACCAGTTTTGTGCAGCTACGGTACTACCTCAATGAAGCAACACCTAAAGTAATTCCATGGTGGCGTTATCCGTAAGGTTGTACCTTGCGATAAACGTAGTAGGTTGAGTTCCTGTGCAGCATCCTCCATTTCTGCTCCTACCACCACAAGAGACACTCCTGTGGGGCAGTGCATCCCTCGAGCTGCCTCGCAGGCCATACGTGATCCTGTAGACCCTTACCTTTCGAGGGTTACAGTATTATGTATGTACTGCGACGCAGTACTGTGCACGGGGGAGACCCTTGGAAGTGATTTTGAGGCTGCGGGCTGGGAACATGAGAAGGACTGCCAATACCTTAGTAAGGCCCATCCTACATCTTCCTCTCTCTACCTTTTCTTTCTGATCCCCACGGTAGGTGCCCCTTTCTTACCTTCCCTTCCCTTTCTTTCCTTATTTGCCATGTCTGAAAAATCTAAAAATAAATATATAAAACAACCAAAAACAAAAAAGGCTCTTTTCAAAGCCGCCTTTTACAGTTCAAAAATAGAAATGCCAATGAAATCCTGTAGGGCCCTGTGCATTTTTAGAAGTCCGCGGACAGTTCGCGGACAATTAAAATTTTGGGGGTGCTGCCCTATCAAAACCATTGCACTCTTCTCCGGGTGGAAGTGATGGCTCTGAAAAGAGCCTTTTGGTGGTGTTTTTTTGTGTTTCGAAAACTTCAAATGGTCAACACCTACTGGAAAAAGAATTAAAATAATTCCAAAAAGGGTTGCAATGCATTTTGTATATTTCGCAGAAAAATCTGATTGCCAGCATAAGTAAGATGTACTCCATCAGCCTTGTTGACATTATGCCTCGCTTTCTCCATTTGCGGACCAAATGAAGAAGAATGCAGCCCAAGTTCTTGCTTGGTAAGTTTAGGTCTGATCTCCAGAAATGCCCTAGCTTTGGTCATAGTGGGCCTCATTACACGGACGGCGGTAAGGGTTAACGGTCACCGTTAATGGCAACGGTGACCGTTAACACTTACCGCCGTACTATGAGGTCCCTTTGCGGGTTGGAGGATTTAACGCCTGCTTCTTGCAGGCGTTAAAATCCAACCCGCTAAGGGACCTCGGAGCTAATTACGGCAACCGTAATTTACGGTGCCGTAATTAGCGCCTTCCCCATCCCCATTATGCCCTATGGGGCAAAAATGGGAATGGGGAAGGGCAATGGCGGAAAGGGGATTTACCGCCCCTCCAACCTTGGAATGGGGCAGTAAATCCCCTTTCCGCCAAGGCGGTGCCGGTATTTTACCGGCATGAGCCATGGCGCTAATAGCGCCATGGCTCACCGCCTACCGTGTAATGAGGCCCATTGTCACGGGCAGTTTCAGAGTGGCGTCCATCCCGTACGTAATAGTGGGGACCACCTTTGTTTTGTAAAACTGAATTGCTGGCAACAGAGAGAACCCTCCAAATGTTTTTTCCATTGCTCTGGTTTGGGCAGTTAGGTTACAGGTTTTGTCCCAAAGGGCCTGTTGCATTTTTGCTTCTGTCCTGGAGCTGTCAATCGTGACTCCCAAGTATTTGAAGTAAGTAACAGTTTCAAGTGTTGTGTTTTCGAAGGTCCAGCTCAGTTTTTCTGTTGTTTTTTGGACATTTCCCGATTTTAGTCTTGAGCTTGTTTATTTCTAAATTCTATTCCTTCATGTAATGTGACAAGTTATTCAGCAGATGCTGTAGTCCGATCAGGGTTGATCTAAAAGGATCATGTCATCAGCGAATAGCATTTGAGCGATGCTGCACTTGCCTATTTTTGACAGAAATGATTGTACTGTTTTTTCAGATTCTTTAAAGTCCCCCCGAAAGGCAATGAAGAGGATGGGGGCTAATGGGTAACCTTGCTTTACCTCCCTCTTTGATGGTATTTCTTCTGAGAGGGTGCTCTGTTGGGTTAGTTGCACACGCATGTTGGTGTTTGTATGCAAGGCAATCACAAGACCCATGATGGACCTGCTGGCAGTTTCATGTTTTAACTTTTTCCAAAGTTTCGACCGATCCACTTGTTCAAATGTCTGAGTCAAGTCTATGGGCCTCATTACACGGATGGCGGTAAGGATTTACCGGTACCGGTAAATCCTTACCGCCTTACTGCGAGGTCACTTTGCGGGTTGGGGGATTTAACGCCTGCTTTTTGCAGGCATTAAAAACCAACCCGCAAAGGGACCAGGGAGCTAATTACGGTACCGCAATTTGCGGTACCGTAATTAGCGCCTTCCCCATTCCCATTGAGCCCTATGGGCCAAAAATGGGAATGGGGAAGGGCAATGGTGGAAAGGGGAATTACCGCCCCGCCAACCTTGGAATGGGGCGGTAATTCCCCTTTCCGCCAAGGCGGTGCCAGTATTTTACCGGCATGAACCATGGCGCTAATAGCGCCATGGTTCTCAGCCATCCGTGTAATGAGGCCCTATAAATGCTAGAAAGACTCTTAGAGAGCTGGATTTGATGTTACTTTTTAGTATTTGGAAGAGCAAGATGTTCACTGTCGTGCCCGCGTTCTTCAAAAAGCCTGTTTGGAAAGGATCAGCACTAGGCGAGGCTTTTGCCCATTTCTGGAATCTTGCAAGCAAAAGGGATGCAAAAACCTTGCCAATGATGTCCAGAAGGGCAATTGGACGGTAGATCTTCTCTGTTCCCTTTTTTGTAGATTAGTACTACAACTGCTGAAGTCCATGTGGATGGGATAGATTTCAGCTCTTTGCAGCGGCCGAAGATCTGGCTGATGAAGGTTGTCCATGCTTCTGCAGGGAGTTTTAAGTCTATGTTTGTTAGCCGGTCTGGTCCCGGGGCTCTTGAAGATTTTAGTTTTGTGATTACACTTTTCATGTCCTCTTCGTTAGTTAGGTCAACCCATAATGACTCCTGCCCTTTCACAGCTGCAAGAGATGACTCACTTGGAGACTTGAACATATTCGTAAAATGAGTCACCCATGTGCCTTCCACTACCAAACTGGTGAGTTTTTCATTGGTTTGATGATCAGTTTTCTTGATTAAAACCCAGAATTCCCTTGATTTCTTTATGCAATCAATCTTCAACATTGCTTCTGTGTCTCTTTGATAGAGACTTAGGGCCTCATTACATGGATGGCGGTAAGGGTTTACCGGTACCGGTATTTTACCGGTACCGGTAAATCCTTACCGCCTTACTATGAGGTCCCTTTGCGGGTTGGGGAATTTAACGCCTGCTTTTTGCAGGCGGTAAAAACCAACCCGCAAAGGGACCAGGGAGCTAATTACGGTGCCGCGATTTGCGGAACCGTAATTAGCGCCTTCCCCATTCCCATAGAGCCCTATGGAACAAAAATGGGAATGGGGAAGGGCAATGGTGGAAGGGGGAATTCCCGCCCCGCCAACCTTGGAATAGGGCGGTAATTCCCCTTTCCACCAAGGCGGTGCCGGTATTTTACCGGTATGAACCATGGTGCTAATAGCGCCATGGTTCACCGCCATCCGTGTAATGAGGCCCTTATTCAGTGGTTTCTGAGCCATGATTTGTAGTTCCTCATTTCCTTGTGCAGGGCGATCCTGGAAGACTGTGTGTTGTGTTTTAGGACCTTTCTTTTCATTTGCCTTAACCGCCTCCTACTGTCCACCAACATCTTGTTATACACGTGGTTGCTTTTTGCAGATGCGTTTTTTATTACTAGAGTTGGGTTTACTTTGTATTCTGATAGCAGCAGTTTGTAGTTCAGTGCTTCAGCTGGTTTAAAATTGGGATCTCCAAGGCATTGTGTTTTGTACCTTTATGTCAGGTCTAGTATGTTAGAGTCTGTGAGTCTGAGGTGCATCTACTCACTGTTTACTTCGTTGTTTTTGTTCTACGTAGGTTTTTGAAGACGAGTTTGCGTGTTTCATTTGTTGCCAACAGTCAAAGTTATCTCGCAATACTGATATAGAACTGCCTTCTAGCCTATGGGGAAAGTTATTTTAGCCTGCTGCCACATACGATTAGCCTATAGGGAAAGTTTTTTTAGCCTGTTGCCACATATTATTAGCCTATGGGGAAAGTTGCTTTAGCCTGTTGCCACATATGATCAGCCTTTGGGGAAAAGTTGTTTTAGCCTGTTGCCACATATGATTCAAACTAGTAATTGTATACAATTACACCCCTCCACCCCTATGACATCAGGTAAACCCAACCGAGAAAGCTGATATATTCCACTGATATCCATCAACCAGCGTTATTCTCGTGGAGAACCCCCAACTTAAGTAGCCCACTCACAAAATAGGCACTGTCAGTCTCACTACATGCTAATACTCCTAACTACTATAATGTCCCCGTTCTGCCTAATGCCTCATGCAGTGCCCTGCACAGGTGGCCACTTCATCAAGGTTAATGGCAGCCTAGCCAGGGTAGGATGCCAGCGCCATTACCCAGTAGCCTTCCCCACCCCATTCCTACCATCCCTCACCCATTCCCCTCCACAACTAACTTCAACCATGTAACAAAGACCAGTGCCACCACTCCAGCTGATTTTACCTCTCCCAGCCCGGTAAACCAACCCAGCCTACTCCCCGATGGCATTAAGAACAACAACAAAACTATAGCCTCCTTGGGTACCACTAGATTCAATAGACTTAGAGCCAGAACCAAATCTAACCATCCAGCACCCAGGCCCACTATAACCGCATCCACCCCCATTTGAACAATGACTACGCCACATAACCGCCAAATCAAAAATTCCACCAACAAGTATAATAAGTCAATCACAAAAATGTCAAACTCGTCCCAGTTCTCCAACCCTAAAACCACACCACCCCCCGACCACCCTCTTAGAATTAAAGGCGCACTTATCAATGCACGAACCCTCGGAGCACACGCCACAGAAATTCACAACCTCATTGTAGACTATCAACTTGGCATGCTAGTAATTACTGGAACCTGGTTGCACCCTGCTGCAGGCTCGCTATTAACCATTGCCATCCTACAAGGGTCCACTACCCTCAGAACAGATAGTAACAACCTCCAAGGAGGTGGAGTGGCCATTATAGCTAGAACTTGTTACAACTCAGAGCCTGCCCACTGGAACAAATACAGGGCTATAAACTCCTATTAGTCAAAGTCACCCCCAACCCCAAAACCACTACTAACTTCCTAGTAGTATACAGATCCCCCAATAAAAACACCCACCCTAACCTAGACATCCCATTATTGCTTACGCCCCTCATTAAGCCCAAAACCAAATGCATCATTCTAGGGGACATCAACCTAGGGTACAATGAACCCGCTGATACGGACACCTCTGCGTTCCACACAGCCATGGCAGACATGAACTTCATTCAACTGATTAAAGACCCCACGCATGCTAAAGGCAGAACCCTGGACTGGATCCTCACCCTGAACTTTAAAGTCACTATTGACTCCATCTTCCCTGTAGTGTGGTCAGACAACTTCGTTATAAGCTTCACATTGGACCACAGCAATACTGACCCTACCAGCCCCAAACAACCTGAGACATTTGAAACCAGAAATATCAAAAAGGTCTTGGCAGATATTCTATCCCCTGTCCTGAGCACAGCATTAGCCAATACATCCCTAACACTAATAATCCTAACTACTTAGCAGATTGTTACCAACAATGCCTCACCCAAACCATTGATTCACTTGCTCCAGTTACCACTAAAATGCGGAAACCTGATAAACGCTCATGCTTCTGGTTTGACGGAGAATTATTCTCGCTCAGACTCATAAAAAGATCTTTTGAACACATACATAAGAAAGTTAATTGCCCAGAATCAGCAAAGGCCTTTGAAACAGCCAAAAAACTACAAATCTGCGATAATCTCTCCTTGCTGAAAAAAAAACACTCCAAACATGGCCACCATCCCCACTAATACCCTTCATGCACCCCTTTTTACTTCACCCCAGTATCCAACAAAGAACTGCTAGATACTATAGTTAAACTCAAAGCCTAAAACTGCAAAGAAGACAAATTCCCATCCCATCTAGTTAAGATATGAGTCCCCTCCCTATCACCCATCGTCACTGAATTTATCAATGCTTCCTTCAGCTCCAATATAGTCCCTACCAGCATTGAAAAAGCCTGGGTAACACCCCTTTTTAAAAAAAACCACCCTGGACCCTTCAGTGCCCACCAACTACCATCCAATAACCACTGTCCCATTCCTCCTGAAAGTCATCGACAAAGTAGCATACTTCCAGATCCAAAACCACATACAACACAACCAACAATTGGGGGACCGATAGTCAGGATTCCACCCCAACCACAGTACGGAAACAGCCCTACTCAACTTGAAGATCCAAATGGATGCTTCCAGAGAATCAGGCATACTATGCCTACTCATGCTACTAGACCTATCAGCGGCCTTCACCCTGGTTGACCATGACAAACTCTGTGCTACCTTAGCCAATAACTTCTACTTGTCAAATAATGCCTCTGACTGGATCAAATCCTTACTCGCAGACAGGACCTCAAGAGTGGCAATTGGTAAAGAACAAGCTGACCCATTACCAGTCCCTCAAGGCTCCTGCCTATCACCCACCCTTTACAAAGCCTACACTAAGCTGCTATTTGCAGCACTGGATGCCATGGGTGTCATATACACCAACTTTGCAGATGACACTCAGATCCTCATCCCGCTAACTGGTAATCACGAGCAAGACACACTCCTTATTAATAAAATCTACTCACTAATCCAAAACAGGATGGCTAACAACAGCCTTTGCCTCAATGATGACAAAACAGAGCTATTAATACTAGGATCATCATCTAAATTAGCCTCCCTATAGCCTGCCTACTCATTGTTCACCATTGATGGCACCACAATTCCGGTACTTAAACAAGTGAAGACACTTAGAGTGTACCTAGACGCTACTTTAACCATGACCAAACAAATCAACACCCTAGCCTCCTCTACCTCCTGCACCTCCAAACTAATCTCCCTTAGTCACATGTTCCTCACTACTAAAAACTGTGTTACAGTAGCAAGAGCACTCATACTCTCTAAGCTAGACTATTGTAACACCCTCTTCCTAGAAACCTCCAACACCAACCTCGCCAAGCTCCAATTTATGCAGAACAAAGCCCTACGTGCAGCACTAGGCATAAAAAAAATCAGACCACATCCTCATTATCAGGAGAGCTAACCACTGGCTTCCCATCAAATCAAGAATACTCTTTAAAACCCTTAGCATCTCTCACAAATGTATCAACAACAAAGTGCCAAAATATCTCCTCAATACAGTCATCAAGAAAAACAACACTAGACTCCCCAGACCGAGCAACAGAGAAAATCACGAAATCCCACGATACAAAAGAGAAAAAGCAGGCGGGAGCAGCTTCAAAATTCCCACTCCTAGGCACTGGAACGCCCTTCCCAACATCATCAAAAATGAAACCTCCTTTCCACTATTTAAAAAATCACTCAAAACCTGGTTATTTAACAAGTCTAATGTAGATAGAACCCAAACAGTGCAGACCTAATTCCCATGGCCCTGTATATATTTGTTTTAGACATTTCTAACTTTAATCTTGACTTTATTACTGTACTCTACCTTATGATTGTATTTGCCATTGTCTGTAACTACGCCATGATACCGCAGAGTATAATAAATGTAATAAAATAAAATAAAATGAAAATAACTACCATATATGTTGAAATTAAAGGTAGAAAAGCGTGCAACGCGATTATGTAGTCCAGGGTGCCTGCGATGCTGTCTCGCTCCCAGGTGGGCAGCTGGGGGGGCCCTCTTGTAGCTCTGCCACGTTGAGGAAGTTACGTTTGTTCATTGGTTCTAACCATTTGGCCCCACGGTCCTCGCTTGACGACCCTGTCAGTTGTTTTCCTCCAGTCTCTGTCCTGTCTTTGCATTTCACGTATAGGTCTCCACAGATAATGATGTTATATTTTATCAATAACCTCTGCTACTGTCACACAAAAGTTGTTATTCGTGGTTCTTTGAGGGTTCCAGTACAGGGTTATGATTGCCATCTGAGTGGTTTCCCAGATCTTCAAAGATGTTTTGCGATGTTTCCAAGATACCAGAACTGCTAGAAGGCCATCCAACTCTGCAAACTGTTTTATAATGTTCAGACGAATGTCGTCCTAATAGGCCCTTTGAGGCCGGAGAGATTTCAATTGAAAAACCATTGAGTGATGGTTTCTCGATCAAACAGGTCTCTTGTAGACACAAGATATCAAAGCATCCTAAGTCCGATCCATCAGGTTTTGTCAGATGTGTGTGGCCTCTGGTGTTCCAAGACCCCATCGTCAGTGTCTCTGGTCGAGGATCCAGAGGGTCTTGCGGTGGGGTGTCTTGCTGCAGTTGATTGCATGATTGTGATTGCTATCTCTTTAGGTTTGATGGTTAGTGCTGTAGAAAGCCACGTCTGTGGTCCCTTTTGCTTCTTCTCGTCGCTGGGTTTTTCTGAGGGGTACGTATGGCTGTGAGCGTTAGGACGGTTTGCTGCGACCTCAAGAGGTCTTGTCAGGCACTGGTTCTCCTGCAGGTCTTTGGTCCTGAGTCCTTCAAGTCTCGACGTATGCTTCTGGTTTTGTCTCGGTCTGTTCTCGTACTGCTGCCATCGAGGCATTCTATAGGGTTCCAGCCACCCCAAAAAGCTGCGAGTCTGTCTATGTCGCTGATCCTCAGGGATTTTGTAGAGCTTACCCGACTGTTTCCCTTGTAGAGTTCTTTGGTTTTTGAAGCGTCTTGGTGCTCCCTAGTCATGATGGTTCGGCCTTGTGGGCGAGGACACTTCACTGCGTGTTTCTCGGTTAGTTTGGTGAGGCGGAGTCCCATGTGTTCAAGTTCTAGGTTGACTTCTGCTGACATGTCTCAAACCGAAGATGCTTTTATATGAAGGCATGCTTTGGCTTTCTGCTCCCTATGATAGGGCTCAATTAGTGTGAAGTCATTAGATTTTAAAGATCTTAGTTCCCTTACTTTAGTTAGGAGGTATAGCACTGTTTTTCTGTTCAGGACTAGGTCCTTGTCCTTATTCACCAGTTGTTCTAATTTGAAGGTTCTCGTCTCAACTGTGTTTTTGTAATTTGCTTTTGTAAATGAGTAGGTCTTTCAGTCACTGGGGTCCCTTTCTCGTCTTTGATGGTTCGCCGATGAGTAATCATCCGTCTCGGAATGGTGCCTGCTTGCAGGTCATTATTTTTGCTTGCACTTGGAGTAGAAAAATGGTTGGTGTTCTGATTTGCCATTTTGGGCAGTTTTATTCTTTTTGGTTTGTCACTCGTTTGCTACTGGTCAAGGTCCCGTTGTCTGGCTGCACAATATGGTTTCTTTTATTGTCGGTAGTCAAAGCAGATTTCTCAGGAGTAACTTGTGCTTGATTACGAGGTTGTCGCGCCACCGCTTCCTCGGACAGAGTGAGATCTGTGGTTGGCAATGGCTGGGGAACAGACTCACAGTTTTGCAGTCCTGGATCTTGGTCCACGTCCTGCGTTATGTCCATTGAGAATTTGTCACTCAAAAAATCTTTGACTGTTATTGGTAATTTGGTCAAAACCACCACCTCAGTATCTGAGCATCTGGAATCATGAAGGTAAATGGAATTAGTTTTCTCTTTGGTTCATGTAGGTGTGTCCTTGGACTGGTTTATGGTTTTGAAACCGTGGACCTGAGCCTTGGCGTCCAGGTTGCCTAGGTTCATAGTCACTTGGCATTTTTTTGATGCCTGATTTGTGGTTTCCTTTGGTTTCATAGTGCCAAACAACGGGAAACCCTTAGGAGTATGAGCCCCCAGTTGCTTGCTTTGGTAAGGCATTGGATGCCTCGATGATGATGTTACTTGATCTTGAAGGCTATTTTTTTTAATTTAGGGTTTACTGTTGGGTGCCTGTTCGGCTCAACTACTGCTTGGTACGAGGTTTCCTCGGATGGTGAGCAGCCCGCGAGTTTTTCGTCCGTCAGTGTGCCTCTAGTTCCTTTGGTCATTGGTCCTTTTTGTGTTGACGGAATTCTCATGTGGAGTTGACGTTGGGAGGGTTGTAGTTCGGTCTGTGGTTTATTCATCAATTTCAAGTTATCTTTGGCTTGCTGGTTGGCTACATGCTTGAAGCGAAGCAAATCTTGTTTCCCATGAGGCTTGTTGTTCTGTCTGTTGATGTACCCTAACACAAAAATAAGTTTTGAGTGCATCGTGGCAATAATAGTTGTGTTGTCTTTCAAAGAGCTGTTTAGCGACTCAAATAGCTTGTCAAAAGGTGCCAGGGCTATTGTCACAGCTGACATTACAGCCAGAAGTTCTGGTTTTTTGAGGGAGTGTCTTTTGTCGATATAGATGGGATTTCACTTAGCCTTCTGTTCTTGGGTGGCATGCACGTGGCCAGCGTTCCATGATGAGTCGGGGTTAAGGATGTTTTTGAGAAGTCAGATTGATGTTTCTTTTCTAGACGTGGAGGTCTTGGTAGTTGCTCTTTTTCTGCCAGATTAAAGTGAAGATGCCGGGCACATGGGGCTTCAACTCCTATCTCGTCAGCACCGGAGTCTGTGGTGAAGATAACAGGTCTCTCCCAAACCCTTGATTACTCGCAAGTTGCTGCCCAGTAGCCACTGTCTTTTCTGTGCTGGCTGTATTCTGGTTTAAGGGCAAAATAGAGTCTTCGCTATGATGATTACTTGTCTGTTCCCCGCTAACTTCTTCTGTGTTGTCCAGTTTCTACTGCTCACAGAATGGACTGGCAGACGGTGGACATGTCAAAGGATGGGGCAGAAAAAGAGGTATGGGCAATGTGGCTTGCTTAGCTGCTATGTCCTCCACTTTTTGTGATTTGTTCACTGGAGGTGGGTCTTCAATGGCCTCCAGGATTTCTGCATCTGATAACTCTAAGGAAGAGTCTAATTTTCTTTTGTGCTGTTCCTTGAAGAAATCTTTTAAAGAGTTTGCCAGTAGTAGTTTTGGCAGGAGTTTTTGCCTGCTTCTGTTTTTTTTTTCAGTAGCGCGGGTGCTTTTTTCAAAGTTTGTTGACTGTAATGGGTTTAACCCATAGTCTGTGCTTCCCCCCTTTGAGTAGTAATTGTGTTTTCTCTTTCCCCTTTCTCTTTGGAATGGTTTTGTTTTTGAGATTGCAGACCGATTTCAGCTTTTGTTTTATGGCTGGGTCTGGGAGAAATGTTGGGGTCTCTGGGCTCTGGTTTCTGTGTAAGTTTTCATTGCATGCTTCACATGAGGTATTGTCCAGATCTGAGTCACTCCCGTCTGACGACACATAGAGCATTAAGCTCAGCGATTTAGAGGTCCTGAGGTTTCGTTTTCGTTTGTTTACAGTATTCCCCACTGGGGGGCTATCCGGTTCTTCATGCACCATCACCACCATTTTGGCAGTTGTTGGTTTGGGGATCACTCCAACTGACGAGCCCACAGAGGGCATTTTCATAGGTGTGGTGGTGCTAAAGAATGTAAAAGATCCGGCTCTGCTAGCCTTTGCCGGGTTCACCGGCTTAATTGGTCCAATGGCATAAGCCCCGTAATTCCCATCCGGTCCTGCTCCAATCCCGCCTGACTCGCTTGACTCACCTGGCTCACCACGCCCCACTGCACTACCGACAACTGGGGGGGCCCTGTCAGCAACCATCCTCTGATAAACTCTGCCACGGCTCCACTTGCTAACTCAAAACCTCAGTGTCGGAAGTCCGTGCTGGAAGAAACAGGAGCCACAGAACAAGTTGGCGGGACACGATTTTTCTCACTAGTGAGATTTGGGTGGTTTTCCTCCAGAGCCACCAAGGTAGCCGGAGTGCAGGAGTCGCAACAATCACAGGGGGCCAACTCCCTATTCATCAGGAAGGACGAGGGGCGGTGCACCGGAGACTGTTGGACAGTATCTTCTACGGGCGCCTGAGATGGAAGATCAGTTTGTGGTAGGAGTTGAAGTTATAATCCATTTCCCACAGTAGGGTCAGGGGCCGCGCAGGTCCTACCTGCGTGGGCTGGGGATTTTCTCTCCGATAGATGATGATACTTTCGCAGACAACGTCCATCGCCATTTTCTACTAGCTTGAGCTTGCTTGAAAAGTCCATATCCGAGCCAGGGAGTGCCGGATCCATTTCCTGCCAGTGACTGACAAGGACAGCAGACACCTCAGTAGACAGCTCGCGGACTGCTCCGTGGTGTAGGTAGTGCTTATGTGGGTCCTCCCACTAAGCAAAGAGAGCAAAGACAGACTCTCTGGAAACATGTGTAGAAACTGCCAAGGACATACAGAACTATTGTCCAATACTGCCCTAGGTACCAAAGCAGAAAAAATAACCCTGGCATTTGGAAAGACTTTCATGACTGCCTCAATAAAGTTTTGCAGATCTTGCAACAAAGTAGGGGCACTGACATAGCCCAAAAGCAAAGCAAGACACTGCAGGTCAATTACTTGTGGACTATTAAACCTTGACATATCCTGTCAAACTCCAAGCATTGCCTGCAAATGAAAACCAGGCACAGTGCACCACACCACCTCCACTCCTTTTATGTCAAAATTGTTAGCCACATTCCTAGATTTAGCATACTGCTCCAAACCATTCAAAATCATATCTCCAACCACCAACACCCTGACTTTCTCCACCTCTGCCATCTTCACTACACACAGCCTCTCTCAATACAAAGCAGAACCTCAACACCTGATTGGCTATTCCTCAAAATACACACCCATTTCATACTCAGAAGCCCGGATGTGGTACGCCCTGTCCGCAAACAGACGTGGTGTCTGCGGAGTGTGTAAGTAACATTGGGGCAGCCCTTCTGCCCTTTACACTTCACTCTCTGCACCATTCCCTCATTGACTACTGTTAAGCAGTCACACAACCATCCACCAATCACATCCACAAACTCTACATCTAACTCCATTATCACAGTTCAGCACTTTAGATGTACTGTTGATCACTCTGAGTACAATTGGGCTGTGATTGCAAAGCACGTACAGCAACAACTACTGTACATCTCTCCAAGATTTCTGCTTGCAGATTCATGCACATCCACATTAATGAACTACAGGTATGAATACTTTCTGTACAGTACATGTACAGCTCTTGTATAAATGCATAAAAAAGCTTACTGTCATTCCTCCCATCTGATATTATCAAGTGTCACTTGCAAAGCTGTCTACTCTCCAAATTTGTATTTACCCATATTACTAACTGTAATGTGCAAACTGTTATTCTCTTCATTCATTCTGTCATTTGTGTAACCACTGCCACCTATTCATCCATATTTCAACTATAATAGCATTTAATGCATTATAGTGCATAGGATGTACATACACTTTCCTTTCTATACATTCTGGATATTTTGCACAATCCATCATTTGAACTTCCTTTAGAAATTATTATAATAATAATTAGATACAACACACACAGCTGTCTAGCAAAGTGTCATTTCATGTTAAAAGATGTGAGAAATACATTATGATTGTGGGAGAAGGCTTTGTGGGGTGTTATAAAATGACACACAGCCAGGATGAGTACATGCATCTTTATTCATGTACACAGTATGCAACGCAAGCATCACACCCTTCATTGCAACCCTTACATTAATTCAGACTCTCCCATCTCCAAGCACCACAGGATCACCCAGTAGTTTGCTAATCACCTGCAGTCTGGTAGCCTTGCTTTGTCCCATTGCCACTTTTCCAGGTATTCTTATTTGAACCTTCTCCTCTACAACTATCATGGAGAGTAATAAGCTGCTGAGCCCATCAAATCTGTCTGCTTTATTTCCCACACCTACGCAAATGCATACATTGCATGCTTTCCCCCACAGTTCCTGCCATTTACCCTGTATAAATAGCAAGAAAAGCAAATGGTTATTTCTCCTATCTCCTAATTTCCAATAACACTGCCTTAAAAAGCCAAGTGTGCTCTGTGTGCTTACTATTGTAATTGTTTCTAAACCACATTCAACTAACAGATTCTAAGTAAAATATACAGAATGCACATAGACAAAGAAAAGTGCACAGAGTCCTTAAGAACCTTATTAAAACAGGAGAGAAATCACTCACAACCCTTAAAACCTACCGTAGAAAATTAATCCTATAATCTTTCATAGACAGTGCAATCCTTTTCAAAAGGAAATTATTTATTTTAGTTTTAAGCAGAATGAAACCATTACAAAACTAAGTACTAAACTACAAAAAGCACTTCTTAATAAATGTAATATCAACAAACATAACTTCGCAAACATCTGTGGAGGTGGATGGACTCACATCATCGGCACAGAACCATATTTCAATGACGAAGCATACAAACAAAAGCAAATAAACCCAATTGCCATACAAAGCAGTGGGCGAGGGTATGAAAAACTTAAGAATACCACTATGGAACAAGAAACGCTGCTAACAAAAATATCCCCCGAAAACTTAGTATCAACTCTCCATTCCACTGAACCAATGTGTCCAGTTTACAAATGGCCATGCACAACAATGTGTACCATAGCCAAACAATCTTTCAGATCTTTACGCCAGTTACTCAATCAGTATGTGAAAGGCAAAGACAAATTGAAAATAAAACTAATAAACAGTATGGACTCTTGTCCAGTGCGCAAATACACAGGACTACAAGAACATTCATTGGCCTGCATTTCTGGACTTATTTGCAAAAGCACCTTCCAATTTATCAAATGATATCAACACACCATTCAACTATAAGAAATCTGGTTCATAAACTGTACTATGCCAAACGCCCTGCTTTAGCACTGGCCAATTTAAATAACAATCTTCTACATAGTACACCCAAAGAACTACTCGAAGAAATAGAGCATATCCAGAGAAAATATTTTGGAAGTGAAAGCCACTTACAAAATGCAATTGCTTTACAACAGACTAGCAACAACTTTGCAGATGACAACTGTCTACAACACACATACAAAAAAGAAATACTAAAGTTTAAAAGTACATCTGCTGAAGTACCAAACCATGTGTGTGTGTGTGTTGCCACAGGACTTTTTATAAGAATAGCACAAAAACTGTAGACATAATGTACAATAATGTGGCGACTCCCTTTCACTGGAGCGCACCGCTGGGGAAGCCTCACGCTAAACCGCGGCTTGAGGAACTGCCACACAATCAGCCCAATCAACCCTACATCGACCCTACTGAGGATGGCTCCTCCTTCTCCCACTCTGAGCGCTGACCAGCACCCAAGGACAGAAGATGAGTTATGGAAACGCCACCTGAGAAGCAGTAAAACTACAGCCGATGCCCGGTTGGAAAGGGGTAAAACACCCACATCACACACTATCACCCCCTCCTCTTCCCAGGACAGTGCCGAGCTCTTTCCATCCCTGGACTTGGCCCTGGCCATGAGGTGCCCACAGACCAGTGTCTGGCGTCACCACCCGCTGCTGCTGGGAGTGCCGAGTACTCTCCCTTCAAGGCATCATCAGGCTCCTGCGGGGGGCCACTAAAACCCACGCTAGCTGGAGCCAAGACCAATACCGGGCTGGATGTGCCCACGCTGCTCCACACTTAGGTCACCGGCCCGTCTACCGTAATGGCGAGTGGCACCCCACCTGAGGGTGTTGGAGGTCGTACTCGGTGGGAGCCTGACAGGACGGGGGAACCAAAATGATTGAGGTAACACAGACAACAGAGACCCAAAAGCAGGGGCTGTATCCTTCTATTGCGGATATGTGTGATCCAACAAGGCCCCCGCTAAAAAACAAGTTTTCTTCTGCACACGTGACAACAGCACAGATTCACAGTGGGCTGCAGCTAGTCGCTTCCAATACCTCACGACAAGTTATTTCGGACCCATCAATAAGGATTGACTCCGCAGACTCTATGGACTCAGGACCAACAGAAGAATCCATATTAGAGGAATCACTTAATCCAGAAGATGAGGCCTTTAAGACAAATCCAGAAAAGCAGGTTGACCACCACGCCACAGAAGTGAGCCAGGAAAGTGATGGAGAGCCGTCAAAGTCTACACCCAACTGCTCACTTCCAACTCGGACTCCAAACTCCCAGTCAGTGGAAAAATAAGCAAAGACTCGGTGAACCCAAATTTAAAGGGAACCTACTCGAAAGAAACCAGAAAGCATCAAAACCAATAACAAATAGAATTTACACCAAAATACATTGCAAGGGGGGCTCGAAACCTACGGGAGGGAACAAATGCCTCTCTATACCGAAGATTTCATCCTCCCTAGAGGAATACTTCATTAAACAGCATAAACGGAAATTTGATCGGGACACAGAATTGTCAGATGCAGAGATTCTAGAGGCTATTCAAGAGACTCCCCCTTGAAAAAATCACACAAAACAGATGTACGCGAAAGCACATGTAGGCCCAATCAAACTCAAGATCAAACTCAGGATTTGGAAACAGTCCCCCCAGTAGAGCAATGAGCTATACTTTCTGAGAAGCTCTCATCAAAAAATCTCTGCTTAAACCCTACCTCAGAACTGAATATGGAAGATGCAGCCGACCATGCACCCCCAGTCTAAGCTCGGACGCAAACTCTTGGAAAAGAGCCATGGCACCACTAATCACCCAAGCTACAACGCCAAAAGTCTGAGAATCCACAGAAGAACGTTTGCCGTGGACCAAACCTCACATACAAGGGGGGGACCGAGGACACTAAGGGTTCCAACCCCCAGAAGTGGGGGCTCCACAGGCAATCAAGACATGGGCCAGACAACAACACAAGCCCATTACCTCACCGGAAAGACCATTCCCGGACCGACATCATCAACACCCGGGTCTAACGCAGATGCACACTCTGGTTAAAAACAGACGACTCAGCGAAATTCCATTGTCCGTCCAAAAGGTCTCCCCGAGCAAAAAAAACGTATCTACTCTCACTAATGTCAACAGTATCCATTGCACTAACCCCATTTGGAAAACTATACAAGGCTATCAATGGCCCTCATTACAACCCCGGCGCTAAACCATGGCGCTATTAGCACCATGGTTGGTGCCGGTGTTGTAACAAGTCTGCCATGGTGAAATGGGGAAATACCTCCCCATTCCAAGGTTGGCGGGGTGGTATTTCCCCATTTCACCATGGCCCTTCCCCATTCCCATTTTCGCCCCATAGGGCTCAATGGGACTGGGGAAGGCGCTAAGTACGGTACCGCAAATTGCGGTACCGTAATTAGCACCAAGGTCCCTTTGCGGCACCCTACTTTAACAGCTGGTAAAAGGGCTTGACGGCCCTCAAATCCAAAACCAACAAGCACCATACCCAGCTTGAATACAAAATCTCTACACTGGAAGACAAGTTAAACAAAAAAATCAAACGGTACGAAATTCACCCGCTTCGACCACAAAGGGCACTCAAACTTCCTCTGAATCCACACAGTGTGAACTGGCACCTATCTTCACTAAAACAAGCACACGGACAACAGCATCAAAACCCCCTGTCCCAGTAAAGAGGCTGCCAAAAATAGAGGGTCAAGACCAGCAACAGACTAATAATAGACAACACCAAAGGAAGCACTCTGAAGACACAAAGGAAGTGAAACAAATTGGCGAAAACCTGCCACACCTCGTGCTTGAACGGAGACATGGAATATCTTCAAGCAAAACTGGAAGTATGGAGGAAATCCCAAACAGGCCAACTACTGCATCGGAAATCCCCCTGAAACTAGTGCAGTCACCCAGATCAATAAAAGAATTCCAGTCCACCAGCGAACTGATGAACTTGTCGCAACACTGGGACCCATCGGAAGAACGTCATGACACACAAAAAAAACTGGGACACAATGACAAAAAACATAATCCACTCCCCACTGTAGAGCTTCCCACACGGCATGGTTCAAACTCAATCCAAAGCGATGAACTTGACTCACCAGCCCAACTAAAGCTCACGCTGGACAAGGCTACAAGGGAAAAAGCTGAAAAAAAGACAACTAAGTGAGCAACCTCGCCAATGCAAAGGAGGGACGATACCAAATCAGCCAACTCTGGAAATGATCAAACGCTACCCCCTCGCCGGACCTATGTAAAAAAAACTGAAAACAGATGACTCATAGGTGGAAATACGAATGATGAAAAACTGAAAGAAACCTGTGTTTTCAAGCTCGAGCAAATTTTGAACAAAGAAGGATACACAGTATTAAACAGAAGATCCATGCTAAAAATTCTGAGCAAAGTACAGAGTCTTTGACATCTAACTACAGAAGACTTCACGCTGATCGAATCGTACCATAGGGATCACAAAGCCAAGGCCTATCTTCACATAAGGGTCAAATCCATACGTGAAATACCAAACAACAAAGTTGCCACAGACCTACATCATCTGGGTTTCAACCTCTCAGAAATACAGAAATCACATTTTAGCCGACCTTAACTGAACTATCAAAGAGGAAAATCCCAACAAAGCCACACTACATATCTCAAACGAAGATTGTTACAAACAGAATTGGCAAAATAGTCTAATTCAGCCAGAAAATCGCCACCAAAAAATAAACCAACAGAACGAAGAATGCGGAAGACTTAATACTGAGCGGAAGGTGGCTGAGAGGGCCAACAGAAGTGTTGATCGCTACAGCTCAGATCAAACCCAAGATTGCGCACAACTAGGATCAAATCTCAAGATTTCAAGCAGACCCACAAGCTAAAAGAGACGTCGACAGAGAGATTAGCATACTCCCCATCGAGCAACAACCAGAAAATATGCAATACAGAACGCTCTTCAAAAGGCCCTTGGAAGTGGCTAATGGACACCTTTGGCCTGAACCAGAAGAGATAGCAGCGACTACCAGAATCGCCTAGTCATCCCGCTCAGCCCAAACTACCGCCTGCAAACCCCTCCAAGAAACTGATGACAATGGGATCCTGGAACACCAGAGGCAACAACTATCTGACCTGCCCCAGCGACGTAAATCTGGGGGCTTTTGACATTCTATGCCTTCAGGAAACGTGGCTTGAGGGCAAACCCTCCCTGGACGGGTTTGGTGCAGAACTGTCACCTGCATCTAAGGCATTGATGGGGAGACCATCATCGATTCGAACAGGCTCAGGCCTGACAATAAAAAGCAAGATAAAGGTATCCTACAGAATGCTGGCAATTCTGACAACATGGCACCATCTAGACCGTGGGTACAAAGCACTGATCTCTTCGGACCTGGCCATCATAAACATATACTGTAACCTGCAAAGAACAACCACCAAAGCATTCTGCATGTCCGTCACAGACACAATCAATTCCATTTACGTGGACTACGACGTTGCATACATTATCATCTGTAGTGACCTGAATGCCAAATGCGCGAACATAGACACACCCTTCAACATCTCCACAGAGCCCTCATCAGCCAATGAAAGAGGCCAGGCATGGTCTAAATTAATGAAATCGAGAAACTTCCATAATGTGGCCTCCTTGCACGCCAGTGAGCTGCTGATTCCAACATGGGAAAGGCAGGAGTCGACAGCAACCCTGGACTACATTTTTATAACACAGGCTGGATCCCACACATAGCTACCTTCGAGGTCCAGCGAACCAATGAAAGTGACCACAACCTGCGAAAGATGCCTTGGGTGGGTTCTCACCCGGAAAAATGTATCTACTTGCCAGCAGTAGTACCAAACAACCAGCAAACCCACCTCCACCTAACATAAGGGAATGCACGAGCAATAAATGATAAATTAACAGTGCTACCTGCAATAGAGGCACCCGCTCTTGCCAGCAAGAGACCTGATTATCTACCCCTGCTGTTGGCACACAGGGTCTCTGTCGCCAGACCTAATCGAAAACCTCACCCAAATAAACACACTTTTGACCTAATAGTCATTCTCCAGAGCTGACAATATGAGAAATATGAAAAGAATCACACTGGCCCAGCAAACAGAAGTAGCATGCTCAACATACTCTAAAGAAGTATCATCCTACAAATCGTGGATCAAGCACCATCGAATGACGCTGTATCAGAACGACGCCGAAGCAATGTTGAAAACCCTGGTAACCAAAAAATCTTCTGGAATCTTCTCAAAAATGTCAAGGACCAGAAAGCGACTCCAACTTCAAACTCTGTTTCCAAATCAAATTGGATCAGCTACTTCACAGATCTGTTCAGGCCCCCGCCACTATCGGTAAAGGCCCCTATCCACTCTAGCCAGACAGCCTGGGTCTCTTTAATGGATAAAGGTGACATCTTAAGAGCCATATCAAAACTTAAGACCTCGAGAGCCCCAGGCCCGGACGACCTCATGAATATAGACCTAAAAAGGTACCCAGAAGAGTGAGCATCAGTAATCAGCCAAATCTTTGACCAATGTGAAAAATCCAAGTTAATCCCGACATCATGGACAGAATCTGTTGTCGTCCCTATATACAAAAAAGGATGCAGAGAAAACCCAGCCAACTACAGCACTCCTCGACATCATTGGCAAAATGTTCACAACTCTTCTGCTCTCGCACTTCCAGAAATTAGCAAGAAGATCTCCGAGTGCCGACTTATTCCAGACTGGATTCCTAAAGGAAGCAAGTACGGCTGTCAACCTTCTGCTCCTGAATATAATAAAATCAAAGGTGAAGTCAGGCGCACCGAAAGTACATCTGGTACTCGTGGATCTATCGCAGACCTTTGACAAGGTCGACCGCAGTAAACTGTGGTCCAAGCTAAAAACATGGGAATGCCCTCCAGCAATACTCTAGCCAATAATTGCACTTCACACAAAAACATCCATGCGTGTCCGTCTAAATCAACAAGGACTGCTCTCAGATATTATTCATTTGGAGCGCGGGGTCAAGCAAGGCTGTCCGCTTGCCCTGGCATTATTCATCGCCTTCTTGGGACATTTTCAAACTTCAGAGGACAAAATCAGATCCTTCCCTCTCAAAGTAGGCAAGGTCTACGTATCTAGACTAATATACGCAGACGATCTGATCCTACTGGATCAGCCTAAAATTGGGCTCCAGCACCAGCTAACGAACCTCGCAAGCTACATGAAAAGTAACAACCTCAAAATCAACAAGTCAAACAGTAAAGTGCTGCTATTCACAAAAACCCCACAAGGCAAGGAAGAAAAAATAAAGAACACCCCACCCGGTTTCTGGACAACATCAAGATCGAAGCTGTCAAAGAATACAAATATCTGGGCATATGGATCGACAGCTCACTGAAAGAAACCTCCATGCAGAAATCTCTATGGGACAAAATAAGAAATCTCACAGCCCAAACCAGAGAAGTAGACAAAAAATGTGTCAAATACTCAGTAATTCCGGCCATACAATTCTACTAGTCTAAAGTTATCCCAACACTGACATACGGAATGAACGCCACCCTAAGCATGCCCATCTCAATCTGGCTACAATTGGAAGGTTTTCTGTGGAAGTGGGTGCTGGTGCTCCCGAAGTCAGCTACAATGGCAGCAATCCGTCGAGAGCTGGGCCTCCTGTTTATGGCAGCTGTGGTTGAACAGAGTGCCATGCAACTCTACAGAAAGATTCTGCAAACAGACATGTTCCCAGTATATCAGGTGCTGGTGGCCGAAATTAAGAATGGTGGCTGTAAGCCGCTCAACGCCTGGATAAAAAACCTCCAAGAAAAACTATAGGACACAGCCTGTACCGAAGAGCTCCTTATCACCAATCCTCTAAGAGTAAAAACTAAGATCGAGCTGCAGGATTGGATCACGACAAATGACAAGGCCACCACCAACAAGCTAGTACAACATCTCCCACCATGTACAACAGATTAAAAACACCCCTGAAGTACTGTGAAAAATTCCCAGAAAAAAGATTAAGAAAACTCTTCATGAGAGCCCGTTTAAAATTAGTACATACAAGTCAAGTCTTGGCCGTCAGACATATGGCATCCTCAAATGTCTGTTGACTCTGTGCAAACCCCGAAGAACCAGAAACCGTAAGGCACCTACTCATGACATGACCTCAAATGAGTAAGGAGAGAGAGGTGTACTTGTCAACACTTATCCCATATCGACTTGCATAGACAAAGAAACCTGTTGGCGCCGCCCAATGGCGGGGGAATGCACAAGATGGTCTATGGCATCTGCTAAACTCCTGTATCTGGCCCTCAAAAAGACCAAAGACCTATCGACTCCAAAGGACTCTGTATAATCTGCAATCTGTACCCTCCCAACTGATCACGGTCACTTTGGGTCGGCACATGAATACTTGGCTTGACATCCGCTACCGTAGATTGCAGACGCTGCCTTCTCATCCATATAAGTGGAGACTTAAGTACAAATATACGAACTGTGATTCATCAAGGAGACTTGTAAATATCTAAAATGATTAAACACAAGACAAAATTTAAAAAAATGTACAAAATAGAAGACAATGAATATTCCAAGTGGTTCCAATTATCTCTCTATCTTATAGCAGAAAACAAATACGAAATTACTGAACACTTAATACTTTGCAGTTACTGCACTGCAAAACTTGACAATGACCAAACAACTTCATGTGCTATCACAAATAACTTGGAATTATTCCCACTACCAAAACCCCTGCAACAACTTAACTTGTATGAGAGCTTCATAATTGAAACAGTGCACCCATTTCAAGCAATAATACACCTTCACCCAAACACAGCAAAACTACCTCCCTCTGAATTACTGAAAGGCATTTGTGGCAAAGTAGTATTATTTGCCATTAAATCTGAAAGAACATGTACACACACTGGGAGTGCAACATCCAATAGATCAATCTTTAATTATCTTAGTAAATGGCACACCTACAAAAACCAAAATAGTTTTGCAACAACTTGTGGATTTATATAAAGTTAGACACGCCCAGCAATATCTAAAAGACAACAATGAATACTGCAAAGAAATAAATATTGATGAAAAGCTGAGGGAAACCACTGAACTAATTCAAGACTCATCAGAAACGGGTCAATTTCAACTTTTTGATCCTGCTACAGAATCCAATATTTTAGACCATTATACAATTCATCCATTACACGTTAAAAACACCAAATGTGACAAGCCACAGGATCTCCAATCAGTATATGGGAAAAATGTATAGAAGCATGTGCCTTTCCTCTACTCTTTCCTACTGGAAAAAGAGGAAGGTACAATGCTAGACCCTCACAAATAACAGCATCAGAATACAGCTCTGTACAAATGTATTCTGAAGACCCCAGATTCAGACAAAACATGGAATACATGTTCAACCTTCTCTTTGAAAGTGAACTAGCAACTCTATGCTACGGAGTTGCACACACATTGAAATCAGGTACCAATTTCCAAAATATGTCAGCTAACCAATTACTACAAAAACGTGCAAGAAAAAG
This sequence comes from Ambystoma mexicanum, assembly GCF_040938575.1. Taxonomy (NCBI): domain Eukaryota; kingdom Metazoa; phylum Chordata; class Amphibia; order Caudata; family Ambystomatidae; genus Ambystoma; species Ambystoma mexicanum. The sequence goes on from NC_090941.1 coordinate 927,427,470, forward strand.
ATGAGGTTTTACAGTCAAGCATTACACATCTCTTAGCAAACATGCGCAGTACAAAAGAATACTGGTTCCGACGTCATGGAAATGTACGCTATATGATAAGAAACATTGGCCCACCCACTTGGTTTGTGACATTAAGTTGTACAGAATATCTATGGGAAGATTTACATGATTTCCTACGCATAGCAAACAAAAACAAAACAAATATACATATAGAAACACCAGGAGAACTCTACTCTCTAGATCCTGTAAATGTATTTAGATATTTCCTTCATCGCTTCATTGCTATACTACACTTGATTTGTAAAAAAAAAAAAAAAATTCCTCCCCTCGGAGAAGTGCAACACTTCTTTTGGAGAAAACAGTACCAAACTAGAGGAACACCACGCATCCACATGCTTTTGTGGATTAAAGATGCTCCTAAATGTGCTCAGGACGGTGATGCCACTGTTTTGCAGTTTATCCAAAAATATGTCACTTGTGAAATCCCTTCACAAACGACACATAGTGACCTTCATGAGCACATTTTACAATTTCAAAGACACAAATGTAGGAAGTATTGTCATCGTAAATATAAAAACAAAGGGAAATACTACACCAAATGCTGCTTTGGTTTTCCTAGACCAAATTCAGCAACAGGTCAAGTAAACAATGTAATGTCTTCAGTTAGACATAGGGCCTGATTCATGGAACATTTTCCTATGAGATTGTGCCATTATAAAACACTTCCATGAATCAGGTCCAGAGTGTCAAAGGTAAATCACCTAAGAACACATAAAAAGAACAAAAGGATCAAAATACATCAATAATTGCAATGCAATCATTGCCCTCCTATGGAATGCATATGTAGATGTGCAGTACATTGCAGACAATTCCACTGCAGCTGCACGATATGTCGCAGCCTACTTAACCAAAGCAGAAAAAACAAAGCTCCAAGACCTCTGGGATTACATATCATCTGACAAAACACTATCACAGAAATTGTACAGCTTAGGTATACAAATGCTCTCCCATAGAGAATGTGGCTGCTATGAAGGTTCAGACCATTTAACCGGTACTGCCCAGTTTGTTTGTTTGTTTATTTGATAATGTGCACCAAACCCTTAGGTAGCTGGGCGCAGCATATACAAGAATATTCAAATCTTAGATACAGCATAAAAGATGAGTACAGATTATAATGCAAATTACAGTGACGACATTGCATACAGTAGTTGTGCATAATGCAGGAAATATAGTATGGCTAAGCCTTGGTCCTGCTAAATCTAGAAAAAGAGTTCTGAAATCATATGAAGACATAGAAACAATAGCCAAAAATGATCCCAAAAAGACGAAGACATTTTGAAAAACAATTTACTAGCCACATACTACCCAAACAGGTGTACCACTTTGGAAACCATGGGCCTCATTACGAAGTTGTAGGTAGCCATGGCTACCCCCTTACTGCATTCCGGGTCCGGGTCCGGGTTCTCAGAATAGGGGCTTACAAACCCCCTCATCCATTTCTATTTCAGACATGGGAGAATATGACGCACACCACATCATGGTGCTGACAACCAACAGATAAGTGGGACTGGGGAGCAGAAAGGGGTGGAGGCGACAGTAGAAGAATGGACCAGGTAGTGGTGGGTTACAGAAGGGAAGATGGCAGGACAGATAGAAGCAGCTTTGCAATTTCTCGGAACACAGGCCTGCCTCATGAAATAAAATCCACATTGCATTTGACTTGTAATTTCTCCTTGATAGCATGCACTCTTTAACATCGTCACAGAAATGAAAGCCCGGTTCAACCTAACTATTCTAACTATTCTATTGCCCAATTGCACCCAATGACTTCACTCAGGGACTATTTTTCTACAATTTAAAGTGCATAAAATACCAAATGATAACCTGGAACATTTTACTGACCACCAATATTTCAATGTATTATAGGTTCTTATTTTTCCGCAACATTTTAATTTTTTGAGTTTTGGTTTTGATTCATTGCTTTCACTTTTTCGTATATGAATAGTTTTAAGAATACATAAGTGAAACATTTACTCATTTTTTTCTGAATTTAACAAAGACAGAAATTCTTATGCATCCTAACCAAACCTGAAAAGAAAAGAAAACACCAGACGCTGTGAAGACAGCAATGCATCCCCACAAGACACTTTTAGTTAAAACAGGAACTAGATCTCCAATTCTATGGAAATGGGATTGTGTTCTTCCCAATTGTGGGTGGCAGGGTCGTTCAATCCCTGCTCAATGTCAGACGCTTCAGCACCTCTATCAATTAGCCACATTCCTCAGGACCTTATCCTATGTTTGGGACCTGCAAGAAATCACACAAGGTAACATTCTATCACTATCATGATGCAATAAAAATGAAGATTAAGGGGGTCAGGTAGCTGACATCCCTATTTCTAATTGTGAACTAATCACTATTCGGTGACCTTGCACCATATTGCTTTCTTGCCCACTCCTCCCAGTGCTCACATTCAGGGATGCCTGCTGTACAGTGCTTCAAATGGTTTGGTGGACATTTTTACTACTGGAACCAAATGAAAGCACTCTGTAAGTGTATGTGTTTGTGCATGAATTCAAAATGAATTTCGTTAAACCAGTTAAAAGCGGGTGGGAGGGAGGTTGCTCATCTTACTCAGTGTGGATCATCTTATTGCAAAGCCCTTTGTCAGTGCAAGATATTGTGGGGCGAATCCTCCGCTTCACTCCAAGTTTGCATGTTGTATATTGCTATTATTGGCCGTGTTCTAGTATTGTCATGTGTGGATCATAAAGTACATTTATAGATGGAAACAGTGTAGTGCATAATGGCCCTATCTACCATCCATACCATCAATGCTTTCCATGTTAGACTAACCTCTGTAGATGAGTTTGGCTGTCCTGCCTTTTTCCTGAGTTTGTGATCATTTATCTTGTATCAGCGTGTCCTTGTGCTCGAGACCGCTGTAAATAATAAATGCATGTAAATATGAATATAACTCTGCCTTAGCGCTAGAGATCGTTCTAGAATCACCATCATCCTCTTATTGTTACTCACTTTTTGCTTATTTTTGTATAAGCGCCTGTGTTCCTCGGCCTGAAAAATGAAGTTAGCCCATTGTCTGGCAACAAGCCCATTGAGCATGCATGCGTTAGCTTGTACGGGACCTGGCAAAGCACTGCTATTTTTTATTTTTATTTTATTGTGCATTTGTAAGGTGCTTATACATCACGGAATTTTGTTTCAAAGCGCACACAGGGCAAAGGGGAGGGAACATGGCGACAAAGGCAAATAAAATAAATGATGAACAGGAAAGGGGCGGACCTACTAGGTCTTGTGTCTTGTGAGCATTCAAGATGTGCCAATTAGTCAGTTGTGTGCACCATAAGTGCCTGACAGAGATCCCTTGATCACCTGCCAATAATACGTTCAGTCCTGTGAGAACACAAGCCAGTGGGTGCTCGAAGGCCAGTGCTAGGAAGGGGGAAGGCTGAGGGTGATTGGGCAGAAGGCCGGGACCCAGAGGACACATAAGGTTCCAGGCCACTAATCTCAGTGACTGTGGGGTAATTAGCATGGGAGTCAGAGGGGGAAGGAGAAGGTGAAGTGGAAAATCTTGAGGAGCTTGTGGAATTTGAGGAGATCTGGCTTAAAACAGAGAGGAATGGGAGGCTGTTCCAGAGGCGGGAGCCACCAGAGGAGAGAGATCTGCCACCAGCTCACTGCTTAGAAAAAAGCCTGACATACAGAGAGTTGGAGCTGGAGGAGCGTAAAGATCAATGAACATGGCTAGTGGATGAACATGCAATGAACATGGCTAGTGGAGATATACAGTGTCCTCCATTTTTAGTGCTATTTGTTGGTTATGTTTGAGCCTGAAGACTGTATAATTCCAGGTCGGCCCTTGGATTTTTATGCAGTGTGCATATTCATCTGGATGTTGACCAGCCAGTTGGATTGAGTCTCCTTCTGGGCCAGCCATGGTTGAATTTTTTCCAAGATTAATAAAGAATTGTTGTAATCGAAGGTTCCCTATACTGGCTATTGTGAATGGTTCGCTGGTCGTTAAAACTTGTTCAACAATAAAAGTTTTACCATTCAGCAACAACCCACCCTACAATGGACACTCTTGTTCATGAATCGTGCTAAACATTCAGCAGGAATTACGAAAAGAAAATTAAATTCTATTAACTAGCAAAGCACAGAAAGTCCTAAAACAAATAAATATAATACAAAATAAATATGTTGGTACTGCAGTAAAACATTGGAAAACAAATGACTCGCAAACTAGTGACCAACAGCTTCAAAACTTTCTCTACAACACATACAAGAAAGAAATAGCAACGTTTCAGACGACACTTGCTTAAATCTCAAAGTATGTGTCTGCTGCCCTGGAACTTTTTACAAGCAAATTACAAAAATAGAACACATCTGATATCCAATTGAAGACAAAGGCCAAAACAAATGGTTTGAGTTGACCATTTACCGAACAGCATCAAATAAATATGTTATAACAGATCACGTATTTCTATGCACCAAATGCCATCTCAAGCTATCAATAACAATTTAGAAATATTCCCATTTCCCAATTCTATCCAACAACTCAACCCATATGAGAATATTATCATTTTAAAAGTACACCATTTCCAAGCAATAATAAGATTACAACCTTAGACTGTCAAATGTGTTCTCTCAGAATAACCTGCAGACATTTTTTGCAAGGTTGTATATTTACTGTTGACATCAAAGAATATGTCAGTAAATCAATGTTTAATTGTATTTGTAAATAGCATACCAACAAAAAACAATTTGGCAACAACTAGTCAACATAACAAAAGTAAAATGAGCTTTAGTATCTCACTAAATTCACAATGAATACTACAAAAATATAAACAAAGAAAACAAAAGAATACACTACACGGCCTGCGGTAGAGCCATGTAGTTATGGTTAAGTTGCTCAACTCATAGGAAGAACACTTTTTGGGTGGCTTATAACTTCGCTCCCCCTCGACGAATCCTCACCAAACTTTCTTTTGAAAGAAATATATGGCCCACTCTGAATTTTTTTGCAAAGATTGGTCAAGGGGAGGCAAAGTTATAGGGGGGGTCCCAAAATTTCTTTTTTCCCCATAGACATAATGGCTACAGCCCAAACCGCTGGACGGATTTCCACCAAATGCGCAGCAGGAGTGGCGGCTTGAAACAAACAAAACGTAAGGCAAAAAAATTAGTGATATCTGTGTCCGCTCCATGGACTCACTTCCCAGATCGGTCCACGGATTGGCTCTGATTAGCTGTTCTGTCTGCGGATTGGCCTCTGATTGCCGAGAAAATTCACTGACTTTTGCGTGGTCCGTGGACATCGAGACGCGCTTTATGATTGGTTGGTGGGAAAACGTGAAATGCGTTGGTTTTCCTGAAACGTCTGCCACCTTAGATTCTGAGACTTTTTTGGGGTCCGCGGACAGAGCAGTGAAAACATTCAAATATTAAAGCAGCATTGCACTTGTCAATCTCAAAAAACAATCTCTGGGGATGTGGGGGACTGAGGATTGGATTGAAGATGTCCCGGGGCAGTCCTGTGGTGTTCGCGGACACTTCAGATGTCCTAGAATATCTGTACCTATTTCTGCATTACAAGGTTGGGGAAAGCAGTTTTTGGATGGCTTATAACTTTTGCGCCACTCAGTGAAAACTGCATGTAATTTTGCAATTTTATTCTAGGACTAATCCTGAATGGTTTTGCAAAGTTTTGTGGGATTCTGTCAAGAGGGGACAAAATTAGAGTAGGGGTCCCAAAATATTGTAAAGGCATATCAATGTTGTGTCATTTGCTGAATCTGCAGAACATTTGACAAAAACGATTTTGGATCTAGATATAAATGGTTTTCGAAAGTTTGGTGGGAGTTTCACAAGAGGGGCACAATTAGAGGGGGGGTCTCAACATTTTTACATGGCTCATAACTTTGTTGCTATTTGACAAATGTGGACAAAAGTTTTGAGAAAGATTATAGACCCAACCGTTTATGTTTGTGTAAAGACTGAATGGATTTTGTCACGTGGGGGCTAAGTTACATGACTATTGTATGTACATACATTTTGACACTTTAAAAAAAATAAAACATGGGCGGATTTTGAGCAAACTCGTGAGGAGCATTGGCACGGACATTAAAGCATGGTTTTGCAAATGTGTAATAATTTAGGTAAAAAATGTGTCATATACCTTTGGTGGCTGAGGTATGGCCTGTGCCCGTGGGCAGTAGCCAGATTGTCTAGGTCATGGCATAAGGTCATGAACCAGACAATCTGGATACTGGCCATGACCGCTAAGTACGAAAAATGGTGTTAAAGTGGCTATGTCTACCTGGGACCGGCTATGTGGTAAACTTATTCGAAGGTAGGATAGGTTTGAAAGGAAACAAAAAGTGCTTGTGGTAATATGTTGATAGGGTTTTGCAGGCTGCCATGGCAATGGAAGAGGGGCTTTGTCCCACTATAGGAAGAAAAATCTATGTTTTAGCACCCTGGGTTCCCGCTTTGGGAACCAGGGGCGCTAATGGCCTTTATCCCCCATTTCAGGGGCTGCAATGGACGATAATGGTCCGTAACCCTCTTCAGTTATTTAGTTATTACGCACCAAGGCCCGCAGACATCAGGCTTTTTAAAAGAAGATGAGGTGGAGGAAGACAGCTTACTACTTGCTAAGAAAGGAACAACCTTTCTGAGAGCATTGCGGTCATTGGATTTGGTGTGGCGGCGCATGGAGGTGGTCCCGTAGGAGTACTGTCCAGGTAGTCTGAGACTGAGCACTGTGCATCTCACTTTGGTAGCTTTAGCCTTTGGTACACTGCCAACAGTAGCAAAGAACTGGCACACCATGATTCGATCTTGGCGCTAGAAGTAGGCACTTCCTCTGCCTCATCTTCTTGGTCCTCTTTATTGTCTTTGAAAGTACTGTGCTTTTTTTGTTGTGAAGGTCCTCCAGCTGGTGACGGTGGTGGCTCTTGGGGAGGAGGGATGGCCATAACTGAAGCATTTTTAGATAAATAGCAGTTTTGATAACATTCTTCTAAGTACGTACTGTGTACTAGATTGGTAATGGAAAATGAGTACGAAATGGTGTAGGAGGTGTGCAAGGGAAATTGTGAAGTTGAAAGTTGCTAGATCAGTAGATAATGCAGTTCTGAACTGTCCGCGAAGGATGGATCTTATTGTGAAGTGCGGACGGGTTCTTAGACACGTCATCATGCCACACGCCAACGTATGTTCATGTGACACTGTCCAGAAGATCTGCAATGAAGTCAGATGTTCGTAGATGTCTACTGATGCAAAACTAGTTGAAATAGTTGGAAAAAGTGCATAGAACTGATCAAATTGATTCTAGAAGGTGGGAAATGGCAGAGTTTTAATGTGACACTTTGTAAATTGGACACACATATTGTTTTATTTGGTAAGTATGATATTAGTAAGTTGTAGGAAAATAGCATGCATTGGTAAAAACCCATGAAATTCACTGAAAACACTTTATTAAAGGGACGTTACGGTTAAGTTGAACTAATAAAAACCTATAAAATTCAATGAAAAAACATTGTCAAAGGGACGTTATGGTTAAGTTGCACAAATTAAAACCTATGAAATTCAATGAAAAAACTTTGTTAAAGGGACGTTATTGTTAAGGTGCACTAATAAAAACCTATGAAATTCAATGAAAAAACGTTGTTAAGGGGACGTTATGGTAAAGTTGCACTAATAAAAACCTATGAAATTCACTAAAAAAACGTTGTTAAAGGGATGTTATGGTTAAGTTGGACTAATAAAAACCTATGAAATTCAATGAAAAAACTTTGTTAAAGACACGTTATGGTTAAGTTGCACTAATAAAAACCGCTGAAATTCGCCAGTTATGGTAAGCTAAGCAACGATAATTTGCGCCACCACCGTGCACTGCTAAGACTAACACACAGGACATAAAAGGTGACTGATGACATCACATGTGCATTTACTTTTCACACAAGGGGTTGTGAATATAATGTTGGCAAAAAAGTATCAGGGATTATCGGGAGATTTGTAATAAACTACATACTTCATTAAACATTGCAGTGTTCTTTCTAGTACAGGAACCTACTCATACAGACATGTAGGTATTGACTGCAGCATACAACACAGAGGTGCTATATTTGTAATTTTCCAAAGTTATATAAAAAAAATGGTGAATGCTTCTGTATCAGACTTTTCTGTACTGTGAAAGATGTACTAAGTAGCTAATAATGCATCACTTACTACATATTTCTACCAATAGACACAAAACATAAATGGACTACAATGCATACACATATGGGGTTTATATATGGAGAGTATTTGTATTTTGTATTTGTATTTATTTATTTATAATGTGCACCAAACCCAGGGGTAACCAGGCGCAAAGGCAGCAAGAGGGTTGCAAAAACTTAGTTACATACAATAGGGTGAGGTCCCGCTGCGGTTACAGTGCAGGACGTATCACGCCGAATAGGAAGGGAGGAACATATACACTATAAGCAATACTATATACATATTTACATACAATGAGGTAAAAAGCCAGGTGGTAGTGGCGCATCCCGGCATCGGAAGGTCGTTATGAGTTGAGTGTTTTAAGCCAGTGGATAGTTCTGGCTCTGAACTGATGGTAGGGTAGGTCCTCCCTGCAGGTAGGAGGAAGGGAGTTCCAGAATTGCGCTGCTTTAACTGGAAAGCTGTTGCCTCCAGACATAGTTCGTTTGAACCTGGGCACCAGAAGAAGGTTGGTATTGGCCGTTCTCACGGGTCGAGAGAGGGCGGGTCTAGTAAATCTGGAGATGAGGTATTGAGGGGCTGCTTGGTGGAGGCATTTATGAATCAGAGACACCAATTTAAGGAATATCTTGTCCTTGGTGGATAGCCAGTTGACGGATCTTCTGGAGTCAGAGATGTGGGCTGTCGATGGGATACTGAGGGCCGCTCTAAGGGCATTATTTTGGAGGATTTGGATTTTGTTTGAGATATATTTGTTACATCCTACATATAGAGCATTGCAATAGTCCAACTTGGACAGGATATCAGTGCCCTGGCCAAGGTGGTACAGTTGGTGGGGGAGAGGAAGGGTTTGGCTGCCCTAATGAGTTTGCAAGTGTACGCGGTGCTGGAGGCCATAGCATTCACTTGTTTGTTGAAGGTGAGGGAGGAATCTAGATAGAAGCCGAGGGTTTTAACCTCCTTAGCTACCTTGATCTTGTTATTGTCAATTATGAATGATGAGTATTTGTTGCCCAGCTTGTTGAGGTAGTGTGTTGAGCCAAGAATAAGGAGTTCCGTCTTGTCATCATTCAGGCATAGACCGTGTGAGGCCATCCATGCCTGGATGATGAGGTACACTTTATTAGCGAAGGCAAAATCCTTGTCATAATCCCCCGACAACGGGATGAGGATCTGGGTATCATCGGCGTAATTAGTGTAGGTGATACCCAGATCGTCCAGATCATCAAAGAGAGGCTTTGTGAAGATGTTATAAAGTGTAGGGGAGACGCAAGATCCTTGAGGCATGCCACAAGTGAGTAAAGTAAGCAAACAAGAGGCAGTATCATTAGCAACTGTGTATAATCTACATGATTGTATTCACGCACAAAAATGATTGCCGTGTTTCAGGCCTGCTTCTTCCCCTATACATGTACATCATAAGATGCGATTAAATTCTAAGGAAAGTAGTGTAAGAACATGTGAGAATAGCAATATCTATAAATGTAATACCTTTTGAAAGTTACGTTTCTGACTGTCAGTAAATAAAACCACCTGGCCTAGCTATGCCAGTTACTCTTAGCAGTGCACGGTTGTGGCGCGAGTTATGGTTGCTTAGATTACCATAACTGGTGAATTTCAGGGGTTTTCCGATTTTACTTGTAACCATAACATCCTTTTAACAATGTTTTTTTTACCCATTTTTTCCATACTACTTCAGTGTGGGTGAGCATTTTCTTTAGGAAATGGGTTTCAGTGAGCATGCAATGTGTTCTCCAGTTGATAAATGGCTAACAACACTCTGAGACATAAACCTGGGTGCTATTAGAAATAATCACCTAACTTGAAGGCTTCACTGGATGGTACTGGTGTTCAGACCTAGTGTCAAGGACGTGGGTGGCTTTGCTTGGGAGTGTAAGTTGGGTCACGGGCCATTTCCGTCTGGTGGAGGTCATAGGGCAGTTGTTTATTACTATAATATCTGATAGTATGAGTATTGTAATGTATGAGTTGTTGTGTCTGTTAGTACATAAGGGCAGCATAAATAGCATGTACATTTTAATGGCATCCAGCATAATCATACCAACAATACCAAACTCCAGGCAATTGAATTCCACCAACACGGAGTTTGGGAGGCCTAAAGGTTATCACCATATTTTTGCCTCCAACTCATCTAGCCACTTATCCCCTGAGGCAAGGCAAGCTTCATATCCAAACAGAATCATACCCTGTATAAACACCAGCAACAATAGACAGTAGACAAGCAACCGTATAACAGAGCACACTAACAGGTAATGGAAGTGCGACTGGCAACCGCAATTTCACAGACCAAAACGATTCTACACAAATATGCCAAATTTTCCCTCTGTCTGGCAAAAACATACTATAACCAGAAACAACTCCAGTCTTACTATATGGCGTAGAGACATGGCCTATCCTCAATAAAAAAGTTCTGCCGAAATTAGAGGGTAAATACTGGAGGCACATTCTAAACCTCCCTCAATGCACATCCATGACATATTTGCGTTATGATATCAGCTTAATCTCCTTAAACACCATTTACCAATGGAGGCAGTGTGCTCTGTTTAGAAAATATATTCTTGCTAAAGACAGCAACAGTTTACTTGTGTCCCTTTCTTGTTATATGCTTACTTCTACACATCAACTTATTTTTAAATGGCGAAAAATGGTTTCTAATATAATGGTGGCTGCTGATTTAAATTTAGATGTTCTCTTAGAAAATCCAGAGAGAGCTAAAAGAAAACTGTATCTGTGCGATTGGACAAAAACATGGAACCAATGCTGTCCATACAAAGATTCCAGTGAAATTCCCCTCGTCATAAAAAAAAAATCGTATTTGGGAAGCTTACCTGATTCGATATACATCCTTTACGCTTAGACCAGCGTTCATACCTTTCAGGTTTAACCTTTGGCCAACTAGATGGGTAATGTCAAAATGCAAACTGATCAGTAAAACACTAGAATTTTGTAGGTTTTGTAATAATGTTGACCAAAGAGAAACATTAAAACACATTGGGCCTCATTACAATAGTGGCTTAAGGCAACAATGGCGCTGGTAGTGCTACCAGCACCTTTGTTAGCATGCCGCCACATTACGAGTTCTGCTTGCGGGGGCTGGTAGTAATGGTACTGCTGCTACCATCCTCCCCATTCCCATTGAGCCCTATGTGGGCTCAAATGGGAATGGGGACGTACCAGGTCTTGGTCCCATGCAAGGGGAATTACCGGGCCCTCAAAGGTTGGAATCGCCCGCTAATATCCATTTCACGGGGCCCGGGCCCGAGTTTGGGGTAGCCATGCCGGTATCAACGGCATGGCTACCTCCAACCTTGTAATGAGGCCTATTGTCCTAAACTGTCCCGGTTTGAGAAAAGAGAGAGAGTCACATCTTCTCAAACATTACACGCAATTCAGATCATTGGAAGACAATGATAGGTGGTCTATGTTCTTCTCATCAAATCGTATGACAATTTGTAATGCAGTTAAGAACTTTCTTGAGGCTGTGTTTGTAGCACAAATGAATGTACAAACATAAAACCTAAAATGTAACACAATGTTAAAGTATACTGATTTAGAGAAGTCGTAGTGGTGATAGTCATACCATGAAAACAAATAGCTATGAACATGACTGAACTGAATTCATATATTTTTTTGCTATTATAACACAAGTTTTAAAGTGATTGATAATATTTCATATGATTGATTTGTAAATTTGATTATTTTGAAAATTGATTTAACTTGCACATTTTCTATAAAATGTTATTGTATAGTTGATTAATCAGCTATAACAATAATACAAAGAAAAAAATAAAAAATCAACATTTATTGCTGTGACACATAATTTTTTTATCATGGCTATTTTCATCATCACTTTCATAAAGAGGCAGATTCACTAGTAGAGGTGTACAAGCAAACTCCAAATAGTTATAGGATATTAACAATTCCACACTTTAATTTTCTAGATTTAAATACACTGCTCAACATTGCTTACCTCTACTAAAATACATGTTTGCTTTTCTCCATATTTATTTTCAGGCCTAAAGCACTTGAAAAATCAACCAAATTGCCTTACCATCTCTTTCGGCCAGGTGGAAAGTTGTTAACATTGCTTAGTACCCTACCCAAGTCTGCCACATATAGGCTGAACAGGGTCGGTTCAAGAACAGAACCTTGTTTTAATCTCTTATTTGTAATAATGATGTGACTAGCGTTACCTTTGTTATCCAATTTGCCAGACACTGTAGTATCACTATTACGTTGCTTAATTAAACTGAGAATACCAACCGGTAATCGCCAATCACACATTTGGTCCTGCCTTTAAGTTGCCCATTGAAAATGACAAATGAACACTTGTATACATTCATTCATTCAATAGAGACATCACTAAAAGGAATCTAGTGAGCATACACGATAAACATCCACTTTCTTTTTTTTCATGCAAGCAATTTACATGCAGTAGTGTTAAGTAGTCTATATTTCAAATTGAGTTTCTGGAATGCTGTTTTGGATGCTCAAATGTCTATTGGGGAAAGGGGAGGTTTTATGTTTTTTTGCCAAATAAGTAGAGAGATTTTGATGGCCAGGGATGTTCTGATTTAATTTTGTTTTTAACAATTGAAAACTTTAACCTGATCTCTCCGGCCTTTTTCAATCCATGGTAGATGTGTGTTCAGGGTAAAACCATTGTATATATGGTGATATGCATTACAAAAGTCTCTATTCCTGCAAATGTAGCATTGAATATTGAGGTGATTAGTGTATTGGTCTTTTTTCATGGGAGTCACCATTGACATTGGAATTTCCTCGGTGCATAATTGGTTCATATTAGATTGATTTAATTCATTCAGTTTTATTTATAAAAAGGCTTTCTGCTAAACCAAATATGTTTCTTGTCCCAAAAGAGAAAGGGGGGTGTAGGGAATCAATACTGTAATAGTGGAGGGCAAGGGCTCATAAATAGAACTGTATTCAATAAATAAATATTGTGCATGCCTGATTTGGGGTGGGTGGAACATTCACATTGACTAGTTGTCACCAAATTAAAACATCCTACAATATGGTTAAAGACCTGCCCTCTAGTGAAATTCTGGCTACACCATGGTCAATGATATTATACTGAAGTGCAAACAAATGTCTCTGAAGTTGACCATTCTTCCTCCGAATCAACAAGTGAGAGATTACAGGTGTCTAAATTAAAGTTAAAAAAGATAAGGAAACAACGATATAGAAATTGGCTGTTGTCCTCTAAAGCCCAGCGGTTTCAAGAAAATGCAGAAACAATTATGAAGGCCCTAGCTAACAAAAATATACAAGACCTCTGGAAATTGCTTAATAATAATGTCACATTCTATCTGGCATCTTTGACATTGGCAGTCTTGGAGAAGACATGGATTCAGTATTTTACGATCTCTTTGCACCAACGGATCAAGCTGCAGTCTTGAACACACAAACGATTGTTTCTCTGTGGTCAAATTGAATTGGACAGGGCGGATATAAGAGATTTAATAATTAAATAAAATCCCTCTAGAGCAGCAGGGTCAGATAGCCTAAACAACAATATTCTCAAACAAAACCTGGAAGAATGGGCAGACTTCTGTATTGTTCTATATGTATGGTTCTATTGAGACATATACTGGCTGGAAAAATGTTTGCCTCAGTATTATTGAAACAACTGAAGGACTGGGTGAGGTACTCGGGCCTTAGTGACAGAAGACAAGCAGGATTTGTCTGGGTGGTGGGAACAAGTCTCAGTCTTTTCCTGTTAAATGTACTTAAAGAAAGAGCTTTGAGGAATAAACAGAAGGTATTTTTGGCCTTTATAGATCTGGCCCAAGTCTTTGATAGCATCAACAGAGAGACACTTTGGAGAAATCTGTCATGCTGGTCATGTCTGACATCTTTTGGAAGGCATTCAGAGCCTTTATTCAGGGACTTCCATTAAGGTCAGAATGACAGCTAAAGGATCACTATAAGCATCCATTCCAACATTTAGGGGACTGAAGCAGAGATGTTCTTTGACACCCATCATCTTCAATCTATTTCTTTCGATATGGCCTCCAGCCAAGAAGGGGTCATAGGTTTTACACCTCAACTATGTAGACAGGAAATCCCTTGGGTCATGTACGCAGACGATTTAGTCGTGGTTGACCAAACGCCAATAGGTCTACAAAGGAGGCTTACTAAGTTCAACACATACTTTGAGACCAATGAGTTGAGAATCAACATATGTAAAACAGCGATTTTAGCATTTACCAATTTAAGTAGGAAAATTAACAGAAAGTGACATGGTATGAAGGTACGCAGAAGATCAAATGCGTACAGTCAGTAACCTACTTGGGAGTATTAATAAAAACCTAAATCAGAAGTTATAGACTGATGAGCTTAGGCATAAATGCACAAGATGGGCGACCCAGACTAAAAATGATACTGAAATAATTTGGCAAATTCATGCTGGTGCGCATTTTTATCTTTATAAGCAAACTGTTATATCCATTGTATTATACAGAGGAGAAACAGCTTTAAATATTCAATTTTATTTTTTGGACACATTAGAGGACATCTTTCCGAGGAGAGTGTTGGATTTGCTGAATTCTTTACCTGTGGCGCTAATTAGATACAAACTGGGATTGCAGTCCCTTGAATCTATGGTTAAATGGAAGTCATTGAGCTTTATACAGGAATTGTGTAGGGGGAAACTGCCCACCTCCCCTTGACATTTTAATGTGTAATAAGAGTGGACTAGATGAACCAAGGGATGTGATCGTTGATCAATGGAAAACTAAATGTTACAGAGGGTCTTGAAGCAATGGAATTAAAAGATGAGATTCTTTTAAACAACCCAGAGAAAGTAAAACTTCATTTGCAAAGACTTGATTGGATCGAGACCATTGCATAAAGATTAACATACAAACTACCACTCAATCCGAGTTTTAAACAGAGGTCTATAAAGCAACTGCCAAAGTACCTTATGAAATTTCCTAGTGCTAGAGATAGAAATGTTTTCCTAAGATTGAGGCTAAACATTGTACCCACAAAAAGGTCATTGGAATTAGAAGAGAGAGGGAGACCATAGCCCCCTTGTGCAGATGTTTTAAGGAACAGGACTCTGTAGAATCAATAAAACATCTACTGTTGGATTGTGTCACCCTAGTCGAGACCAGAAGAAAATGTATGAATGAAATAGTGTCCCAATACAGGTCTCTTACTAGCTGGTAATGGTGGTAATTGGCCATTTTGGGAGAGAAGGTTCCAATGGTATTGTCGATAACTACATTTTGTATAGCAGTTTTAACATTGCTGTAGGATGGTAGAGGGTTACAGCATGGGGTAGGGAGGGGACAACATCAAAAGGTCTTGGGAGACAGATGGAGAATTTTGTGCGGGAAAGTATTTTTGTGGAATGTGGTGATGTCTGCTGTTTTTTTTTTGGTCTCCCTCTTTTGCTCTTTCCCTCTTTGATTTTTACTTGTTTTTAAGGATTAGGGATGGATTTTCTGCCTAGTTAGTAAAAAGGAATGAATCATGAAAGGTTTGTAATAAACTGTAACATGTTAAATAAAAAAAATAAAAAATAAAAGATTACAGGTGTCTGTTGCTGGAGCTGCCAGAGAATGCTCAGATGCCTCTAGCTGGTTCTAACCATGCATTGCAGCCCCTAAACAAGCCACAAGCGCTATGTGACACCATAACTTCCTTGTCGATTCGCAGGTGTGATCTATTGCCACACTTGATTGGGATAAGAACACAACCTGAAAACCTTAACGGGTAGATTACGGTGTCCCTTACATTATATTAGTACCCGGCGAGGTCAAAATCAGAATGAAAGAGCCATTCTGATTGGCCCTTGCCGAGGCATTACCCAGCCAAGAATCCTTTGATTCTCGGCCGAGATTCCAGCTGCCTTGTCCTCACCAGGGGGCATGGCAGCACCTCAGCCAATGAGGCGGCTTGAAGCGGGGCCATCCCCGCTCAGAGCCTCCCCACGGCTGAGAGGCTACCTTCGGCCGTCGCCGGGGACTCAGGTAAGGCTCTTGTTTTTTTTGTTTCCCCCTTTTCTCCCTCCTCCCACCTCACTGCCCTCCCCACCCCACTTACATTCTATCCCTTGGTCCCCAGTGGGGGAATGATGGCATCCCTCCAGGCGTGTGGAGACTCGGAGCGGGGCTATCCCCACTTCGAGCCTCCACATGGCTGGAGGCTTCCATCATCCCCCGCCGTAGACTGCGGTACATATATATTTTTTTCTTTTTGTTTTTCCCTTCCCCTCCCTTCTGCCCTCCAAACTCCACTTACCTTCTTTTTTTTTCGGGGCGGACACGTTGGGAGCACTTCTGTTTCCAGCATGTCCACTCCCGATGGCTGCTATGGAAAACTGACTCTGTTTTCCCTTTCCCTGAGGCCATTTTCTTTGTCTTTTTTTTTTTTTCTTCTCAAAACGTTGCAGAGTTTCGGGACAAAAAAAACATTTAGTGCCCCGGTCACGCAGTTCTTGCGGGCCGGGGTACTAATAGCTATATGCCCCTCGCGTCGGGGGATTACCGACTCAGCTCGGGCCTATAACTATGGGCCCCTTGGCATTACCTGAGTCGGTAATGCCCCAGCCGCTCGGGGCATATTTGTTAAAGAACATTATTTTTCTTTTTTTATGTAGATTTTGCAGTCGTCCAATCGATATACGAATATTATGTGCAACGTTTTATAAGGCTACACAGTCCTCTGTGTATTTTAAAGAACGAACTGAACTGTGTTGCTGATAATGCTGACGCTTCCGTTATTACAATATTCCTTTAGTGCAAACCAAGGGGAACCTGCTGGTGCCACAGCCATATTCTGATAGTAGTTAATAGCCCACAGCTCACTCCCTATCATACGTTAATAATGACTTGTCACTAAAGCAGCTGTCTTGAACTCCATAAAATGAAATAGAGGGGTGCCATGTAGCTGCGAACTCTGAAGTCACTGTAATTTCATGTTTCCTGCAATGATAGATGAAGCACCCTCAGAAGCAGCCCAGGCAGTATGAAATCAATAGTTGCTGTTACTCTCATATGATTGATTTAGAGAGTGCTCTCAAGCGGGGAAAAGGCTTTGCAGAGGCTTGACTGGAGCTGGAAGCATTGTTGGTACTTCTCGAAAAGGTCAAAGAAGATAGGCAGAGCTCATTGTTCACACCTGCCGAGTGTTGTCAGCTTTATTAGATATAATCCATACACGAGTAAAGGCGAATGGAGCCATCACTTTCTGTTAAAGAGAACACAGTACCATTAACATGTTTAATTTCAGCCATGTGGAGGACGGCGAAGAGGTGGGTGCTCAATGCCGACATGAAATGATGACATTAGTATAAAAAAAAGACTACATCCAGAAAATCACTCTAAATGTCATGCACGCGAACTCAAGTGTAATATCAAGTTATTATATAATGCTTCATGCCAGACCCTTCCTGCTTCTAAGAGGTGTAATAAACAGAGGTTATTAATACCGAAATAAATGGTATTATTTTTAAACCAACAAACCTTAAGAAATGATTTACATGAAAGCAAATGAGTGCTGCACGCCACCACTCCTCCAACCCAGATGCACATTTTACTTTGTGCCCCTTTTGATGTTGAAGCGTATCACTTGGGTCACTAACATGGATGCCATTTAGGCTGCCGTTTAGGGTTATGTAGCTATAATTATGTTGTTCTGCGCAGACCGCGTGGACGGCAACTTTTTTTGTTGATTTTTTTTTTAAAGGAACACTGTACACTAGTTAGCTGCAACATCGAGGTTTCCAATAAAGGTGATATATATATATATATATATATGTTCGTCTATATGCCAGCGCATGGATGCCATGTTGTCACTTCTACTAAAACGAAGAATATTGTGATTTACACATGGTGATCAGATATTTTTCCAGGATGCTATGTGCACCCTGAGCTCCCAAAGAGGGAGGAGAGTGTTGCAGCTTGTTTAATAATAAGTACACTTGCCTCTGTTCTAGTTAGAAGGGAAGAGGTGGGGTAGAGCAGAGAGGAGGCCTCTGTACAGTAGAGGAAGACTTCCATCATCTTGTTTCTCCCTGCCTCTCTCTCTGCTTCTTGTCCCATCCACTTCCTCTCAAATAAAGCAGCTGGGATGTGATGTCAGAGGAGCAAAGTCCACTCATTTCAAGGACAGGGATTAGACCACTAAGGGGGCTAGCTTTAGTCTAATCCCCTGTGGATCCACTACTTTGAATCATCTTGAGAATCATATTGAAGCATGTTTGGATCATAACTTGAGAAGAATGTTTTTGGACCCTGATGGTAGAGCAGGCTATATCTTCTCCCTGAGTTTCTGAATCAGGTCTCGCAACACTTAAAAGTAAGAATAGAAAGGATCCCTCTGTTTTTACCATTTTACCAGATTGAGACATGATTCAAGTGTTTTTGACATCGCTCATACAAGCAGGACCCTCCGGGGCTGCCTTTTTCATTCTTCATTCTTCAAAGCATAGTTTGCACATTTCGAACCACCACTGTCAGCCGAACAAACCTGGTGTCTCTCGAACCATGACCTTCAAGCTTCAGTATTGAAACTACTTGCCTGGGTACCCTGGTACCAGTTTGCAGCCATCAAACCTCAACCGTTGAACCAAACCTGGTCACTGCCCCAATCTGCATCACTGGAGTAATGTTTTGAACAGCAGCTACCTTCCCGTTCAACCCTCACCTGACACCTGCTCGCCACTAGATCACTGCACTTGAGGCATCCTTTAACCAAATCTAACTATAGAACTGCACCGAGAAGCCTGGTTCAATGTTGGTGAACTGCCAAGTCACTGGCAAACATATTACTGACTAATATCTGCCACCTTGGTCCATCTTTGAGCCCTAGAGAGTAGGTAGATCATTGTAAAACCCTTTGAAAGCTCAATAAATATCCTTTTTTAACATTGTGGTCAGAAGCATCAAAATGACAGGGGTAGCGGTAGTGACAACACATGACCATTGACCTCTGATGAAATCACAGGAAGTGGTGTCATTTGACCCCACCCCCAAGTGACAACACGGGAAGTGATGGCACACAACCTTTCACCCCTTGACAAAACAGGAAGTGGCATCACGTAGCATTGTTCCTCAGTACACTAAGAGAAATATCATTACGACATCACTGTAATATGATATACATATCTGTTACGACATCACTGTAATATGATATACATTTCATACAAGAATGGATCACAATATGTAGTGTTAATATCAGTGTGTATAGACCAAATTACTCTAAATGTAAGAAAACATCCAACACTACAATCTGGACTATTGTACATCACTCGGCTAAATTGTTTCCATCCTAGATCGGTCAAGGCCAATCTCCTGTTCAGGTGATTTCTGAGATTCCGTAGCAACTGTTCAGATATTATGGAATATGATGAACAAGCAAAAGCCCTCACAAATAGATTAAAAGAAAGGGACTATCCGAGGAAACTCTTGAGACATTCAAATAATCAAGCACAGAATATTCCCCACAAAATAACTCTGGAGCAAAACTCGAGACAAACACAGAAGAAACGTATAACAGTTCTAAGCTATTCAACACAGACAAATCGAGGAAGAATAGAGATATTGAAGTTGTGGCGAATCCTGAATGTGGGTTCGACACCTCTACCCCCACCCTGCTTTGCTAAACGCAGGAGAAACATCAGAGATTCCCTTGTGCGATCCTACCATCCGGGTTCAGGGCCAACTGAACAAACAACCATTTGGAATATGCCCAAACCGGTAGGCAACTTACAATGTGATCTGTATTCAGTATGCCATCTAACCTGAATGTCTACCTTACTTGACATGGGTTTACATACTCACTGGAGACAACTCACATTTACAAACTGAAACTCCAGTAATGTGATTTATCTCATCAAATGTCTGTGTGATCTGGAACAGTTCCTGGAAAAGGACATACCCAGAATGAATTGACTTGGACAATCATAGAAAAGCTAAGTGTTCTACATAGAGGTGGAGATATACAATTTCTCCTATTAAAAAGAGAACACAGGTGGATCTTTTGCCTTAAAACTGACCAACCAAGGCTGTCCAAAACAATTAACTGGCAATCCCTTAATACCATCTGAGAAAAATATCTGATTACGATGGAATCCATGATAATCTATCCTTTATTAGTAATTTACTCGATAGTTGGCTCTAATGACACGTTGTCTCGTATAAGGAGCATGTACAGCATGCTACCATAATCACATCCCGCAATCAAAATTTACATCTGGACCATCGGTACATCCATCAAGTACTGCAATGTTGGTTTGTTGACTGAAACCGATGGATATCATTGGAACCACTTGTTGTAGGCAGATATAAACACCATAAACGTGAGTGGTTACTCCCGACCTCATAATCCTCCCTAATTGTTTTGTTTTTGTTTGTTTTTAGGCTTCTATGACATGTTGCCACTTTTTGGGAGCATGGGGAGCATTCTACCAGACCAACATCTTGTAATCATATTTAACATCAACATTATTAGTACACCACAAGGCGGTAATTGCATTGCAGCCTTTCCACTAAGTTAGCATCAATAGCACTGCAATGCCATTCCCTTGAATATAACCTATTGGTTGAAGTGCAATTGTCTGTTATAGACAGCTATCAACATCATAAACATGTGTGGGTGTTCCCCACCTCACAATTCTTCCACCAAAATGGTGCCTGTGATAGCATACATACTGTAGCCACACTCCCTCCATGCATGCCAACACGCATGTGCGGGATCCCGAGTGATGATATTTAGTCCTCTAGGTCAGCCCGCCTTCGGTTTTCCTGTTCAGCTGCGTATGCAAGTGAGAGCCTTGCAAGCAC
This sequence comes from Ambystoma mexicanum, assembly GCF_040938575.1. Taxonomy (NCBI): domain Eukaryota; kingdom Metazoa; phylum Chordata; class Amphibia; order Caudata; family Ambystomatidae; genus Ambystoma; species Ambystoma mexicanum. The sequence continues at coordinate 927,448,557 of NC_090941.1, forward strand.
TTCACTATCCCGTACACGCGAGGTTAGCACTTGTTAGCGCATTGCAGTAAAGCAACATTAACTTTAACTTTAGGTCAAGGCCAGCCATACTTGACTGCTGATCTGCTATGTCTATCACAGATGCAGCACTGCCCAGCAAGTAACGAGAAACTGATGTGATTTGAGCAACCCAGTCTCTTACCTTAAGACCTGAGCCCATGGGGTGAATCAACCTTGTTTTCCCTTATACGCCTTTTGAGCATGCATCTATAGTTCTCTAACAGAACCGCTATACACATAGAAGTGTCCACCTATGGATCAGCATAATTCAGTTGCAGTTGAATATGATGTGTGCTCCTACCCCTCAGACTAACGCTATGATTAGCCGCCTCAGCATGCAAAGTAGGTTGTCTGTCCAATGACAATAAGAACAAGATAATGTAGACTTCTGTGTAGCAGGAGCTGGTAAAAGTGGTATTAAGTACTTTGCAGACAATGAGAGTAAGCTTGTTGGAAGGCGTTAATCAATGTACTCATGACCAGGACGAAGGGCAGACCCCGTGCTCGCTCCCTCATGGATACCATTTGTGTAGTCACTGACGTATGCCACTATGGCACAATGTATAAAACATAGAGTTCTTGATTCATTCTAGGTTTACAGGAATGCTACAACTCTATGCTACCATGTGTACTTAACACAGCTCCAGCTACGTTACCCCAACGCCAGTTCTTTGACTTGTGAGTACCCTCCACTAATATATGTATATGCTCTGTACATAAGCTTACTAACCTAGCAGAAATCACTGACACACTGATGGCTACACATCCAGCATTGGTACTATTTCCTTGTTCATTTACAGGACCAAACTGAGAGTCTCCTTAAACAAGTTCGAGGTGAGACTGTTCCAATATCATTATTGTATGTTGGATACAGAATACGAGAGTTTGACATAAATTGTAGTTATAATATAACAGACCTACCTTGCAATGATTTTATGAAGACAGTCCTGAAGAAGTTGGCAGTAATTACTAAGGCCACTGAAACCGGTCGGCATTTGTGTGGGGACGGCAGCTAGTCTTCTGCCGCAAACCACGTCAGTACCAGAAGGAGACTAAGGGCCTCATTACGACCCAGGCGGTAAGGGGTTTTCGACCCGCAAAGGGACCTTGGAGGTAATTACGGTACCGCAATTTGTGGTACCGTAATTATCGCCTTCCCCATTCCCATTGAGCCCTATGGGGGCAAAAATGGGAATGGGGAAGAGCCACTGGTGAATGGGGAATTACCGCCCCGCCAGCCTTGGAATGGGACGGTAATTCTGCCATCCACCGGCGTCAACCATGGCGCTAATAGCGCCATGGTTAACGCCTGGGCCGTAATGACCCCCTAAGTCATTCTAGTACCTATACCCCTGGCAAAGTCTTCACAACTAGACATTTTTAGTCTCGTTTTTAACCGTGGCTCATTTACATTCAGTATGGCCAATAAAGTGCTAATTGTGCCTCAATACTGATAAGTAATCGTCTTTAACCCACGTTTTAGCTGTTTTTTTTTTCCTTAGCAAGGGTCTCTGACCAGTGCTCCCAGTTCTATTTAAAACATAAACAGCTTCAAAAATAGCATGGCCTGGGTCACCATGCAATTAAGTATCCACAAATGAAATAAATAAATTGAAATATCTACAAATTGCTGCTTTCTTATTCTATCCACTTTTAGATAAGCGGTGCACAGTGCTGACTAGGGAGATGTTGCAGCATAGACAGGGATAGCTAGAACCTTCTCTGTCTGTTTTCTCTTTTTCCTATCTGAATGGTGTATGTCGATAGGCCCAGGCATTCCTGCTGTCCGATGTAGTAAATGTAACAAGCTAGCAACATTGTCTACAGCGCAATAGGGAAGCTCGGCTCTCTTTCTCTCACCCCTTGAGACACACGCAACTACTCACGTACATTATACAAGATCGTTGAGCACAATTGATTTTAGGGTTTGTCTGCCCGCTCTTTCTTGTGTTACCATATTGTGCTTGGGCATAACCTGCCAATAGCTGTTAAGCAAGTCATACCCCTTGTGTACTTTCTAAACTGTAAACAGACAGAGCATCTCGAAGAGGCCTAAACAAAAGTGCAGACATCCAGTGCCTGCCAAGTGTCTGGCCACAAACTGGAAACAGCAACTGACCAACACAAGTCCAACCAGAAGACAATCTGAGGCTGCACCACTTAATTATTTTACACTTGGGCAATAAGCACAGGGATTTTCTTGTCAATAGTGCAGTCTGAACCATTGCACAGCAACCCACTATTGCCAGTCCCCCAGAGCCTGAATATCCCCTAACCATTTTCACCACGGGCACCCTACAATTCACTGCAAGTAGTTAAGGACCCTCCTTCAACAGCTTTAAATGTCTCGTACCCATTCCCACCCTCCCACACCTTACACCTACAGTGCCTTGCTCCAACAATGTCATGTTTACACAATACCACCCTCCAGCAACTTAAGTCGCCAGCATTCTCCAACACCATCACACTCAATCAATCTATCAACTTAAGTCTTCAGTAACCTTCTCCAACACCCCAACAGTGTGAGTCTCAAATACCCTCAAACATCTTATATCTCCATTCAATGCATTTAAACTCCCTTACAACACAATGGGCCTCATTACGACCTTTGCGGAATGGGTTAACAGGTTCCGCTAATGCAGGCAGACCCGTTAAACCCATTCTGCAAGATTACGAGGATCCCTCGCGGGACCCGGTAAGGACACCTGGTAAAACCAGGCGTCATTACCGGGTCCCGCGAGGCGACCAGGGAGCTAACAACGGGCTGGTCATAATCGGCCCGTTGTGAGCTCCCGCTCCCATTCCCATTGAGCCCTATGTGGGCTCAAATGGGAATGGGGAAGGTTCGGGCCCGGGTTCCCTGTGGGAGGAATTACCGGGCCCTCCAAACTCAGAATGGCCCGGTAATTCCCCATTCAGGGAACACAGACCCAGTTTTGGTGGCAGTCATGCCCTTATCAAGGGCATGGCTACCGCCAAAGTCGTAATGAGGCCCAATATGTCTCAAACACTCTCTCTTAACATCTGTAAGCCACTAGTACAACATCTTAAGTCTCCATTACCAGCCTCCATAACATTGAGCCTCAAGCGCATGCCTCAAACCCAGGATCTCTGGCAGCGGTTACGAATGATTTGAAACCTTCCAGCCATCACCGTTCTGTTTGGCTTATATGGTATGTAACCCACAGTTTTATTAGATTATATGTTAGATGAGAGATAGAGGGGAAGGCTGTGTTGCAGTTCACACTAATTGTTGTTTAAAAAACAATTTAAACAACAGCAGCAGCTCCATGACACAACCCATAGAAAAGGCCAATGTTATTATTATTTTGGTCCTTTATATGTTGCTTAAAACAAGCCTCCACCAGCTTATAAGCACTGGACCAGGAACTGAAAGGCCACCTAAGGCCCTGTTTGCCCTATCCCACATCAGAAGCAGCAGCCTTGTGTTGAGGGCAGGAGTCCCCACCTACCCTCAGTAACTGAGGAGCCATGCCGCTGCATGCCCTGCTGCATCCGATGATCTCACGCAGCAACTCTTCACTGCAGCTGATGCCCACGATGCACCTCACTTCCTTACAGTGAGAGTGGCTGATGCACTGGGATTGAAACACCCTCCAGCCACAAAGATCGGTAATTTCTACGGCCCCATTTTCACCCAGGCAGCCCAGTTACAAGCTGCAAGTGCGCCGACATTCATTTTTAAAAAACAAAATGTCGGTCGCGTTGCAGAGCCAGAGCGAGGCTCAGCGTCATTCAGGTTGCTAAGAACCGCTTATTTAATTGCTGTGTATCCGCCGGCAGGCGGAAGTGCCGGCATCATCAAAGGCCACCTAAGGCCATGTTTTCCCCATCCCACATCAGAAGTAGCAGCCTTGTGGCGAGGGCAGGAGCCCCCACCTAACCGCAGTAATGGAGGAGCCGGAACCGCATGCCCTGCTGCATCCGATGATCTCACGCAGCAACTCTTCACCGCATCTGATGCCCGCGATGCACCTCACTTCCTTTCAGTGAGAGTAGCTGATGTGCTGAGCTTGAAACACCCTCCAGCCACAAAGATCAGTCATTTCTACAGCCCCATTTTCACCCAGGCAGCCCATTTCCAAGCTGCAAGTGCGCCGACATTCATTTAAAAATAAAAAATGTCGGGCACGTTGCGGAGCCAGAGCAAGGCTCAGTGTCGTTCAGGTTGCTAAGCAACCACTTAATTAATTTGCTAGCATCACCAAAGGCCACCTAGGGCCCTTTTTGACGATGTTAGCCGCAGTGAGCCACTGCTCGCTGCTTCACCTCGCCACTTTTTGTTCTAAACCCTTGAACTATCAACTTTGTCAAGACCAGCACCTACGCCTACCTTCAAGGACGATCTATTTTGTGAGTAATCAGTATGCTTGTTGAAAATACCATGACATGCCGTATTAATTGAGTGTGCACTATTCCCACCTATGCACTCATATTTGGCCTGCTGCTCTCATCACATGCCAAACCAATGCCTATAGCACTCATGTCTGTACAATTACCTTCTGCACCCAACACCCATGCCTAAATGTTTTAGTCAAATAAGACGGAAACTATAGTAGTCTTTGTGTCTTGAGCTAATCTATACTCTGTGTCTGACAGTACCAGCCTACGGTACTAACAAACTACAGGTACTTCAAAATAGCGCTCTGTGCGTAGCCCTCAACATTCCCAGATGAGAGCATATCTCCATTGCTAGGAAAACCTGCAAATGGCTTTCCATATGCCAGAAAATTGATTTAAAAACCATCTGCCTCACGTACAAGTCCCTCAATCACCTAGCACCACCATATCCAGCTTACAAATTCACCTTGAAACCTGCCACCAGAACCACCAGATTTACCAACACTTTATGCTTGACAGTGCCCAGATTCCACCTAAAAAGAGCTGGCGGGGCCAGCTTCACAGTACTTGCCTCCCAACTTTGGAACACCCTACCTCTCAACATCAAATCTATCTATCTATCTATCTATCTATCTATCTATCTATCTATCTATCTATCTATCTATCTATCTATCTATCTATCTATCTATCTATCTATCTATCTATCTATCGAATCCTTCCAGAACTTCAGGAGGCAGGTCATCAGCTGGCTCCTGAACAAAGAGTAGCTCCCCTAACACCTGATCACTAACTGGTAGTATATTGAAACTGTCTATTTCTACTTGTATATTATTCTAACATTTAAACTGTAAATGGTATGCCTTATACTATATTTGCATGTACTATAAATATGTATGTACAAAATATGTAACACTAAGATACTTCTCAACTATGTAACCGTCTTCTTAAGCGCCCTTCTACTCCTTGGTTTGGAGCGCTACACAAATACAATAAACAAACAAGCAAACAAACGGTGTATAGCCATATGAGATTATGTACCCCGTTTGAACCAAATTGTTACACCCCAACCTGAACTAGCCTGTTGTGCCAAATTCAAACTAGCCTGTTGCGCCAAACTCGAACTAGCCTGTTGTGCCAAAGTCAAACTAGCCTGTTGTGTCGCACCCGAACTAGCTGTTGTGCCTCAACTGAACTAGACTGTTGTGCCAAATTTGAACTAGCCTATTGTGCCTACCTGAACTAGCCTGTTGTGCCAAATTTGAACTAGCCTGTTGTACCGGACCTGACCTAGCCTGCTGTGCCAAATTTGAACTAGCATGTTGTGCCGCACCTGACCAAGCCTGCTGTGCCTAATCTGACCGAGTGTATGGTGCCTAGTCTAATTTTGCTAAACCATGCAAGGTTGGCTATTGATCATGATGTTCCCTTTCTGTATTATACCATGCAACGTGCCATGCACAGATTCCAATTTCCTTATCTATAAAAATGGGCTTCTCAGAGCAGCATGCCCCCGCCACCACCCTATCACCTGCCCCACTCCCTTCCCAAAACTTACCAACCCCTTCCCACAACACCATCACTAGTCTAACATCCAAACGGACACCAATAATGTCCCAAAACCATAGACTGTTCCCAATCCCACACAGTCAAAACCAACATCTCAGCGAAAATGACTTGTCCGGGTAATAGGGGCATCTAGACACCTTAGACTCAGATCACGGACCTTCAATACCCTACCGTGTACTAATTGGGGTAGTAACAAAATTAAGCAATATAAATTTCTCTGGTTACAGAACAAGAACAGAACCCCTAGGTCTCAAAGTATAAACCACCTTAGCAGATCTGCCCCGGCCACACCAACCACCATAGGCACGGTACACCCACCAGCCTACCAAGCTAAATCAAACAAAATGACCACCACACCCAATCCACTAACCACCACCATTGAGACTATTAACACATGCTCAACACCCAAGCGCCACCCCCCCATGTTCCTCAAAGCAGCGCTCATTAATGCTCGTTCCATAGCCGCCCATGCCATTGAAATACATGACTAGATTATTGAGCAACAACTAGACTTACTCATAGTGACTGAAACTGGCTCCACCAAGCTTCTGGACCAACACTCACCATTGCCATTCTTTCACATTAAACTATCATCAGGACTGACAGAATGAAATCAGTGGGTGGAGGAGTAGCCATTATTGCTAAAATCCAGCTCAAAATAAGAGCATGCCCCATTGACAACCTAGACGAGTATGAAATCCTACAAGCCAAACTAGCTACCCACCACAAAACCACTATCAACCTAGTAACTATTTACAGAGCACCCAACACTAATTCACAGCCTGAATTAATTATACCTTTATTATTAACACCACTCATCAAACCCAAAACAAAATGCATAGTCGTTGGTGACCTGAATCTTGGATTCAACAATGCCCAAGATCATAAGGCAGAAGCACTACATAGCGCACTGAAAGACATTTCCTTCACACAACTCGTGAACGCACCCACCCATGCGAAAGGGAGAACGTTAGATTGGATACTACCGCTCAAAACCGCAGTAACTATAGATTCCAATAACACACTGTTCTGGTCAGACCATCATAGTGTAAACTTCTCTATCACATGTGATGAACCAGACTCACCCAAACCCACCACAGCAGAATCCTATGTAACTAGAAATATCCGCAAACTCTCGGCGGAAAACCTTAACCCAATGCTAATAAACGCCCTCAATGACAAACGTATCAATAATGAGAATCCCTGTTCCCTGGCATACTTTTATCATAAATGCCTTACTAATACAATAGACACCCTAGCTCCAAATGTCACTCAAACTAGACGCAAGGACAAAAAATCATCTTTCTGGTTTAACGATGACTTAGTTTCACTTAGACGAAATAAACGGTTGCTTGAACACCGCTTTAACAAAACTCACACGTCAGAATCCGCTGAAGCATTCAATTCAGCAAATAAAATGTACAAAGCAGCCATCATTGCACACAAAGCAGATAGACTTAATACCAGTAATGCATCCTCAGACTCAAAAGAGTTATTCTCCATTCTTGAAGAGTTGGAAAACCCTATCCCAGTCATTCATTCGGTTCAACTGAGTAAAGAATGGTGCAACACTATTCAAGATGCCCTTGCCACCAAAATCAATCTTCTACAAAATAAAATCATCTCTAAAAGAAACCTACAAGCGGATAAACATATTACATCGAACCCAATCACTAAGCCCATAGGAGACCCAGTTTCACAAGAAGTAGTTCTAAATACAATAGCTAAACTAGAAGCTTCTAACTGCAAAGGAGACAACTTCAAAGCACATCTTGTCAAACTTTGTGCCCCCACCCTCACCCCTAACATCACCAATTTTGTGAATTCTTCCTTAAACTCTAACTTACTCCCAGCTAGCATTAAAGAAGCGCTGGTCACTCCACTATTAAAAAAACCTACTCTAGATCCACTAACCCCTACGAACTACCGGCCCATCACTACTGTCCCTTTCCTTCTTAAAATCATCAACAAACAAGCATATAATCAAATACAAACCCACCTCAAATAAAATACTCTACTAGGGGCTAGACAATCGGGGTTTAGGCACAACCATAGTACAGAAACGGCTCTCATGGATCTGAAAAGCCAAATAGATACCATCAGAGATACCAGAAAACTGGCTACATTACTGTTGCTGGACTTATCTGCAGCATTCGACCTTGTAGACCACGACAAACTCTAAGAAAATACTTTAATTTCTCAAACACCACTCTCTGGATCAAATCCTTTCTAGCTGAACGAACATCCAGAGTTGCCATTGGAAACTATGCCGCTGATCCCATACTGGTCCCCATAGGAGTTCCCCCGGGATCCTGCCTCTCTCCCACCCTCTACAATGCCTATGCTAAACTGCTATTCTCAGCACTAGAAGATATGGGTGTCATCTACACAAACTTTGCAGATGACACCCAGATCCTCATCTCCATCACGGGGGACTGCACCCAAGACACCCAGACCATTAATAAAGTCTATGCCATCATTCAGAACTAGATGGCTTTGAACAGTCTCTGTCTCAATGATGAGAAAACTGAGGTTCTCATAGTAGGCTCACAAAACAGAATAAGTACCCTCCACCCAGACTTATCAACATAGATGGGACCTGAATCCCAGTACTCAAGCAAGTCAAAACTCTTGGAGTATATATAGACGCCAATCTCACTATGAATAAACATATATCAGCCCTCTCCTCCTCCACAGTTTAAACAGCTAAACTCATCGCTCTCAGTTGCCAGTTCCTCATGCCTACTAACTGCATCACTCTGGCTAGAGCGCTGATTCTAACAAAACTTGATTACTGTAACACCTTTCTACTATGAACCTCCAAAGCAACTATCAGCAAACTACAATTTATGCAGAACACAGCCTTTAGAGAGGCTCTAGGCATAAAGAAATCCGACCACATTTTCAATATTAGGCGAGAAAAACACAGGCTGCGATTGAAGCCAGAATCATTTTCAAAACATTATGGGCCTCATTCCGAGTTCGGAGGTAACCATGCCGCTATTTGCGGCATGGCTGCCTCCGAACTCGTCCAAACTTTGGATTGGTGAATGGAGTAATTACCGGTCCATTCCGAGGTCGGAGGGACCGGTAATTCCCCATTCACCAGGGCCATTCCGCATTTCCATTTGAGTCCCCATAGGGCTCAATGGGAAGGCGGCAATAACGGTACCGTAAATTATGGTACCGTTATTGACCACAGAGTCCCTTTGCGGGTCTCGTCCTTAACGCCTGCTAAAAGCAGACATTAAGGAAGGACCCGCAAAGGGGACTCATAGTAGGGTGCAACGGGATTACCGGCACCGGTGTCATTACCGGTGCCCGGTATCCCTTTGCGCCCTACATGGAATGAGGCCCTATGTGTTGCTGCAGAACCCTCCGATTCAATAATCTGGTGCTCTTGGAAATACCGAAATACAAATATAAGAGAGCTGAAGGAAGCAGCTTCAGAGTCCCAGCCCCAACACTTTGGAATGCACTACCACTCAGCATCAAAAATGAGGATACCTTATTACGTTTCCAAAAATCCCTGAAAACCTGCTTGTTCAATAAATACTGATGCCTGGGCACCAGAATTCACTCGACAGACTTAACTGCAACCTTAAAGGATGTTCTTATCATCTATATGTATGCTTTAGCATCCTACAATGTCTGTATTAATAGCCTCTAATCTGAATCGCTATCACTGTTATTCATCGACATGTAACACTATATAAGAAATGTTTATAAGCTGTCTGCAACCTCGCCGTGATACCTTTGGGTCTGGGTGAGTAACAAATCTAATAAATAAATAAAAAAAATGTTGCACTGCATCCTCCTAAAGCAAGTGCGTTGCCCCAGAGCAATCCTTCCAAATATATATATGTATGTGTTTTGTTTTGTTTGAGGAAGTAACAGAGGTGGGCGGAGGACACATCTGCATCACAGGCCTATCTACAGTGGGCCTGTGATGCAGGCCTGACAGATCTGGGTCAGATCCCACAGTGCCCAGTCAGGATTGGTAGCAGAAGCCACTGGGACACACCCCTCTCTTCACAGGTCCAGTGGCTCACTGGATGCGCAAAGCAGCCAAAGAGAAACAGTGATAAGATTTGCATCCTCCTAAAGCAAGTGTGTTGCCCCAGAGCAATCCTTCCAAATATATATATGTATGTGTTTTGTTTTGTTTGAGGAAGTAACAGAGGTGGGCGGAGGACAACTTTATTTAAAGTATCTCACCTTGCGTCTATCTACAGTGGGCCTGTGATGCAGGCCTGACAGATCTAGGTCAGATCCCACAGTGCCCAGTCAGGATTGGCAGCAGAAGCCACTGGGGCACACCCCTCTCTTCACAGGTCCAGTGGCTCACTGGATGCGCAAAGCAGCCAAAGAGTAACAGTGATAAGATTTGCATTCATGCTGTGCTGTCACTGAGTACTGCAGGCTGCTGTTACCAGGGGTGGACTGGCCCATAGGGAACTCTGGAGATTTCCCGGTGGGCCTCTGCCCCCTGGGCCTCTTTTGTGTGGTATTTTCAAATTTTCCCATAGGAAAAGGGTTGTGCTTGCTGAAAATGTGTGGCATGGGGCCACTTAAAAAATTATTTCCAGGGCCTCTTTTGCTGACCCAGTCCACCCCTGGCTGTTACCCATTCCCAGCTAACTCGACCTAGCCCCAAACCCTTCCTGTTGCTACAGTATTGTGTATGGCCTGCACAGACAGCCCCACCTCTGAACAAAACCATTCAGGAATACTTTACTAATGCACTGCCAAACTGTTAGTGATGGTGGCTTTATGGTTTTTCCTGCATCCATGTTATTTCTCCAGCTACGAGATCTAGATTCCAGGTGAAAAAAGCTGTGGCAAATTTAGCTGCATTTACAACCACCCTGTGCCATAGAACAAAATTTGGGGGCCCCCGTGTGAGCCTTGCTGATGGCACCACACACACAATCCCTGGCAACAAATCATGGATCACACCACACTCAGGGCTGGCCTAGACCAACATCCCATCCGCAACAAATGTGCTCCTCAGCCCAAAATAACCTCCACGTCCCTCTTCATCATCCCAGTACTTGTTTATACAACACCTTACTTCATAGATAAGCACTGGGACAAAGAAGAGTGGCGTTAGGAGTAATGAGGATTACAGATAACTAAGTAAGGCATTACATCCACATCCCTCTACCTTGTCCCAGTAGTTGTGTATGTGGCAACATGCCTCATACACAAGTACTGGGGCGAGGAAGAATAGGGCTAGGAGTAATGAAGATTACCATTGAGTAAACCAGATATTAAACACAAGCACACACCATTTATCTTCATGTCCCTCTTCCTCATCCCAGTACTTGCCTTTGAGGCACTTTGCCACATAGGTAAATATTGGGATGAGGAAGAGTGGGATTCGGAGCAATGAACATTACAGGTAACTAAGATAGGCATCACATCCACATCCCCTACCTCATCCCAGAACTTGTGTAAGTACTGGGACAAGGAATTGTAGAGCTAGGAGTAATGAAGATTACCAATAAGTAACCCAGGCATTAAACACAAGCACACATCATTACCTCCATGTCTTTCTTTGTCGACCCAGTACTAACCTATGAGGCACCTTGACTCAGAGGTAAGTACTGGGACGAGGAAGAGTGGGATTCGAAGTATTGAACATTACAGGTAACTAAGCCAGGCATTACATCCATGTCCCTCTACCTCTTCAGCACTTGTGTATGAGGAAATGTGACTCATACACAAGTACTGTGACAAGGAAGAGTAGGACTATGAGTAATGAAGATTACCAGTAAGTAATCAGAGCATTCACCATACTCTCACACACCCATACATTTATTTACATTTTCATCCTTTCATCATACACTCACTCACGCACACCCAGGCACTCACAACATACATCATGCACTCATTCATTCATACGCATTACATTATATACATATATCCACATGCACTCAAACATTTACACAAAGTACATTTTCTTATCTTTTAATCTGTTGATCCAGGACAGGGAAGAGACCTCCAGTTCCATGAAGCAAATACGCTTGTTCCTGTCATGGAGATGGAGGCCTCCATGTCACAGTGTGCGGGTGAGCTATGTGAATTAAACAAAAATAGTTTCTTTTTGAAGTCACTCTGCCTTCATAAAGAAATTATTTCATCACCATAACAGAAATCATTTCTTTATGAAGGCGGAAGGCCTTCAAAAAGAAACTTTTTTTTTTTTAAAGTTATATGGCACCCAGTCACATGGAGGCCTTCAAACTGGAAGGCTGCATGTCATAGGGTAGGGTGTTGGGGGGATGTCCTAGGACTTCAAAAAGACATATGGCCTCATTATGAGTGTGCCAGTCCGGTAACAACACTGCCAGTAAGCCTACTGGCACTATTGCTACCGGACTGGCACACTCCGGGTTTTCTTGCTGGAGACTCTGTGCCCGACAAGGCACCCTGCCGGACACAGCGGCCATGGTAAGCAAGCTGTAACGGAAGCACCGGCACCGTTATTAACGGTGCCGGTGCTTCTGTGTTCCCCATTCCCATTGAGTCCTGTGGGACTCAATGGGAATGGGGAATTGCAAAATTACCTGCGCCTGACTTCCCAGCAGCCGGACACAGAATAGCCTGGTGGCACCGGGAAGTCAGGTGCTGGTAATTAATTACGGGTCCGGCGGCAACCTGCCGGCTTTACCGTCACATTTACCGCCAGACCTGTAATGAAGCCCATAGTTTCTTTTTTAAGTCGTTCTGCCTTTATAAAGAATGTATTTCTGTTAGGTTAATGGAAATAATTTATGTATGCAGTAAGAGTAACTTCAAAAAGAAACCTTCTTTTGGTAGTCTGAGGCGCCTCCCCTCCCTCTGCCAGGACATATGGCAGTGAGGCCCCCTACACTGATGGAGCTGCAGGGGCCTCCGATACACCAGCGCAATCGCCCTTTTCAGGTGCAACACAGATGATCTGCTCTTGGCACTGCCTCTTTGTCTAGTAGCCCAGGGTTCACAAGGACCATTCAGGGGTGGCAGAGGGGGAGCCAGGGGTAGTAGCTGCTATCCCTGGCAACCCCCAAATGACGTCCCTGATTGTAGTCTTTCAATTGTCATTTTATTCTCTCAATACCCAGAGTGCTGCATCTATTCTACCTTTGCATGTTCCTCTACAGGGGTGTGTTTTCACTGTGTTTTCTAGTTAGTTATTATTGTATTGGATGTGTTTGATTAAAGTATACAGTTTTAAAGAATCTTCAATGGACATTCATTTATTTTGGACTGTTATATTTCGCTCTTTGGGTTGCTACTGAATCACATTCACACCCCCTCTAAAGTGTATAGCCTATCCTCGGCAACACAAAAGGCAAAGGTATATCTCTTGACTGTGCCTCTGTGATAGTGTTGTGACTTGGTTTGAAGAAGTGTGAGGGCTGAGTGGGTACTTTAGCCTCAACTCACCCTTGTACTCCTGTGAGGCAGAAGTCAATTTGCCACAGAAAGGATACAGAAATATCACTTCAAATTAAATTGCACTCAGCTAATTTTCCACCATTGGTATTGTATTGCCATAGGACGGTGTGGTGCTGATGGCTTCTATGGCATGAACGTATGTAAAATACGTTGTATGTACAATTACTAGCTAGGCTTGGGTTTTAAAGGAAGCTGTGTTTTCATTTTAGAACACACAGAATATTGGTTCATTAACCCCATATAGAAACCCACAATTTTGAGTTTTTGAAAGGACAAAAGCGATAGCCCCAATGGCATTGTAAGAATGCGGTCAATCTAATTCAGGTTTGTCCCGCTACTTGTTCAATGTTAGCTGAGGTTGTAAAATGGTACTTTTAAATTGCATCATTTTCTAAAAAATTGAAGTGGTCCAGCTAAGCTGCCTTTCACCCCAATACAATGGGCCTCATTACGAGCCTGGCGTTAAGGGTTTAACGGCGCCGTAAAAGGTGTCGGTGCCGTTAAACCCTTAACGCCTCATTACGAGTTCCCTTTGCGGGCCCGTGCCACAAAGGGACCTTGGTGCTAAGTACGGTGCCGCAATTTGCGGAACCGTACTTAGCGCCTTCCCCATTCCCATTGAGCCCTATGGGACAAAAATGGGAATGGGGAAGGGCCCATGGGGAATGGGGAATTACCGCCCCGCCAACCTTGGAATGGAGCGGTAATTCCGCCATTCACCATGGCGGACCCCGGCATGGACCAAGGTGCTAATAGCACCATGGTTTAGCGCCAGAGTCGTAATGAGGCCCAATGACATGGGATTTCCCAATGTGTATCTTTTTAATTAGCTGATGGCGGAACTCCCCGAAGGAATATGAAAGGAGCAAAAGAGGAGCTGGTGACGTCACGAAAGACAAGCGTCCCGCCTTGAAAATACTGGCTGAAGAAGAAAACATATGGATCCTACAGAACCTGATGACGAAGTTAAAGGAATGGTGCGGTCAGAGATATTATTGTCCCTATGATTCGGCCATGTGTTTTTAACCGTTATTCGATCGATCGTACAAACATTTCCTATGCACCTTACCGGAATTTTCGTCTTTTGAACACAAGCGAAATCAGGCAGCAGGGTGCGGCCATCTTGTGATAATCTTATCACTTGCGGCATCGCCCTGGGTGACCTGCCTTTGCGGCACTAAATCATATCCCCCGCCCCTGAGCCTGACATCACCAAATCATTGATATTCTCCACCTCTCTCCGTGACGTTCCTGGGCAGCGTAGCCAAATGCACCCAGTCGTCACCTACGTGACAGAACCCGGAAAACAACACACATCGTCTCACAACACAGCGCGTCACAATTCGGAATATGAAACTGTACTTTAAAAGTAAACAGCAAGACTGTACAATTGGTAAAGTACATTTATTTCACATTAAATGTTTCGAGAACATTTGCCGTCTGACATATTCAATAAAAATTGAACTTTTTTTCTTTGCTCTCCATCGCAAATCCGCAAATCTTTATCGTGAGTCACGCGCTGTTCCTTTTTGGTACACAGGGTGTTCATTTTGGGTAAATGAAGCACTTTGGTCGCACAGTGAATTACAAGGCTGGTGCATCAACTTGGCAGTAGACCACCGTAAAGACTGTTATGTTGCTCCTAATCACTGGTACAGCATAAGGGCATATTGGCCCTTGTCGATCGTCCCAAAAAAGAGTCAAATAAATGCAGAGATTGACATGTAGCTGCAGCTGGCGGTTGAAGGATCCATCAGTTGGAGTAGGGAATAGATGACAATCGCAGAATGGCAGGATGTACCTGTTTGCAAAACAGTAGCCGATCTTTATTACAATTAATCATTTTATGTATTAGCACAGAGGTGACGCAATGTGACCCGAGAGAATACAATGTGGAATATGAAAGTACTCCGCTATTTGCTTCCGAGGATAGTGCAATGGAGTATGTTCAGCTCTAAACGTAATGAGGCAACAATTCGAGGTGCACACACAATGTAATGATTTATTAGCGTTGAACCAGGGGGAAACGAGTGGTGGTCTACATGCGTGTCGATGCTGGACTGCCCATGTGCCCGGTAGAAAGACCAGCACACAAAGGTTGTACTAGCACCTCATTGCAATATGCCACACAGAACGAACAAGTACAATCTAACCCAGCAATAACGGTCAGCTATTCGTATTTGGACTAGTTCTGGTATAAAATCGTCTAAAGAGAAACTTACATTATATTCAGCATTTCCATTCTCTTGGCGTAATGCGGACCGTAATGCAGACTCTGTTCGTGTTAACGATGTTTCATAAACTGAACTTACATGTAACTAGGTCCAGTTTCGCAATGGACAACCTTATCATATCTTACGTTATTACACCCCTCCTTCAATTCAATCCCTTTCGGAATGGTCCCTGTCTCTCAAGGTCAAAAAACAATAGAACCTTATATTGTATGTGTGACACGTGGGCCTCCCCAGCTCCCAAGCAAAAATTCAAAGGTGGTGACCTTCACTCACAATGAACATACATTCTTA
This sequence comes from Ambystoma mexicanum, assembly GCF_040938575.1. NCBI lineage: Eukaryota > Metazoa > Chordata > Amphibia > Caudata > Ambystomatidae > Ambystoma > Ambystoma mexicanum. The sequence continues at coordinate 927,464,495 of NC_090941.1, forward strand.
GTTTGCAACATCCTGTCTCAACGCATCCATGAGAACTTGAATTTTGAAGCACGGGCCCTGGAGGAAAAAATTGGGGGCTGTCAGCGATCGCTGTTCGTGGCACTGCGGAGGGGTAGGGGAAACTTGCCAATGACAGAATGTGCCCTACTCCAAAATTATAGTGAATGAAACTCAAAAACGGAGTCAAAGTGTGTCTAGTAATAGGCCCACCTCTGCTTATCTCACGGCCTCCTACTCCATGGCATGTTTTCACAGTCAGTACTTCTTGCGTGCCTAGTATTTTATATAGCCTAGGTCTCATCCCTTTTGTGTGACAAGTAGATATTCAGCTGTTTGGGGAACTGTATGGCAAGGCAACTGCCAAAACCCAAAGATTCTTACACACTGTTATCAATCGGGCACTAACACGATAAATGAAGATCCCAGAGTAGCTCGACTAAACTGTGAAATGTGAAAACAGTGTTACATTGTATGTCAATCGTAATAATTGTACAATTATTTTTAAAAAAGGACTAAGAGGATAGATTTCAAAAGAAAAATTGCATAATTTACTTGGACACTTTATAAAAACATTTTTGGCAAAAATAAAAACAGATGGTAATCATTTGTACCCGGATTTTAACTGTTCAATGAGCTCTGATTTGGGTGGACATGGCACATTGGCAATGTTTTGTGGTGATGTATGTGTGCTCTGAACAGATTTGAGCGCAATTCTACGACATTAATAATAAGATATTTAACAAAATCAAATTCCATTTCCTCATATACTGGTTTAACCACACATTGTGTGCTTCTTTTCGTAAAGGCCACAGTGTAGCGAAGCATCCCTAAGTTTCCTGCAGTCCTAGATTGTTTACGGGTATACATTCTCGTTATGCGCTAATACCGCCACCAATTTCCTATTTTTCATGCCTCCGATGCTGAAATGCAATCTCGTGGGCCTGTACTTTAGGCACATATTGTGGAACACCTCCAAATCTCCTGTGTGACAGAATTCTGTGAGTCCCTTCAGATCTCTTGATAGAGTTTTATTAAACACAATCTTCTCAAGGGCTTTGTGTGGAGGTGAAGATGGAATCAACAACTTCTTTTTCCGTGCCTGCTCTGGGGACAAAGGGCCATGTTCACATTGGTGGAAATTTGGTTTTCTGTCCAGTGGTGAACGTTTGAACAGTGGTGCATTAGTGACCGCCATTTTTCCAGTCGAATTTCCACAGACCCATCACATGTTTTGGAGCTCCACCAAAGATGGTTGCTGAAAGACTGGGACCACTGTGAAATACTTTCCAAACCTTTTTTTTCCCTGCAGCCAAGATGTTTTTATTGATTGATTTGGCAACATGCCATACATCAAATTGATGTTTAATATTTGAAAACTGCTCTCTCATTGTCTTGGCTATTGAAACGTTTCTGTCCATGGCTATGAGGTTGATTTGTATTCCCCTCGATTTTAGATATTCCAGTGATTTTATAAAACCAAGTTTCTCCATGGCCACTGAGGATTTACATTCGGACACCTGCATGACCAGCGAACTCACAATTTTCTCACTTTCCATGTCCTGAAAGTGGTATATGCAGTACTTAGCAGAAAATCCGGGGCTGTCACACTGTCCATCGCCGGCTAGCCTGAACCATTTGTCGGAGAATGTACTTTGAATAAACAATTGTTCAATGTTCCAAGCTTCACTAATGCAGGGAATAGATAATCACGTTGGTATTTGTAGTACTGTGTTTTAGAAATGAAATGGAGTCCCACAAACTGAAAGAAACTGGATAACTTCCTGAAACTAGAGCCACTGAAAAGTAAAGCTGGTGCACACAGTAGATTGCCTGCTGGCAGTTTCCCCAGCATCGGTTGAGCGGACCATGAAAATGTTTTATGTAACTTTTGACAGGTGGCATGTATTTTGAGGTTACTGCCTTTTGTTAGACACATTCACCAATGGCTTCCCACATACTTCCCCTCTCACTGAATGCACACATTTCAGCATCTTTATAATCTCCATCAAGCTGTTGTCGAATACTATGTATTTGGCCTCTTTTATTAGACTGTCATCCTGCATCACTGTTGTTTCGGACTGAACCGTTGTGGACATATCAGCCAAACTGGAGATAGTATAGTTGATATCTTTGTGTAGTTCATCGGTCAATAATGTGGATGCTTCAGTCTCTGTCATTTCAACATCTGTTACTTGACCATGGATAGGAGAAAACATCAATGTCGACTGCTTTTTGGGTGGCATTTTTTTGGCGGGTGTCGAATTGAGTCAAGTACTCTGCGAGTAATGTAAAACTATCTTCTATACATTTAGTTTCATCTTCATCTGGCAAAGCAGTCACATTGTAGCAATGGTCCAAAAACACTTTGCTGGATTCGCCGGTCACATAAAATTCATTTTCTGGCCATTGGACAAAGACATCTTGAGTCTGAACACGCCACGCCTCAATTAATAGTTCCTCCATGGTGAAAACAGTTTGGCAAGCAGCATCTCTCATTTGTGTCGCTGTCTGTGTCTGCATAGTCCTTACTCCATCTGGCAACTACAGGACAGATAGGAAAAAGGATGTTCAGTGTAAATTCAACATACAGTATCATACAATTTACATTAAAAAAAGCATATAATGAAGGCCTCAGCACAAAACAATTGCTAAAAATGTAAACTGTTTATAACTAACCTTATGTTTCTTTCTTTTCTTTGAAACCTTCTTTACTCTAACATCACCATCAGCAAGCTGGTGCACCGACTCTGATCCGCATGCTTCCCGTTCAATGTACGGATATTGTATACAACCCTAGAAAAGAGTATCCATTTAAAATAAGTCATTTGCATTACACATAAAATTAGACCGACTTTATTTCATTAGAGGGTACTGTCAGTACGCATCCCTCTAGCTCCGGATGGACTACAAGGTCTGGCTCCGGATTGACTACAAGGGATGATGTAATTGTAGAGGACACTCCAGCAACTGCCTGAAACACAGTACTTGCATTATTATGGATTAAAATATTGGAAACTGAATACACACTTTGGGACGACGACATAGGTACATACAAATAGCAAACCACAAATGAACCATTGTGTAAAAGAATTACACGATATCTAAATATGATCAGATTATCTCATTCAATGGAACTGTCAGTACCTGTCACGATCCTCGCCCAAAATCCCCTCTGGCAAACCCGTTGGCCAGGTGGAGTCAGGACTCGGGCCTCTAGAGCCTGGCATCCTCTTCAAAAGCCCTCATGGGGCCAGTCCTGGTGCCTATGGCACCAGGCTCATACACCATGAAAAACAATGTGCTTGGGAACTACTTTATTGTATTGTCAGCCAACATGGAGGCTTCCACATAGCGGTCTAGTGTTTTGGGTGTGGTAGCCTAGGGACTACTTTACCTGGACTATTTTGTTGGGGCTATTTAAACCACACCCGAGCAAGACAACACGCTTCGCGTTACTTTGCAGCTTGCAACGTGACGCTCACCATGTCCAGCTATTCCCTCGAACCTCGGAGAAGCAGAACCTGCAAGGAGACAAAAGGAACATCATTAGCAGCAGCATCTTACCTGCAGTCTTCATCTTTAAACACTTGCAGCTACTGAGAACAGCTTGCTCGAATCTGTACGCCTCCCGGACAGAACGACCTGAAAGAGGAAGATAGAGGCAACATTAAAGAAAGCAGAGGAGACATTTACAAATTACGAACTGCTCAAAAGGCTTACCTGGCTGGTCGCCTCTCGGTTGGCACCACTCCGGACATTCCACTTGCGCTGAAGAACACAGCGACCTACAAGGAAGGAAAACACAGGTTAGCAAAGGCAAACATTTGCAATGCTGTGCATAGCGCTTACTTACTGCATTATAGCACTCTTAATGCACCATCATTTACCAGTGGGACTCAACCAAGCCAGTTCACCGCGCAGAAGCTCTGCATACCTAAGGGAGAAAAAAGAGACATTTTAAACAAAGAAATGAATGCAGGATAGCAACAAAACTAAAGAACAGCAATAAGACCTACCTGAAAAATATCAAACAGGCCGGCGTCGGTGAAGTAACTGGACCGCACTTGCCCATGAAAGACAACGCGCCCATGCAAAGAAGGCAGAACAGAGAGCACGCCTAATTCTACCACAAGGTGAGGAGAGGGCACCAGATGGACTGAAATCATACGGGGGTGGAGGGAGGATACTTACCCCAGTCGGTCAGTCTTGAACACAGTCCTCCTGTATTTCCAGGCAGAACCTTCCCCGCAGACCACATTAGGGCAAATCTGAGAAGCATACCAGCGAGTAATCCGGCTGGGTGGCGTCCCTGTGGATACCAGGTGAGCGTAACAGTACCCACACCTCTGGCTCCGGATCAACTACAAGGGATGTTGTAATTGTAGTGGACGCTTCAGCATCTCCCTGAAACACAGTACTTGCATTAATAAGGATGAAAATATTGGAAATTGAACACACACTTTGGAAAGACGACAAAGGTACATATCAATAGCAAACCATGAATGAAACATTCAGTAAAAGAATTACACGATATGTAAATATTATTAGATTATATCACAGAATAGCTAAGTAATATTACCTAATACGCGCTCAAAGTGGTTGATGACTCCAGGCAAGACATGGATGTTGAATCTTGTTGCTTCATTTTCGGTGGATAGCCATGGAGTTGTAAAGAGAAAGTATTATTTGATTTAGAAATGCTAATATTAAAAAATGGCATGTAAGGAGACTGAATACGAGAAAATTATGCTTATGTAAATGCATAATATAGCATAGTTATCTGTGCCCATGAATCCATTTTCAATGAGGGTTCTAAAAAAAGACTGATGTTTAGCAAAATGGTCATTATTTAAAAAGCTATACAATCATATAAATATCGAAAGTATAATAAGTGACATTTACACTTAAAATACCAATCAATCCATTTGGTTACCTGCACACTACCGCAAGGCCTAAAGCTAAATCCAGACTCACCTGTGGCCGCATGTGAACGAATAAAGTCAGAATAGCATTTGGGAGCAATTTTCAAGTCGTTCTCAGTTGATTCTTCTTTTTGTACAAGGATGTGTCGTACTTATTCGGGGTAAAGTGCAGGCTGCAGATGCGGTATCGATCACCCCTCTTGTCCTCCAAGACTTTTTTGACTCTACTTTCAAGCTCTGCCGGTGGATATCTGCAATATCTGACCCAATTTCTTATTTGATCTACAGTCTTAGGAAATACATGCATTGTAGTGCCTTCAGATTTGTCATGGGTCTTGGAAGGGCAACCGAAAATCGAACATGCAGGCATTGTTGTAAATTCTGCAAAATAAAGGTCAACATTATTCGAAATTCATTTTGCATAAAAATGTGAGAAAGAAGGAATTAGACGATACATTGTTCAATGCAAGCTTTCTTTTGGGCACCACAGCAAAACCATTGCAGCGTGGGTGGCTGTATTATAGGATAACTTTCACAAACAATTCATTGATGTGATGAAAATCAGAACATGTTACTCTTCCCTTGAATGTACTATCGTGCATGAAAAGGAAACATGCTTATATTGTAGACAGGGTCCGCGAAGGATGCAATTCAATGCCAATTTACACTGCTGAAAATTGATATATCGATAACATAACAAATGAAACTCAACTCAATAGCAATGAGACCAATGAACATAGCACTACTGAGTATGTTACTTCGAAATAGATATAAATAGATATACATTTACAAATGAAGAAGATATGATTAGGATACATGCCCTTACCTTGACCAACTAACAGTTAGATTCAGCAAGCAGAGTTGTTAGTGGCAGGAGAACATGGAGATGTTCACAAGTAGCACACTGACGAGTTGACTCGAAGCGGTCACAGAAGTTCACAGATAGCACGATGATGAGCATATTAGCATTGGTCACCGGGGTTCTCAAGTAGCACGTTCACAAGTTGACTTGCAGTGCTCAAAGATGTTCTCATGATAAATATCAAGTGGTTTATAAAGAATTACAAAAAGGGGTGTGTTTGTGATTGAATGACGTGTATCAGTCGTGGTATTATGTGGATTTCAGTGGCGCGGCCTGCTTCAAGGGGAGCCTGCCTGGAGACACGGGGTCTGAGGAGGCCATGTGAACAATGACCGCTGTGCGAAAGATAGCTTTGAAGTGTACATGGTCTTGGGCACCTTGGCCGTTCGTGCCCCTGACGGCACCCCTTGGCAGCGCACATGCACTGGTGCGAACTGCCTTTGATAGTGAAGGGGGGATCGATGGGCCTGGGGCATGCAGACAATGTACCGGAACACTGTTGTATGGAGACACACTTATGTGGATTGCAGGGGCGCGTCCTGCTTCAAGGGGAGCCTGCCTGGAGACACAGGGTCTGAGAAAGCCATGTGAACAATGACCCATGCGCGAAAGATAGCTTTGAAGTGTACATGGTCTTTGGCACCTTGGCCGTTCGCGCCCCTGACAGCACCCTTTGGCAGCACACATCCATTGGTGCGAACTGCCTTTGATAGTGGAGGGGGGATGGATGGGCCTGGGGTGTACAGACAAGGCACCGGAACACTGCTGAATGGAGACACACTTGATTCACTTAAAAACTGAAACAAGCATTGATATAAAAATATTTTGTGTTTTATTTTATTTCTTATTTTGATGGCACAAAACTACTACACATTGTAAAGGTCTGGTTGCAGCACAGCGAGGGAAAATCCCCTGTACTGACCGCTGTCACTGGGGAAAGTTTCTCTAATGGCACCAACGACACAGGCGGGTATTACTCGTCAAATGCGGTGTTCAAGCCTCCCATGAAGCCACCATGTAAAAGAACGATAGGACACCAGCCAGTACCACCTGTGAAAGAGAAAGACACAAACTGCTTTTAAATGACCTAAATGACCAAGATAAGTGTATTAAACCTTAGTTGTCAATGAGAATTCTTGTATCCAATGGCATTTTTGCCTGAACAAATGCTAACTAGACACTGCACAATATAATGACTTTTATACAACTATTACTAGAGAATTGCAAGACTTAATTGATATGACAATGAAATATTGAAGTTACGAGAATATAGGAGACGACCATGAAATAGTAGTGGCTTAACTGACATCACAACCAGAGTATACTTACTCGTTATTTGGATTACGAGGGCGAACTGTTGCGCAAAGTTCGTGCATAAGCAACATCAAAATCCTCAACACTGACCGTGTGAGGCAGGTTGCCCTGAGGTCTGGCAGCTCGGTAACGCATTGCGGCCGTGACTCGCCTTGCGATATGTAGGACAAGCATTCAGAGTTTTCTCGGCAGCAGCAGTTCTCCTCCTCGGTTGGCATTAGCGCGCACCGATTGCAGGTACACCAGGTGGAAACACCGTCCATGCGACGAGGCCCCGGCTCTTCATGTGTCGAATAGTCCTCCCAACTTTCGTCCAAAGGCCCATCGTTTCCGCATATTTCTCTTCCTCATCGGAATACTCGGGCTCGTATGGTAGGGCATTATTGTTGCCATAGTGTGGTAAACAAATGAAAATAATTTGTAGCAATGGTACTGGTATCTGTTCACACGAGCTTCAAGCAACGAAGGTAGCTGATCACAGCACAGAAACGAGTCACAGAATACTCAAAGAAATACAGCGAGAGGAATGGAATAGAAAATCTGCTGTTGTGTGTTGTGAAATGATCTGTTTATACTTTTTGAGGAAAGGGGCGTCCTGCCATTTCCATGGTGACATGTGATTAGCTGAAGTGCAGAGAATGTTGACACAAGACGTGCTTTGGCATTGTGAAATGGGCGGTACGCGTCTAGTGTTGTCAAGCTCAGGGGCGGGGGATATGATTTAGTGCCGCAAAGGCAGGTCACCCAGGGCGATGCAGCAAGTGATAAGATCATCACAAGATGGCCGCGCCCTGCTGCCTGATTTCGCTTGTGTTCAAAAGACAAAATCTCTGTTAAGGTGCATAGGAAATGTGTGTACGATCGATCGACTTATGGTTAAAAACACATGGCCGAACCATAGGGACAATAATATTTCTAACCGCATCATTCCTTTAAGAATTGAGTAAACTTTCAAATGGGAAAAAGAAGATTGCAAGTGTGAGAAGCACTGCAGAAAATACAAGCCGTCCAATAACTGTGCAGACTCTCTATCGCAAGTAGATAAAGTAATCTTAGAAACTAGCTATAAGTAGTGAATAGATTGCAGGCAAAGCCGCCATTGTATAGGAGCTGGACGTCAGTGTTACACATTTTAGTAAACTAGGACACATGGAGAGACTAGATGAAATCTGTGTCGCAGCACAAATTAGCTGAGATGGTGGAGGAGTCAGGAAGGTCTCTCTGGGCTGGTTTCAAAGCTGAAGCAGTCAAGGCTGGTTATCTATTCTTGAAGGTGGTAAACATGAGATGCTGAATCATCCATTGTTAAGGTGCAAAGAAAGAACATCATGTGTGCAAAGTTTCACTCATTTAAGACATTTAAATGCTGAAAAATGGACCAAATCATGGTCTCCTGTCACGTGAGCCAAGGATGGAAGTAGAGTTGAGCATGGAGTTTTAGAATAACTGTAGTGCGTGCTTGCACTCCTTTATATTCCCAGAGAAAAGAATACTTTGCAGGGCCAAGTTCAAAGAAAATCTGCATGGCAGAAGGCATGGGAGATGAGAGATGTTGGGCTCATTGAGTGGAGAGGTAAAGTCAAATTCAACTCCAAGCACCTGGGTTTGAGGCTACGTGCTGCTAAGTGAGACGAATGTTCCAGAAGGGCACGAGCGTGCCAACCAATTGTAGAGGGCCATATAATGAAGGGCCTTATAGTTTGAGAGCCAATGATATACCATGTGCTTAATAATGTTGAAGATGACAATGTGTTAGAGGTGGACATAAGTTATCCATCTGACAGTAGAGGGGAGAGTCTGGAAGGGCTTTCCCCTACCCTCTCCCCTGCACTTGCACGTTCTCAATGTCACATTTTTACCTGATCAGGTGGGTCAGGGAATGTGTTGTTGTGCTTAGTTTTTATGGTCGAGGTGTTTGTTTGGGCACCTCAGTAATGGGGCCTCCCAGTCCAAACGAGGTGGTGGTAACTGGGAAATAGGAGTGGTATCGATGGTTGAGTGACCAGGTGGCAGTGGTGGTTGTAACGGTGAAAAGGGAGGGCTGAAGGGGCAGATATGATGAGGCATTGAATGAATTAACTCTTAACTGTTGATGAAACTGAGTGTAGTCATGAGCATGTGGAATAGTCTTTGCTTACCTCTTTTCTTCTATGACTGTAGCTTGTTTTCTAACTTTGTTTTCTCTTTTGTCATGCCTTACAACTTCACCTTCACTGCTGTATGTTTAGCCACTTCAGACAAATCACTGTATGCCTTCCATTCATTCTGGGAGTGATGGTATGACTTATGTGTTAACAACACTTTTAAAGATTAAATGCATTGCTGGTGACAAGATCTGAACAAAGGGAAGACTTTCAGAAAGCATAAACACCACACAGCCACTGACTGGTGTTATGAGAAGTGTTTTGGGGATAGCAGACTTTGAACACAAACATCAGAAGGGCACGAACGTGCTGTTCATGCACAGATATGAACATAGAGCAGGGACAGCTAGGAAAAACATATTTGGAAAGAATACGAAAATACAGAATTCTTTAGCTACATTACTTTGGAAAGACTTTCCCCAGCCTTTTCGCTTCTTTGGAGCTGTGCATGACTGGTGTAATATAATGCATGCACGTACTCACACCATTTTACATGTGTTGCCCTCTTATGGCGCGTTAATATTATTGTAATGAAGGTGGTGATACAGATCTGTCCATGGGAGCGTACCTACCAGTGTCGGGAATAATGGAAAGAGGAGGGGACACCCCATACATGGGCCAGGGTACAATTGACGGGTGGCATAAAGGTGTCTAGGGCATACGTACAGCTCAAGAGGGCAAGAGACAGGACTTGGGCTGACGTGTTCATGGGGGGACAAGAGAGGGCTCCAGGTGAGTGGGGTAGTGGCAAGAGATAAATAGGGTGGCACGACATGTGGGGGCTGGAAGAATGATTCACGCTGGCTGTTCCCAGGAGACAGCAGTCACTGGGAACGGAACCTGCTGATACATACAAGGTCGGCGAGCCAGGCTTATTGACGCTCGCTGAGACAAGGGAGAAATAAAATTCACAAAAATATGTTCAGCGATGCACACTCACAGCACAATTAGCGGTTTCCAATCACCCTTTGTCAGGTGGGTCTGGGAAGTAGGATGCGGATGAAGGAGCGATCTAGGAAGAGCCAATCAGATGGTGAGGTTTGGTGTCCCTGAAAAGCAACATGTATGCAGTATCCTCAATGATGTCCACACAGCCCCTCATTGGTCAGATGCCATGTGAATGTATCCCTTCCCATAAACTCAGGATTTCTCATGTTTGTTCTATGTGTGCTGACCAACAGCAGATAAATAAAGTTCTGGAGGTCAGCACGATTACGTATTAAACAGTAAAATTAATTAATGGTTTTGGTGCGGGAAGAAATATAGTGGAACAGGGGAGGATATGTGCAAGGGGGAAGGCACGACAATCATCTTTAACTAACATGTCTAGCGAGAGGGGACTGACATGATCCCACCAATAAGGTTAGCAGGATGCTCAATAACTTGAAACACTAATGGCAACTGTTTCTCACTGTGCAAATAATGTACTAACTGTATAAAAGATTTGACCGCAGTGGGCGGTGTTGTCAACTCTCATTGATCAGTTCTGTTCCACTCACTGTGCTGTTCGATTTGTGCTTGCCCAACTGTAATAAACAGTGTTACTTCTTGTCATGTGTTAACTCCGTTTTGGATTACTTCTAGTATCTTGCTGATAAGATGCTTGTGAAGGATCACTGATAAACCATTATGACATAGCCTGACAGATACCTATCTCATGCCTACATAAATGTCAAATCGTTTTGATTTGCCAATACTTGATTTTAATAGGACTTCAGTGCAATGAACAGATATATATCAAGTGACTGAAGGTACACTTGGTTTCAACATTTTAATACACCAGTAGCACATTTGCAGCTGCAATTAAGTCTTTAACTTTGACTACATAGAAATAACACCCTCAAGCCAATGTTTGATGATACTGCTTTATAAACCTAGGTCAAAGAGATTGGTGGGCATGTCCATAGGAATCAGCATGGGCATTAACAGTCAACGGGTAGGTAAATAACTAAAACATACTGGCAAGCTCTGTACCCTTCCAAACATGTAATCACTCTCCTGGTTGTACTTCAAATTGATAGTTTTAGCTTATAGGTGGCACTTAAACACCACCTAATATCCACAACTAAAAACATGTTTTGCTCAAATGTACCTTCATCCACTTAATTTATAAGCAGTGATGTCCTGTTAAAACAGAAATTGGCGAAACCAACAGTTGTGACTTTTTATATGTATTTGATAGGCATTTGCCATGCTCTGCTATATACTCACAACATTGAGTCTCATGGATTGGTAGTACCATTATGCCAGCACCTGGCAAATGCATCTCCCATGCATACACAAAAGATAAAACAGTTGGTATTCCCAATTCTTGTTGTACATATATATTTGTCAGCGTTTGTGTCTAGGCTGAATTATCTGCTACGTCTGTTGTCACATATCATGTGCCCAAATTCAATGCGGGATAATCAACTAGTCTTTACTAGTTATGTATTTATCTTTTTTCTTTTTTCTCATACATACATACATAAATATATACTCTTGATAAATACACATACAAGGTAATATGACAATGTTCAAACATACCATACTCATTTTCACCACATCTTTTAGAATGCCTTACACATTACTTAATATCTATGTATTTTTTATACATTTGTGTTTGTGATTTAATGCATATGTAAAAACAATGTATTAGGTATTTCTTGTGTCTGTTGGGCTGTATTGAATAGACGGGTTGACAAGATAACTGTACAATAATGCATCAAGCAATTTGATGCTACTATTAAGAAGCTTATGTATATAAAATGATGCCAGAATTAATACAAAATTAAGGTTCTGCAATAAATTATACCTTGGATATTAAGTCATGTCTATGTATTTATTTATTTCATTTGTATAGCACACAAAAACCAGAGGCAACAAGGCACTGGTTACAGGCAGGCAAAGTCGTATAGCATAGAGCCAGACCCATAAACAATTATTTTTTTAGGAGGAACAGCAGCCCAGTTGGGCCTCCTGTGATAAAAGAACATTCTTGAGTTTTTTGCAAAATGCTCAGTAAGAGCATTCCGATCTTAGGTGATGTGGTAGGGCATTCCAGTTTTTTGAAGCAGTCCCTGTGAAGCTCAACTCTCCTGACATCTTTAGCCTGAATCTAGGCGGGATGAGACGGTGTGAGTTGATGGTGCGGGCAGGTCTGGAGGATTGTGCCATGGTGAACTTTTGCGCAAGGTATTTCAGAGCAGTATTCGCAATGCATTTGTGAGTGATGGTGAGGGTTTTAAAGGTGATGCACTTGAGCATTGAGAGCCAAAGTGCATTTCTTCTTGCAGACAAGATGTGTGCTCATTTGGAGATGCTTTGAGGGCATTGGCTTGGATAACCTGCAGCCTGCTAATCTTTCGTGCTGACTTTCCAGCAAACAGCGCGTTGCAGTAATCCAGCCTTGAGCCTATTAGGGCACGTTCAATAGTGAGGCAGTTGTTAAGATGGATTTCTGAACTCTGACCTGGAGGGGCAGAGGTTCAGAAGGCCAGCCTAGTTTCTTGGAACAGGGTAACCTCTGGACAAGCCAGACCAATTAGGGTAGGGATGGCGGCGATCAAGACTAAGGGCCTCATTACAACCCGGGCGGTAAGTATCGGTCATTACCGGCATGGCGCAATTACCGTGTCTGTGCTGGCAATAGACCGCTAAAAGCGGCCCATTACGTGTTCGTGGGCACAAGCTTTGCGCCATGCCGTTAATGATCTCACCGCCATGCTGTAAAAGTCCGAGAAATCCCCATTTCCGGCACCGTCTGTAATGGAAATAGCTCCTCCGGCATCCAAGCCATCAGCATTAGCGGTCACCTCTAATAGCGGTAACCGCTAATAGCGGTGACCGTAAATATGCGGAACCAGAAGTAGCGTCATCGCACAGGAACGGGAAAGAGCACAGCTATCTTTAAAAGCACAATCCATTGCCATCCACCACAACCAGGAGCCGTCTGACCCCCAGAACTCCAACACACCTCCACCACTACCTGTTGCAATTTAGGATGCCAAAAGCAGTGAAGAAAATGGGAGAACGCCTGCGCAAAGGGGCGCTTCTCCAGAGAGGAGATCACCATGTTAGCGCAGACACTGCAGGAACATGCAGATGTGGTGTTCTCAAACGACATGTCCCGTCCAGCACTGCAGCGTAAAAAGCAGATTTGGGCAGAGGTTGCCCAGAGAGTCAGTGCCGTTGGCACCACACCCCGCACACACAAAAAATGCCGTGAGCGCTGGGATGACCTACGTCTACGTGTGCGAAGTATACTCTCCGCCAACCGCAACCTTAGGATGGCGACAGGCGGAGGGGCGGAGTCGCCCATAAATCTACAACCATGGGAGGAGATATGCGCCACCACCATAGCCACCGAGGCAATAGAGGGAGTCGGGGATATGGAGCGAGGAGCCCCGTCATCAGCCGATGCAGGTAGGTGTCTCAAATTAAACAATGCTAATACCACCACGATGATGTCCACCTGAACTGACAGCGCAATGATGTAGAGCAGGGTACACCAGACACATAAGTACAAGACTGTCTACAGGCAGTGCAGAGCATCACCTTGTCCACATGCATAATGCACCCCATATGTGTTGCAACCCAGACGCCTCCATGCATCACCCACCCAAGAGTGAGGCAACCCGTATGTCACTCCCGCCAATGTTAATCATCTACCATTCCATATCAATGCAGCCACCCCCATGCATGTCTGATGCCCGTAGACCCATCACTAACCCTCTCCCTCCTTTGGTCCCCCACAGTCACACTTTCTGACAGCGGTGATGAGGACACCGGTGCCACACCACAGAAGAAGGCCAGGGCCGAGGAGGGTGAACACCGCCCCTCAACCTCAAGGGGCAGAGTCCAACCTGCACCACCTCGGAAGGCCATGAAAACCACAGAGGCCACAGAACCAATGTGCACCACGGCCCCCACAACAACAACCACATCAGCCACCATCACCCAGGAGGCATTGGCAGAGGGCACACCATTGGCTGCCAGCAGCACAGTCGGTGAGACAGCTGCCACAGCAGCCATATCGGACGACAAGGGCGACATACAGCTGCATGGCGCAACACCCGCCACAGTCCCCCTCCACTCACCACACCTATCCCCATGCAGCGTGGTGGACCGCAGCATGCACGGGCTGTTACCTGGAGATTCATGGCCGGCAAGTTTCAGCCCCACGCCAACTGTACCTGATGACCAAATCATGGTGCAAACGCCTCACACTTCCACCCCAGTGACAACCACCCAAGAGGGGATCATGGAAATACAGAGGCGCCAGGAGGAACTCACAGGGCTGTTGACTCAGCATATTACCGAATGTACCCGTGCAAGGGATGACATCAGGGATTGTGTTGCATCCATAAAATCAGCCATCGAGTCCACCTCAAAGGACATTTGTGAGGAACTTGCAGCAGTGCGCCATGTCCTCTCGGAAATGGTGGCAGCAATACGGGACATGCATCCACCACAGTTGTCAGGACAATCTGGACCATCATCAAATGCCAGCTCTACTAGGACCAGCCCTGTGCGTCGGTCTGGCAAGAACCTGCGAAGATCAGACAGGGGGGCATCTGGTGCTGGAATAGGGGGAGGGCAGTAGGCACAGCCATGCATACTGGTGCCATGTGGACTACTGGTGCACGCTACTGCACACCATGTGTTGGGAAGTCAAGGGGGGAGGGGGAGAGGGTGTGTGGGGGAGTTGAGGGGGGAGTGGGGAGAGGGTGTGTGGGGGAGTTAAGGGGGAGGGGGAAAAGGGTGTGTGGGGGAGTTGAGGGGGAGGGGGAGAGGGTGTGTGGGGGAGTTGAGGGGGGGAGGGGGTAGAGGGTGTGTGGGGTGGAGGGCTTGTTCACTTTGTTATGGTTCTTTAATACACATTTTGGTGACTCATAATTCATATGTGTGGACATTGCTTTTTGCGTATGTGTGCTTTATTGGGTAACAGTCTACAGTGTCCATGTCCCTGACACACCCAGTGCCCCGAGTGCCACATCCGTGTCACACTCCACGTCCATGTGTACTAGAAACATTGGTTGATCAGAGTCTGACGCATGGCACGTCCCTCCTGTGCATCGCTGCCTCCCTGAGGTGCTGCCCCATCCCCACACTCCTCATCCTCATCGTCAGGTGGTTGCAGTTCTGCATCAGGGGGCAGGGGCACATTCCATCTGATGCACATATTGTGTAGCATGACACATGCCATGACGATCTTGGCCACCTTTTCATGGCGGTACAGGAGTGCCCCACCAGACCCGCTGAGGCAGCGAAACCGTACCTTCAAGAGGCCAAATGTCTGCTCAATCACCACACTGGTACGTGTATGTGCACGATTGTAGTCCTCCCCATTGCCTGTTCTGTGGGTTCCGGACTGGGTTAAGGAGCCACCTCTTCAAGGGATAGCCCGCATCACCTGCATGTGGACAACAATGTATGAGTGTAAGTCATCACATCATATGTGACCTTGATTGATGACACCATAGCATGCATTGATTTCCTGATTGCAACCACATTCCCATGCATGAATGGGGACACACGATGTGACTGCTATGTGTGTATTCCTCTTATGGATTGGTGTGTGTGCCATCGACTAGTGGGCGCAGGGGGGTCCAGTTCCTTGTGAGTGCTCATGCACTGTGTTAGTCCATGCCGGTTGTTTCCATGATCTGGCTGATGTCCAGTAATTTGAATGCTTTCATCCTGGGACCGTTGATGTCAGCCTCATGATGATGTCTCTATGCAAAACAAATGGTGAAATGCACTTTTGTTGGACATCTGTGCCAGTGTAGTGGTGCATTGATGTAATCGGCCTTTATGTGACTCCTATGTACGCAGTAATGGGAGATTGTCCTTTCAGTTGATGGTATTTGGTGCTGTGTATTGGCCATAGTAAATGCGTGTAGTTGCATTGTGTTAGGGGGATACGGTCTGATTGGGTACAGTGCACATGTAGATGGCTATGGAATGGTTGTGACACTGCATCACGTACATGTTAGGGCAGCTATCATCTTTCATTATGTGGTCAGGTGTCAGGTCCAGTCTGGGCTGCTTTGGGGTATTAGCATGGTCCATTCTCTCAGGCACTCGCAGCCAGGTGAAGTATGCATCTCCCCCCCTTCTCAGCCAGGTGAAGTATGCATCCCCCCCCCCAGCCAGGTGAAGTATGCATCCCCCCCCCTTCTCAGCCAGGTGAAGTATGCATCTCCCTCCCCTTCTCAGCCAGGTGAAGTATACATCTCCCCCCCTTCTCAGCCAGGTGAAGTATGCATCTCTCCCCCCCTTCTCAGCCAGGTGAAGTATGCAGCTCCCACCCCCCCTTCTCAGCCAGGTGAAGTGTGCATCTCTACCCCAATCACCTACCCACATCACATTTCCATGGGCCTAACATGCGACTCACCGAGAAGCCAGGATCTATGCCCTGCATGTCGCTCCATGCAGCGTGGTATCATGGAGTTCTGCAGGACCATTGAATCATGGGTTGATCCGGGGTATCGGGCACAGCAATGTGCGATGATCTTGTTTCAGTCACATATTATTTGCACGTTGATTGAGTGGTATAGCTTATGGTTCCGGTACGCTACCTCCATGGCATGTGGGACCACCAATTCCACATGGGTGCAGTCGATGGCGCCAATGCAACCAGGGATGCCGGCCAGTGAATGGAAACGAACTTTGGTGTTTGAGATCTCCTGGGCAGACCGTGGTAAGTAAATGTGGTCGCCTGTGTGCTTCAGGAGGGCATCAAGCACTTGGTTCAGCGTACGTGAGAATAATGGTTGTGATATGCCATGCATGTGCCCCACTGTGTGCTTGTAGGTGGCTGTGGCCAGGGAGTGGAGCACAGACACTACCTTCAGTAGGGGTGGGATGGCAGTGCGTGATTCAATCAGGCTGACAATGTTGTCATGTATCATATCCACAATGGTGGTGATGATGTCCCGGTCCAGACGGTACAGGGTGTGGATCTGCTCAGGGGTTAGGTTGAATGGACTGGCTCATATGCGAGGGATTGGGGGCTGCCTGTGTGGTGGCACTGGCTGCACTGGTGGGGCATGCTGGCCCTGCCTCGCCCACCTTCTCCTCCTGCGTCCCCCTTGTGCTGCCAGTTGTTGTTGTTGTTGTTGTTTTTGTTGTTGTTGCAGCAGTTCCACAGCAATCATATCCTCCAGCCCCAGCATTGCTAGTAGTATTGGAATCATTGTGGAGTGTGACTGGGTGTGGGAAGGGGTGGGGTGTGCTCCTTTTGTGCTGGCCCAGTCTGTATTGCCTCCACCTGTGCTGATTGTGTGCACCTGTGGCAGTTGGGAACACTGCACATGGCCGTTTACGGGTGGTCTGCGATGCCGGAATTAGCTCCATGGCGGTAAGGTACTTTTCGGGCTTCAGTAGGTCGTTGTTTGCATTTCCGCCTGAATTGTGATGTTTGCCTGTTTGCGCCATGCCGGTATTTGCGGCATGGATGGTCGCGTGCCTGCGCTCCTGGTGCTATTAACGGCACCATTAATTATGGTGCCGCTAATAGCGGATAATTATGTCCTAATCAGCAGGAGCGGTAAGCGATGCCGGTAATCCTTTACCGCCATCGTTGTTCACTTACCGCCCCGGTCGTAATGATGCCCTAAGTCTCAAGAGGGGTGAGGGTGACTGAAAAACCTCAATGAGCGCACCAAGCAAGGACACTTACAAATTACTCCAGACAGGTGTTATATTAAAAATATAGACACATTTATTACAAGGCCTTTGTAACATCGACCATAGCAAAGAATCACAATAATACTAAAGTAAACCAACACATAACAATCAATACAATATATATACAAGACCGAGGGGTCTAAGGAGTTAGAAGCACGAAATATGTAGACCACCTAGATGGGGAGGAAAACAGGCAGTGCAAGTAATCGTTAGACCCAGTTCGACATCAGAAATACACCTAACTAGGAGGCAGTCCAAGCCCTACAAAGAGAGGAGCCTTGTGCTCAATAGTACATGCATGTGCTTGTGCCAATGGACAAAATAGGGTCTCTTCAAGGGTCTCTGACAGTTGCGGAAGGTGGATGAAGCGGTGAAGAACAAGTCCCCACTACTCAAGCAAGATCGCCACTTGTGGGCAGAGGCAGGGTGAGAGTGCGGGAGGGATCTGCTATTTCGCAAAAGCGGTAGAAAAGAAATGGGTTCCTGCACTAGGGGCCACCAGTTGGGATATGGACTACTCACCGGTCCCTGACGCAGGCATACCCAGACTTCGCCAGTTCCGTTCACGTTGATGGCAGGTTCGGATGCGACAAGCAGGACATCTCGACACTGTGTAGATTCTGCGGTAGCAGGATGCAGGGTCGAGGGGGTCACAATTGCAGCGAACGTGCACAGGTCGTTACCACAGCAGGGTATCACAGCAACCGCGTTTACTCTGGTCAGGGCGCACTCGTCTCACTTCAGACCTGAGAATGGCAAGTGTATGAAATTCGGTGTGAGGGTGCCGTGGAAACAGAGCTAGCAGTAGGCCAAGTTTTGAGGGCTTCCTCGAAACAGCGGCGGTGACAGAGCAAAACGTCCTGCGTAAGCTGGTCATCGCACTGGTTGGCCCAGGGATACTTCCAAAGAGGCTTACTTGCAGGGTTTGTTGAAGGTGCTGGGAATAGATGGTCCCACTATTCCAATGGGTCGAAGCGCCTTCACAGACCTTCTAGGATGATCAGATGCAGAGGGGTCTCGCAGGACGACAGCAGGCTCAGGGTGCCAAACCTTCCAGCAGGTCACCAGCGGTTCCTCAAATCGGCTTCTTGTTGCAGGATACTTGTCTCCTTATCCCTTGTTCGGTGTGAACTCAGGAGATTGACATGGTAGTGGTGTTTTCGGCCTCCTCTTATCCAAAGTTCACTTCGCGCCAAAATGGAGAGGACCCAATGGGAGATCTGCTCACAAACACTCACTCCATATGTGGACCAATCACGGACCACGGTGGTCCCAGGCATTCAGGACACTCCAGACTCTCTGGCACCCAGGATGTGTATTGGGAACAGACATCCCAGCCCACATCCTGGAGGCACACACACAAGGCATGCAGAAGCCTGCAAAAGCTTTGGGTTTTGCGGGAAAGTGCATGACCAAATAAGGAATGACCCGGGTCGGCTCGACCTGGGGAAGGTAAAGGGGCAAGATGGACAAAGGACTGGACAAAGAACCGCGTGGCATGGCTATTTTGGAGCCAGGCCACCTATTCGTGCCACACACGGTAAGCAAGGATAACATGGCAAAAAAGGGTTCAAAACATAAGATAAACGACAGCTGCCACCAGTCCTGTCCGTGACACACCTGCACAGTTCATAATAAGTCCAGCGAGAGTTTCTAGGGCCTTTGGAAAGACTAGAGACTCAAGAGTTCGGTAAAGTAAGTTACATTGCACTCTTGTTACATGTTGCACAAAAGCTGCAACATGGGGAAAGGACTAAGGGAAACAAAGTCTCCCAGTACTGACTGTCTTAAGGGCATGACAGTTTCCCCATAAGAATTGAGCAAAAGCCCAGAGGAGTGCGGCGGAGGGCTGCGCTTCTCTAGCAAAGGTTAGATCAGGGTTTAAAAGAGCAGCAAAAAGTTTGGGGTAGACACATGGAGGGAAAATTACATTCAAATATGAAATCTTTCCTAACAGCAGTTTTTTGTTGAAAGAAAGGACTTGCAGCCATTTATAAGCTTCGTGGTATAGGCAGCCAATGACACAGTATCGTTAACCGGTAACTTTAAGGACAGGGTGAAGTCAAGATAAATGCCAAGGCTCTTGGCCTCTTGTGACACAGGGATGGTGATGCTATTAATGATGAAGGATTTGTTTGATGGGTCAACTTCATTAAGTAGAGATTGTGAGTCAAGTAGAAGGATTTTTGTCTTGTCATCACTAAGGCATAGCATGTGTTTGGCCATCCAAGCTTCAATGGTTTGGAAGATAGAGGGCAGAGATTTAGAGTCAGTGGAGTAGTTGCCAGTTAGCGGGAGGAGAAGCTGAGTGTCCTGTGAGAGATTTTGTCTTATTGGGGTAAATTCAGGATTTGGCGGTATTTTTCTTACCGTAAACATTTTGGGGTAAATTGGCGGTAAACTGGCCTTACATTTAGAGTGGGTGTGGTATCACTCTATTTTAGAGCTTATATATTGTTAGCTTGTATTGGTGGTTATTTTAGTGGTATCTTACTTTGTGGTATTTTCAGAATGATCTTATTCCTGTGGTATAGTGGTGAGCATGTTTTTTATACTACAACCCCATCATAAAACAAACCTTTCCTTTCTATTAGAATGTCTTTGAATCACATGTAGAGAGCCCCCAGACTTAGAACACTTCAGAGAACCCAATGAGTTTATTCATAGCACCACCTATGGTTTGTGGCTGGTACTACTGGCTTATGTACATCCAGTAATCTATGTGCCTAGTCTGGCACTACTTCCCCTACGCATGCAAGAAAGGATACACTTACACACACACCTTCCTACCTTGTAGATATTTACTTACTTGCTCTTGTTTGCTATTTTAACTACAGTGGTAAATTGGTGACTGCACGACTGCACTGATATCAACATCACCTCTGCACTTCATATACTTTCTTTTTTATCTGCACTTTGTATTACATGACAGTTACAAAACCGCAAAATATCTTACCACATGATATTTACAGCATCACCTGCAAGATATAAAAGAACAACAGAAACAAGCAGGTATTTTGGAAACGAAAATGTATGTTCTCACACTTTGAACATAGAGAGAAAAATAAACAGCATTTTTTCTAACTTCCCTGCACTGCCAATACATTCTAGCAACACACATACATCATTCTATTTTTTCCTCACTTGGCACTAATCTTATCAAGGCCAGTGGAATCTGAAGCCCCCGCCTGACATCACTGTCTTCGCAGACCCAGACTCAGTGTGAAACTCCTACGTATGTGTGGGGAGCAGCCAACTGATTAGATTCGTAGCCAGCAGTCAACCCACATGCAGTTCAGCAGATATGGCACCGTCCGTCTTCTGGTCCTAGCACAAACTGCCAACTCCCTTTTCTTCATTCCTTAAGAAAACTCTAATTCAGCCCCTTGTTGACGTGGCTTATCCACCTACAATCCCTACCAATCAGAATAAAAAGAAGGTGCCATGTGCCAGCCTTTGTTTTTCAAGACAATGAAGACTTCATTTTCAAAGCAACTGTTTCATTTTCCTTCCTACATATCTCTGTTATCCACAAGATGAAGAAAACGCTAGTGTCCACTTCCTCACTGAAAAAAATAATTTCAAACAGTGTACCCAAAACATGGACTGTATTTCATTGTGCACAGAAGACTGCATTATAATGTTAGAGAATTTGAAATTAGTACTTTAGTAAGGACAGTACAAGGTTAATCAGTTATGTATTCTGAAGCGGTTTTCACACATGAAACATCCAATATAAATTGTGCACCTTTTTATTTTAACTTGCAGCACACTGTGTTGTGTATGTGTTCTGACAACATTGCCTGCTGGCTGTTACTAAAATAATGCCTGCAGTTTCAAACTGGGCCTGGCTGCCTTTCCATGCTGCATGTTTCATGTTGGCAATAAAACCCCACATATCCTTACGTATGGCTGCACCTCCATGCTGCATGTTGCATGGCAATAAAACCCCATATATATATATATATATCCTTATATATTCCCTCCTTTTTCCGACAATTCTGGCTAACAAACCCATAATTGGAGGAAATCTTTTAAAATCTATATCTCTCTTTTTCCATTGTTATTAGATGAATTACTATTGAAATAATAGCATCTCAGTAAAATGAACATTTAAACATTTCACAACAAACCATTGCTCAATCATAACAAAGGTAAAACAAATCCCAAATGGGCCCATCAGTCCTCATATACATGTCCATGTGCATGTACAACGAAATATTGTACATGTATGTTTCCCACCGAAGTGTCCATGTATGTTTAAAAGTCTTTTCAATCATAGTCTTTATATATGTGTGAAATCAAAATTTTATATACGACAACAAAATAATAAAATAAAATAAACAGATAAAATAAATGACTAATATAACTAACTAAAACACATAATAAATGTCTCCATTATTCCCATTTTCAGTCACATATGATAATACTATGCTTCATCAGCAACACTGCAGAATTAAGTTCAACTCACTACTGGTCCCTTGATGGCATTCATAATCTTCATGACCGCACCTCTGAGATGTCCTGATCACCACATTTTTATCACATCGTTCGTTTGGTGGAATTCTTTTATCCTGGCGCTCGTGGGTATTTTTCCACAGAAATCACCTCTTGTGGCATCCCAGTTTCTTTGTCTTCACCTCCATACTTCGGTCCAGAGGCTGTATTTGGGCTTTCTCCCGTGGAATCCAGGAACTCCAGGATCCATCATCTCTCGTGTCCTCCGGTCCTGCGACCTCTGACCCCAACCAATATTAGTTATTTGTTTCTAAATCAAATAGAAAAGGAACAGATTAATTACATAGCATAATACCAATTTTACCCTTTCTACTACTTTGTTGAAAACAAAAATATGGTCCAAAATATTTTGATCTATTCTTCCGAATACCTGCAACTAAGCACATGTTAGAGAGAAAACAACAATATTTACATTTCACATTATTATACATCAAAACAATTTTTATGTAGAACATTTCAGCACATTGTACCATAGTAAGTTAACCTGATTCAGCACCTTCTATCAATGTATATTGCCGCACTTTTCCCAAATGTGGTACTTTCATTTGCATTTATCTCCACACTAAACATTAAATCCGGTCTTTTATGGTGTGAGACAATAATGAACTGCATCTTTCTTTTCCGTGAAATCAGTACACTTAACCTGTCTCTACCCGCTCAAGTCTTCTGACTTCATGTTTAGGATGACAGGGCTTAATTTGGTTAACATGAACAAATTGTTCCGTCACCATTTCACCCTCTGTATTTAATATCTTATAGACTACCGGGGACACTTTATCCACTATCTCAAATGGACCTTGCCATGCTGGCAGAAATTTTGAGTTTTTATGTTTACCTTTTCCAAAATGAAACTTATATACCCGATCAACTACTTTATACTCTTTTCACAGAAGTCTTTTTTATCATAGTATGACTTTGCACTATCAGCAGCTCTTTCGAAATGTCGCTGCACAAACAAAAGTGCATGTTGTAAATGCGTTCTCAGTTCCTCCACACATTCTTGAACTGTAGATGCACTCACAGGTGTCTGCTCATGTGTCCTGTATAATAAAGGTTGTGGCAGTACAATTTTTGTTCCTGTTAACACCTCATGAGGACTGATACCTGTCGCTTTAGTAGGAGTCAATCTAATGGCCATCAATACCAGAGGTAATTGTAAATCCCAACTAGAACCTGCCTCCACTACAAACTTCTTTAATATCTCCACAGCAGATCTGTTGTAACATTCAACATTTCCAGAAGAGGCGGGCCGATAAGCGACATGAGTTTCCTTTTTACCCCTAATATCTGCCACACCTTGCTCATTACGGTGCTCGTGAAATGACTTCCTCTGTCTGACTCTATTCTTTGTGGTAGTCCAAATCTTGAAAATATATGATTTACTAACAATGTAGCTGCTGTTTGCGCACTACAATCTGTTGCAGGAATATATTCTACCCATTTCGACATCAAACAAACCACTGTCAAAAGATAACAGTTTCCCCTACTCGATCTCTTTACAGGCCCTAAATATTCAATTTGTAAATCTGACCATGGAAGAGTTAAACCTCTTTTCATAAATGGAGCTCTATGGATTGGTGAAGCAGGTTTAAATTGAGCAAATTCTAGACACCCCGTGATATATAATTCCACATCTTGGGACATGTGTGGCCTGTAAACATAATCTTTCAGTGTCTCTAACATTTTTTGTGAACCTCTATGTCCTGCAGTTATTGCATCATGTGCATGGTGTAACACCAGCCCTCTGAATGAAAGAGGTACCACCCATTGTATTTGCCCTGTTATGGATTCCCTGATCATCAGACCATCCTGTAGTTTAATTTGTTTTTTGTTCTTTAATAACAATCTCAACTCTTCTTTTCCTGTACAATCATTTTCAGTTAAAGGATTTTGTTCGGGGTCCATCAAATAATTATAATAGATCCCCAACACAGGGTCATCTTTTTGTGCCTTAATCAGATATTGATCTGGTGTATGATAACTCCATTGCACTACTGGTTGTTCTACTTCTCTTGGAGCTTTAGAGCGTGTAACTGCATCTATTTGTATTTCACCAATCAAGTGTTCAATGGACAACAATTCTTCCATAACAGCCCCAATCCTGGCCAATTGATCTGCTTTATCATTTCCCTCCTTAAAATCTCCTGGTGTTTTCAAATGTCCATGAATTTTCCTCCAGTATACTGTTGAATCATTCTCTGACACTAATTTGTCTATAGCTTGTATCATTTTCCCATGCTTGAGGGGCTTTTTGTCATATGTGAGCATGCCTTTTGCTTTCCAGCCAGGCAAATATTCTACAAAGCTATTTCGTGCCTAATCAGAATCAGTCACCAGGACAATTTCATTGAATTTGTTAGCAACTGCAGTAGTAATTGCTTTATAAATGGCTGCCAACTCTGTTACCTGGCTACTCCTAGCCCCAGTTCTCATCCCTATACTAGGATTGTCCTCACATCTCAACCAGACATTTCCTATCCCTGACACCAACTGTTTATTGCTGTCATTTTCAATGTGAAAAGCACATCCATCGCCATATATAATTGGCAATTCCTTGGATGTATTTTCATCAACAGCTTTGTGTGGCGATTGTTCAATCTCCTGCAAACTAAACGCCATCTCTACTTCATCTGATACACATTAAGCTGCACAGTCATGGATAGCCCTGCAACGCCAATGTCCATGAAGTAATTCTGGATTGAGCTAGATTGCCTGATCTAATCTTTTTACTCTGTAAAAACTGCAATGGTTAATGATTTGTCTCAATGATTACCTTCTCTCCTTGGACAATGGGACACAAATGTTGCAATGCCCATACAGTGGTCAGAAGAGCCTTTTCACATGCACTGAATTTAATTTCAACCTGAGAAAATGCCTTACACGCATAAGCAATAGTTTTGTGGTTCAAATCATGTTTTTGAGATAACACTGCTGACCACTGCTCAGTGAATCCTATTTCTATAAAGAAATCTCTGTTCTTTATGGGACAAGCCAAGCATTGTGCCTTTATGAGGCATTCTTTCAATTTAGCAACTGCCTCAGATTGCTCCTTTCCCATTACCAGGGCGTATTCAGATTTAACAATTTAGTCAATGGTTGAGTGATTTCAGCATCATTTTCAATACATTTCCTGTTAGATCCAATCATAAGTTTTTTAAACCTTTCATGTTTCTAGGATCTTTCAATTTCTGTAGGGCCTCCAACTTTTTCTTTTGTGGATTTAACCCATGTTCGGTTACTTCATGGCCTAGGAAATGTACCTTTTTCTTGAACCATTGGGCTTTCTGTAAAGATACTTTGGCACCCACCTTTTGCAATTCGTCAAGTAAATGTCTAATTTCATGAAAGTGACTTTTTAAGTTTTCATTTTTTATCAGGACATCATCTACATAAACTATGGTCCCTCTTTCCGCTGCATCTGGCATAGCCTTTCTCAAAAATATGCCAAATTTGCTCCCAGTATTGACATACCCAAAAGGTGTTCTAGACTAAGCGTATTGCGTTTTATCAAATGAAAATGCAAATAAATTCTGAATGTCCTCTGCCAATGGCACACGCCAGTACCCAGATGTGAGATCTAACATGGTAAATACCTTTGACTCATGCACCTGAGCAAGGCCTTGATCAATAAATGGCAGTGGCCATCTAGACACTAGACACTGGCACTCTTTTTTTTAATTCCCTCAGGTCTGCAAACAGACGCCACTGACCATTTGGCTTTAATACAACCAAAATAGGTGTGTTGGAGGTACTATGAATGGGTCTGATAATTCCCCTAGACTCCAAGTTTTTAATTATCTCTGCCAATGACTCTAAGCATGCCAGTGGCAATCAATATTTGCGCACAAATACTGAATTTCTACCACAACCCTCTGGTAATGTGGCAACATGTATATCAGTTAGACTGCAATCATATGCGTCTTTGGCAAAAACGTCCTTAAATTCCATAAATATTTTTCTCAATTCATTCTTATCCTCTTTACTATCATAGGCATCTGCTAACAGAATCTGCTCCACTACCATTTTTGAAAATTCCAGGAAATCCTCCAACGGCAGAACCTCTGTGCTTTCTTCCAACTGTGTGGCTGTATCTCTCTGCAAGGCTGCCACTTTTCAATATTTTGGCATGTCAGCCTCCATTTCAATGTGCTGATTTCCTGTTTCCTTTTAATTTAAGTCAAACACTATACAATTCTCCTGGTGACAACAGACTGTCTCATTGGAATCATAAGGTTACACAGATTGAATCTTGAAGATCCCTTTGGGTTGAGAATCCAGATACTCTGGCAACACACCCTGTGCATCTGTATATCTCTCAGGGATATTTCCAATCACCATGTTATTGAAATCTGCAGTATAATGTGATTTTTGTATGGCCATTCCTAGTAAGGAATTCTCTTCTAAATGAATATCTTGACATCCTTTATTATCCACCATAATTTTGACTGACCCCTCCCCAACATCTATCAATGCAGTATATTCATAATGCAGCCCTTGCTGTTTCATGGATTAATTCAAGCACACATATGCATCAGAATCCTTCATTTGCTGTCCATTCTTGCGCGTTAGTGTTATAGCAACCTGCTTGGTAAATGCAGGAATGGTAATATCCTTCTTCACCTGTAGTTCAATTGCTTATGAAACTAATTGTGCACAATGATAAGACTTTCTTTTGTCTTCAAATTCGGGCAAAGGCCCGCCTAGCCGGGACCATATTTTTTAGTTAAGGAAATCTAACACCATGCACATCCTGTGCATGATATCATTGCTCAAACAAAAATCATTTTGAGTTCCACTCACTATCCACACATTGTGGTAGATGTTTTTTTGTCCAACATTAATCTTTAGCATGCACCTTCCTGCAATTCGATTTTCAAAATCTGGATTGTCTAAACCAGAGAAGTATTGGTTTTCAATTCTAAATTTCGGGATTTTCTCCCTTTCCATTATTTTCTGCAGTAGTTTCTCATTAACAAAACTCCTTTCCTGTTCAAGCGCCAAAGTGGCTTTTATCATTTTAGAATGGCCTTTTATACCAATGTAAACCAATGGCTGCTCATCTTCCACATGTATTTCAGCAAGAGTGGTGATGTGTTTTTCTGTGTCTGCTTTAGGGTTGGTGTTCTGTTTTCACTTCTTCTCTTTAGAAGCACAATGTTTGTTCATCTTTTCAGTTTGCCATTTCTTCCTAGGATCCAAATAAATCTGCATGGATTGTTTTTATTTTTCACTTTGCATTTTGTCCTGACACATCCAAATAATGGTGACACTAGGCACACAGCTATTCTGTAGGTACACCTCCACTGCATCATTCGATTTGGCAACAGAATGGCATTCATTTACACTGCTGTTTTGTGACTTTATTTTCTTAGACCTTAATGTTTTTTTGGTTAAAGACCACAGGACCCCGTTCACCCCATCAATGAGAGGAGACAATCCCTTCAGGCAATCTGTTCCCATCAAGAATCAAATTTCACAAATAGATGTTATCAATACTTCCTGTTTCATTCTGTGTTTTCCTATTTTTATGTCAACTTCAGTGATACCCTCGATAGGCACCTCCTCACCGTTAAAGTTATGTACTGGGCCTTCACTCTGCCTCACTTTGATCTGATTCTGTGGAGATCTTCCTTAATTGATACTTTTGACCAATTCTTTGGAAATAATTGTGGCCTGTGCACCCGTGTCAATCATTGCAAATGTATTGCACTTCTCTTCCACAGTAATGGGAGCATAATACCTGTCTTCAACTTCCTCCATTACACACAAAAAGTGCAAATTCTTACTGATTTCAGGATTTCCTTTTCTCAGACCCTTCTTACTCTTGGCTAAGCACATCGGTAAATGAAAGGACATTTCTTCCTCCTTTTTGTCCATTTGTATTTGATCCTTATCCATCTCCCAATATTCAGAGGTCATTTGGAGTGTGGCCACTGTTCGCCCTTCCATCCGGGGATCATCTTCAATTCTCCAACTGAATATGTATGCGTTTAAACATCACCTGATAATTTGTCATTTGGCATTTGTGGGTATTTGGCATGATACCAGTCTTTTTAATTTCTTCAAAAACCTGTGGCTTAAATAACTCTTCAGGTGACTGATCTGTACCCTTTTGAGTACTTATACTACCTGCCTGTATTTTATTAGCCTCTTGATTGTCTAGGGAGAGTGTTCTAACATCCACATCTACTCCCTCATCAATTATTTTACCTGTGCATGAGTTGTCTTTCTTAAATCTGTCTCTTTATTCCTTTGGAATTTCATGTTCTCCTCGTTTTCCTTTTTCATTTGTACACATTTCCAATGTTTAATTCAACTCCAGGTTAAACAAAACTTCTTTTTTAGATGTATCTACCATGTCTGCCTCATGTTCATTTGCATGTATTTTCGTTTTTAAATTATTAAACAGCTCAGAATCATTATGCAAAACCGGATCAGGGAAATCTGTCTTTTTATCATTGCAGGTGTCATGAATATTTAGTAACTTATTATCAGAAGCCACCAGGTCGCTTCTATGACCTTCCGCCCCTTCATTTGATGACTGTTTTTGAGCTGTACAGAGTGTTCCTATTTGTTTAGCCAACATTTTTACTTGGGCCTCGAAACACTGGAATCTTTCCATCTCTCCAGAATCTTCACTCTGCGGCTTATGCCGATATTGGTTATTCTCCCCCTAGTTAAATCTATTCTGGTATCTTTCAGGAGAGTGATGATTTTTGAGTTGTTTCTGAACTCTTGATTCATGTGGGATGGGGAGCGGGGTGTACCTATTCTTTGGTTGTAATCCCCTAGTGGCGGTGATTGATTGTATTGACATGGAGCATAATTCATATTCTTTCTCATGTCCTGTCTCTTCATTTTGTGAGTACTGTCCCCTATGCTGATTCCCATTTTCTGTAAATCGATCCACATACTGTCCTGATTACCATATATCATTGTGTTGGGGTCAAATCTGCTCTGTGTCCCCAATTTCTGGTAGGGACTATTACTTCTTTGATCTTGATTTTGTCTCTGATTATTGTTCATACTTGACATAACAGGCCGATATCCTGCCCGGGGCCTGTCTACTAAGTACCTTGGGCTAATCTAACTCTCCCTATTGCTAGGATCATGTGACTGAAACATCGGTGCAGAGGGCAGCAACCTCTGTGGAGTACCACTGTGTTCGGGGGTCACATTATTTTTGCCCAGACTTTGAGGGGACTCAAGTGCCATTTTAGCTGACCTGACCTCCATTACTGTTGCCGGGGATTCTTTAGATTTTGATCTGATCATTTTATCAATCTCTGTACCCTGACGGTAGAGCACTTCATATAGTTTTGTACTTTGGTGCGCAATCCATTCAAGGGACTTCTCACGGTCAAATTTGCGGACTAACTGTGATATAATGTCTTTTTGCAAACTATAAAAATAGGCAGTTTTAAACTCATTGGAATTGGGAGCAAAAGATATATCAAAATGAGAAAAAGCTCTTTTTAAGTCTTGAAGAAATTGGCGAGGGGACGCATTTGGCCCAGCTGTAATCGTGTATGCAACTTTTTTTCGCCTCCTGTAATAACTGGAATGGAGAAAAATGGCACCTAATCTCTTTTTCAAATTCTGCCCATCACATGTTCTGCTGTTCATTTAATCCCCTGATGATGCTCGCTGTGGGAGCATCCAGAGTTAATTGAAAGTCTTGTCTATATTGTTCCTTAGGTATGTGGAGGGCTTTAAATATATTGTGCACCGCTTCTAAGTGGTCCTCTATACAGCACTCCCCTCCTTTTTTGATGGTTTGATCAGGGACTTGATTGATTTCATTATCTTGATAGGACAACTTGGCACTATGTTTGGGATTGTACTACTTTGTGGTTCAATCCTTGTCTCATGTGTATGGGATTGGTTGCAACCCCCAATGGGTGTGTGAAACCCCCCTAAGGCACTGCAATCAAGCTCAGATACCGGCACAGCCACTGGGGCACTATCTCCCCATGTAGAAATGGAATTCACCTCAATCCCATTGAATGAGGTGCCCTGTCGCCTGTCTTGGGACCTGAAATTGCATATCTGCGGTTCCAAATCCTTGCACTTTTTAAGGAGTCGATCTGCCTCCTTACGTAAGTAATTGTTTTCATCACCTGTCTTATTAATCACATTTTGCATATCACTCATTTGCATTTGACATTCATTAAACTCTTTGTCTCGCTTGTCTCTTTCTTGAAACATTTTAGCTATCTCTTGTTCAACATTCTGAAGCGCACTTTCTTTCTCTAAATTTTCTTTTTGTAAAATTTGTATTTCCAAAATAGCCTAGTCTTTATCTTGTCTAATGTGACCTAAAAATCTTTTCAAGTGTTTTAATTCTTGCTCACTATCTTCAAATTGTTTTTTCCTTTGAGAAAATTGAGTGTTGAATTATTTACACTTTGACTGCATGTCCTTTTGACATACCTCCAGTTCTGCTCTTAACTTTTTCTCCTTTTCACTAGCTCCATCTAATTCAACTTTTAGTATGCTAATTAGCTTGCCATCATTTTCTTGCATTCGCAGGGACCTATTTAAAATGAACCATGTTTTGGCACATAGCTGTATCAGATAATCTTTCTCTGCAAGTTTGTCAGCGGCATTTAATAATCTCAGAAGACAGACCTAAATTATGCTACCTTCTTCAAAAATGTTGTCCAATGGTTCTTTTCTGAACTTCCCCATAGATACGGTCATGCCACTCTGTGGCATTATTTGATGATCAAGTTCCATGTGCATATAATTCTGCCTCCAGATATTTCAACAACTCTGGGAATGTGGCATCAATATGAGACATTTTGAGATTCACTTTCAGTGTCACACTGCTCTCACAAAATGAGTTCCTTTAATGCACGTATTGTAGTGTGGAACTCACTTGCCACGGCCAGTAGATGCTCGACAGTCTATTTCCCGGCCAATGCACCATATCTGTAAGAGATTTTTTCTTATTGGGGTAAATATGGGATTTGGCAGTATTTTTCTTACCGTAAAAATGTTGGTGGTAAATTGGCAGTAAACTGGCCTTCCATTTAGAGTGGGTTTGGTATCACTCTATTTTGCTGACTATATATTGTTAGCTTGTATTGGTGGTAATTCTAGTGGTATCTTACTTTGTGGTATTTTCAGAATTATCTTATTCCTGTGGTATAGTGGTGAGCATGGTTTACTTTTTGTACTACAACCCCATCATAAAACAAACCTTTCCTTTCTATTAGAATGTCTTTTAGTCGCCTGTAGAGAGCCCCCAGACTTATGACACTTCAGAGAACCCAATGAGTTTATTCATAGCACCACCAATTGTTTGTTGCCGGTATTACTGGCTTATGTACATCCAGTAATCTATGTGCCTAGTTTGGCACTCCTTCCCCTCCACATGCAAGGAAGGAATCACTCATTACACTTACACACAGACCCTCCTACCTTGTAGATATTTACTTACTTGCTCTTGTTTGCTATTTTAACTACAGCGATACATTGGTAAATGCACTGCTGCACTGATATAAACATCACCTCTGCACTTCATAAATATATAAATGATTCACAGATGCACGAATGACACCAACGTCTCAGTTTTTGTTATCTGCACTTTGTATTACATGACAGTTACAAACCGCAAAATATCTTACCACATCATATTTACAGCATCACCTGCAAGATATAAAAGAACAGCAGAAACATGCAGGTATTTTGCAAACATGAATTTATGTTCTCACACTTTGAACATAGAGAGAAAAATAAACATACCATTTTTTCTAACCTCTCTGCACTGCCAATAAATTCTAGCAACACACGTACACCATTCTATTTTTTCATCACTTGCAACTAATCTTACCAAGGCCAGTGAATCTGAAGTCCCTGCATGACCTCGCTGTCTTCACAGACCAAGACTTTGTGCGAAACTCGTATGTGTGGGGAGCAGCCGTCTGATTAGATTTGTAACCAGCGCTCAATCCACATGCAGTTCAGCAGATATAGCACCGTCTGTCTCCTGGTCCTAGCACAAACTGCCAACTCCCTTTTCTTCATTCCTTAAGAAAACTCTAATTCAGCCCCCTATTGATGTGGCTTATCCACCTACAATCCCTACCAATCATAATAAAAAGAATGTGCCCTGTGCCAGCCTTTGTTTTTCAAGGCAATGAAGACTTCATGTTCAAAGTAACTGTTTCATTTTCCCCTGCATTTTACATATTTCTGTTCTCCGCAAGATGGAGAAAACACTAGTGTGCACTTCCTCATGGAAAAAAATAATTTCAAACAGTGCACCAAAAACATGGACTGTATTTCATTGTGCATAGAAGACTGCATTATAATGTAAGAGAAGTTGAAATTAGTACTTCAGTAAGGTTAGTACAAAGTTAATCAGTTATGTATTCTAATGCAGTTTTCACACATGAAACATACAATATAAATTGTGCACCTGGCAGCACACTATGTTTTTTATGTGTTCTGACAACTTTGCCTGCTGGCTGTTACTGAAATAATGCCTGCAGTTTCAACCTGGGCCTGGCTGCCTTTACATGCAGGTTGTTGCATGTTGGCAATACAACCCCACATATCCTTACATATGGCTGCACTTCCCTGCTGCATGTTGCATGGCAATAAAACCCCATATATATCCTTACAGTCCTCAGCATAGTTAGTACGGGAAATGCTTAGGTCATCAAGGAGGTTGAAATTGGCTTAGTGAAAATATTGTACAGTGTGGGTGATACACAGGAGCCTTGCAATAATCCTCACGTGATAGGGGCGTGGGGTGCTGCGGAAGATTCTGAGAAGAACCTCATAGTTCTGTTAGAAAGGAAGGATGAAATCCAAGATGTTGCTTCTGCAGAGAAGTGAGCTGTGGTTGTTAGATTTTGGCACAGGATTTGGTAGTCTACTAAGTCAAAGGACACCATCAGATCCAGGAGGAGGAGGAGGGCAGCATTGCCTGAATCTTTAATATCATCCAATTGATTTTTCAAGTCTAAAAGAGCAGTTTCTGTACCATGGTCAGGACGAGATCCTGATTGGCACAGGCCCCAAAGGTTATTAGATTCCAGATGAGATTGGATTTGTAGGCACGCAGTCCCACCCTGTATTTTAAGGAGGAACGAGACCGTCATGATGGAGCAATAGCTGAACAGGATGTCTGGGCCTAGAGTATTTTTTTGTTGCAAATGGAGGACCCAAGCACTTTTAGGTTGGAGCGCACAGAATATGAAGCAAACGATTTGTTGATGAGGCTGGAGATTAATGGGGTATGCGCAGCAGCTCAGTCCTTTATGACTGTCGCAGGGCAGATGTCTCCTTGACATCTAGAGGGTTTAAGCGCTTTACTGATTTCAATTATCTCTTTTGTGGAGACTGATTTGAAGCAGAATAGTTTGGGCGAGTCAGCTGTGGGTGGTTTCTCAGGTGCAGCGATGTTAACTTTGGCAGGATGGAGTTTATTTAGCTGATCGTTTTCTGGAGCATGATGATTTTGTCGATCAATGCATTTTGGATGTTAAGGCACCAAGAACAGTCTTTAGTGCATCTGGATGGGGTGCCAGGGTTTCAATCTCACGCAGTATAGAGAAGAGCTCATGGGAGCTTGAGCTGGCATTGGCAATTCTGTTTTTATACATGGAGCATTAAGCTTGAAGGATTTCATGTTTCTAGGCATTAGCTGCTAGAGCTAAATCTATCTGTATTGGGTTCTGATGTAGACTTTTTCCAATTGACTTCTGCTACTCCTTTTTAGCACAAAGTGTTTTGAGATTGAGGGAGAACCAGGAGTTAGTGTGTATGCTAAATTTGGCTTTCCATTCAGTAAGGGGTGCCATCACATTGATGGCTTGGCTGAGGGATTGATTGTAAATATCAACCAGGGTGGCAGGGTCCTTGGATAAAGGTTGTGAGGAGGTGAGTATGTCGAGCAGGGGTAGGATGTTCATGGTGGATACATTGCGGGAGCTACTCATTAATGTAGGGGCAAGGTTTTCAATGATCTAGGAGGTGGGTTGGGTGCTGGTAGGTTAAAGGAAATGATATTAAGGGCAGACGGTGGGAAGGGCAAGTTGAAGGTTATACTAAGGGTACAGTTGATATGATATGATATGATATGATATATAATGTATAATGCGCCTGAACACAAGTTCAGGTCTGTCACTGTCATGATCCCTGTCCCAAAACCCTAGAGCCAGGCTACGATCCTCCATATTGGCCTTAAAGGCCTCCCCATCTCATCTGGGTCCCTCTTGGAGTCAGTCCTGGCACCTTTGGTGCCAAGCTCATATATGTTCAGAGGAAAGACTTGAGAACTGGACTTGGTAATGGACTTTGGTGCAATATGGATGCCCCCACATAGCTCAGTTCTATGAAGTGTGCTATGTGGTCTAGCTTTTTGGGTGTGGTTAAGCCTAGGGAGACCTGGGATAACTGAAGGCTATATAAAACATGCCTGGGCAGAGAAACACGCTTCACGTTACTCTGCGCCTGCAGCGTGACACTCACCATGCTCAGATCGGTCTCCTGAGATCCTCGTCTGCCTTCCTAGAACCGCGTACCTGAAAGAACAAGAACAACTTTAGCACAACACTTACCTTGAGTAGAATCCTGCTTCCATACATCACCCCTCTGGTCCAGAGAACAGCATCTCGGCGGCGCCATCTCCAATTGCGGGACACCGCATCCTGGGAAGAAGAGAACAAAGGAAAAAGACATTAGTAAGCGTTCTCATATTCCGATTCCGAAAACAGCAATAATAATCACAAGCTTACCTTGACTCGAGCTGCTCATGGTCACATTCGTTCCGGAGCATACCATCGAATTACAAAGGAGAAAAGACACAGGTTAGCACATAAAAAGACAAGAAGGCGCCGCGCATTACGCTTTACTCACCGCAAATTACTCTCTCAGCCCGCAGCCATTCTGGGACATCGCAGCGGCCTGCAAGGGAAAAGGGAGACATAGATCATCACAAGAAAAAGGCGAATAGCGCCGCGCATTGCGCTTTCACTCACTGCTTCGTGCCCGGCCCCTCCAAGCGGCACGCCACCATCAACGACCCCTTTCAGCACCTAAAGAGAGAAGAAGAGTCATTATTAGGGGCAAGAGAAAAGAAAAGGACAGTTGATTAAATCCAACAAACCTACCTTGTCGGACTGGAGTTACAGCAAGTCCAGACTCATAAGGCCCGCACCAGCAAAGCAACTAGTTTGCGCCGCGCCCACATCAACAATGCACCCCTGCACCGAGAAACAGGATGGAGAGCGCACAATACAAGAAAACGGTGAGGAGAGGACAAAGGGGAAGGGGTGGTCCTCAAGGGAGGTGGGAGTCAAGCAACAAGAGACAGTAAAGTTAAATTTGAAATTCCTGTATTTCAGGCCCAATCCTTGGTCGAGCAGAGTCCAAGGTAGGGGTTCGAGATCACGAGTGGCCCAATCAGGCTGGGTGGCATCCCCGTGGATATCAGGTGAGCGTTACATTCACCAGTTTAAGGTGTGACCTTTAGAGGGTATGGTATTGAGTATCCTTTGTTTGAAGCCTAGTGCTTGGAGAGGGATAGGGCATTAGTGTCTGTTGGGTCTGAAAGTACCATGTTGATGTCTCCCATAACCAAGACCTTGGAGGAGGCTGACAGGAGTTGCGTAATAGCCTCTTCAAATTAGAGGGGTGGGACTGGGGCGTGATAAATCAGATAGAGGGTTATGGTCTCAGAGTGCGTCAAGGTTAGTTTAGTGGAGAGTAGTTTGCCAGTGGGGAAAGAGTTGTTCATAATTCCCCTTATGGGGAGGCTGTCTCTAGCAATGAGGGCCCACCCCTCCGCATCTGGTGTCCACTCTGTCTTTCCTGTAAATGGTGTAAGTGGGGGGGGTCGCTAGTGTTAAGGCTGGGCCAGAGGCAGTACGCAGCCATGTTTCTGTGATGGCAAGCAACTCTAGGTCATTGGAGGTGATGAGGACTGAGATATTGAGTGCATGGGCTTGAAGTGATCTGGCATTGATTAGTGCTTCTTTAGGTATAACAGGTGAGGAACTAACAAGTTGGGTGTTGGGTTTCAGGGTTTACTGGGTTTGTTTGTTTGTTTATTAATTTGTATGGTGCACTGAACAAGAAGGCAGCTGGGCGCAACAGAGAACAGAATAAATGGATACTTAAGCTTAGTTACAAAGTAAGGCGCAAAGGTACATGAAAAAGCATTTACAAGTAAATAAATGAACACATTTAGAGGGAGAATATACATGTTTACAAACATAGAAGGTTAGGGTCAGGATGGTGTCCAGTGACCTAAGTAATTAATGGTTAGTTTGTCAATGATGTATTTGTTGGCTCCCAAATACAGTGCATTGCAGTAGTCAAGACTGGAGAGTATTAAGGCGTTGGCGAGGATGATACAGCTTGCTTCTGTTAGGAAAGTTTGGCATGCCCTAATAAGCTAGCAAGTATAGGAGGTGGAATATGCTCAGGCATTTACCTGTTTCTGCAACATCAGGGTGGAGTCAAGGTGAAAGCCTAATGTTTTCACTACTTTGGCTACAGTCATTATATTGCTGTCAATGTTTAATGCAGAGTAGTTGGGGCTGAGTTTCTTTAGGTTGGCAGCAGAACCGAGGAGCAGGATTTCGGTTTTGTCATCATTCAGGCAGAGGCCATGAGTGGCCATCCATGCCTGAATGATGAGGTATATTTCATTTACCAAGGCCGTATCAGAGACAAAATTGGGTGATACTGCTAGATGGTGGATGCCCCTTAGAAGTGGGGCTGTTACTGGAGTGTGGTGTTTGCATAATGTCAGCGTGTTCTGTGGATTAGGGGTTCCTCCGTGAGGTGGATTGGCCAGTGCTGGCAGTATCTCTGCCAGAGATAGGGCTAGTGGGCATTCTTGCGATGACAGAGATGTTTGCCAGTGACATTGATTTCCCTACCAGGCTCTTAGAGGTCACGGTGCAAGGGGTTGCAGTGTAATTAGGTCTAGGTAGTGAGAGCAGAGGGTACAGTGCCTTTAAAGAGTCAGGTGCTCGTGCGGGCGTGTAGGGATTGGGCAACGGGAGAGAAACACTGCACTGTTCGTTTTCATGAGCATGTCAAGGGGTGTGGGCTTGTGATTCACTTGTGTATAGGCGCGTTACAAATGCCATATCATATCATATCATATCATTCCTGAAGGTAGGATGCAGGAGAGATTGGCGAGTGGGGGTCTTCAGCGCACTTGGTAGCAGTTGTGCACGTACTGGGGTGGTATTTTGGGGCTGGAACAAAGTACATATGCCCACGGTGTCTGTGTAGCACGCCGGCAGTGCCTGCTTTCGTCGAGACAAGGTGCAGAGGGCCTCAGGCTGGGGCGAGCCGGTAACCTCTATGCAGCAGGATCTAAGGGCAATGGTGGAGTTTTGCAGATAAGGTGAGGGCATGAGAAGAGGCACAGGGAGGGAGGAAGGAGGGGGGTGTTATTCGAGTGTGGCAGACAGGAAGAATTGTTTTTGTTTTATAGACAAACCGTAAAGGTGGGTAGAGACGTACCTAGGGTAGGCACAATGCTGCTGCTCGGGTCAGCCTTCCGTGGCCTAACAGGGCTAGACAGGGGACAGAACCCTTAGTGGTGGTCCTTCGCCTGATGGCTCCTTGCTTCCATGGGAAGTAAAGCCATGGGATTCTAAACAGTGTGGGAAAAAGTTTACGTTTGATTATTGTCATATTACCTCGTAAATGTATTTATCGAGAGTATGTATGCAGGAGAAAAAAGTAATAGAAACATGTATAATTAGTAAACACTAGTTGATTAGCCCACATGGGATTTGTGTATAGTACATGGTTTACTCCCAGGTTTCCGTGGGAAATGCAGGGAACCCTGGTGTAGGGTACAGATGTCGGTTGACACAGGCATTAAAAAAGAGTCTTTTTAGAAAACCCATGCATAAATAAACACACAGCAAGTGTTGTTTCAGCACTTCTCATGGTCACGTGACTCTGCAAGGTATGGCATAAACAGATGCTATGAGCAAAGAAGGGGAGATCGCAAGAAGCACTGACTTAGCCAACACACTGAGAAGGTTGCCAGCCTGATGAAGGCAGACTATCTGCGATGAGTGGCTTAGATAGAAGTGCCTCGGAGGCCTGCCGCCTTGGGAAATTCTCTGATAAATATTTGAAATCGTCGAGTGTAAAATGTTGCATTTCCCTGAAGCTGCTGAAATTGCTGGTGTCATTTTTTATTTCTGAGCGCAAAGTGAATGGATGTTTCTGCAGGGTGACTATAGAATAGAATGTGAAGGGTTATGAACAAAAGGAAAGGACTGATGTACTGTGAAATTAGAATTGTAAGTGATTAAGAAAATGGAAAGGTTCTGCCCTATCACTTTTAAATGACCTTGGCAGAAAACGGTATGTATCGTTATTGCATTTAAGCATTAATAGATGAGACGTAATAGAGCATAGCAGATGCACTCCGAAAGGAAACTCAGATCCCATCTCATTGGAAATATAAATCGACTGAATTTATTTCCAAAATGAAAACGTACTTATTTTAAAACATAGCACACATGTTGGCATTCATAAGTGCTAGATGCTCTAGGCTTTGGGCCAGCTGAATTATATAGCTCAGTTGTTGTGGCTGGGCAAATTGGCTTTCCTAAGGTTTCATTTCGATCTGCACCTCATTGAGAATGGATACCTCCAAAGGAAAACAAACATCCCTCCCTCCATTCTTTTCCACCAATCACCTTGCACTGTTAATGTTAATGTTAAAGGTTGCTTGTAGCGCCAACTACCACCACCAGAGTGGTCCCCTGGCGCTCTGGCAGTTCTGAAAAAGGACGGTATGAAACAAGGAGGTTGTGAGAGCAGTTAGTAGGGTGCAGTGGGAATAGGAAAGTGAGATTTGATGTTCCGTTGGCAGCTTTAGTTCGGTGTGCACTGTTCGCTGTGCTTAGGAGCAATTTTCGAGTCTGAGTGATATGATATTATGTTGTATTATATTTGTATCGTGCTCGTACACAAGTGCTTTTGGGCATGGGTTTGTGTTGTTTGTATGTTATTGCAGTGTGGTGAAGTATGTGCAGTTTGCTGTGCAGAGATGTGGTCATCTGAGTTTCTGTAGGAGAAGAGTTTGCAGAAAAATTAGGTTTTAGTATTGGGTTAGCAGGGTTTATTTTTTCTTACCTCTTTTACCTCTTTGCTTTGGTTTCTTTGGTCTGCATCTATGATCATCCTGTGTGCTTTGATATTGTTTGGCATCCTAGTCAGCAGGTGTGTGGGAATTAGCCTCTGCACATGTCTAGTGGTATGTGGACATGGGTTGTGGAGGTGCACCCCCCACCCTAGGGTTAGAGATGGTTACATTAGGAAGGATATGGGTTTCTCCCTTGACTTCTAGTGGGGCGGCGGGGGTCCCTGCCTACTGTGGTATTCCTCTGTAAACTTGGCAGTGTGTGTGCATGAGAGGTCCACAAAGTCCTCCCTTTGCCCACCAGTTGCGGATGGTTAGGCAATGGATTGTAGGTCCCTCCCGGGGCTTCCTGTTTCTGCCAGAATGCATGATTCCTACTCGTTCCCTTCTGATTCTGGGGTGAAGAACCAAGTTTGTAGTCTTTTTCTGAATTCCAGATGATCCCTTGTATTGCATATGTTTTTTGGAACGAATTCTATGTTTTGGGAGCCAGGTGTGAAAAAGATGCTCCTCCGAATTTTCTTTTATTGTATGGTTTTGGTTCTAGGCGAATGTCGTAGCTTGATCTGAGTGGTCTTGCTGGATGGTAGATGGTTATTTTCTTCTTTTGGAACTCTGCTCCTCGGCCGTGGATTTCTCTGTGCGTTATGCGCATTGTTTTGAACCTTACTCACTGTTTTACCGGTAGCCAGTGTAGTAATTTCAGTGCTAGGTTAATGTGTTCTCTTCATGAAGGTTTGGATACGCTAACGTTTCTTTAATAGGAGTTCTGGCATTCCGAAGTATAGGCTGTTGGCGTAGTCTACTCTGGACATTATGAGTGTGATGATGGTGAGTGTTTTGTGGGTTAAGGAGAGGAACAATAGAATCCTTTTTATGGAGTGCAGGAGGAAGAAGCATTTCTTGATTATAGCATTTACTTGTGGCTCAAGTGTTAGTTGTCCATCAGGACTATGAGGTTCTTTACTGTTGTTGATGGTTTTGGTGCTGTTCCTAGTTCTGTTGGCCATGGGATGTAGTGGCTGTATATCCATATAACCATTATTTCTGTTTTGTCAAGGTTGAATTTGAGGT
The DNA here is from genome assembly GCF_040938575.1 of Ambystoma mexicanum. Classification (NCBI taxonomy): domain Eukaryota; kingdom Metazoa; phylum Chordata; class Amphibia; order Caudata; family Ambystomatidae; genus Ambystoma; species Ambystoma mexicanum. Next base: position 927,505,145 of record NC_090941.1, read on the forward strand.
TGTTTGTGTTCATCCAACTGTAGAGTTCTTGTAGGCATTCTTGCAGGTTTGTTTTTTCTTTGCATGTGTTTTGTACATTTCAGATGATCTGTGTGTCATCAGCGTAGTTGTAGCATGTGAGGCCTTGTCTTTTAATGAGATTGATTAGTGGAGCCAGGTATATGTGGAAGAGCAGCAGAGATAGGGAAGATCCTTGTGGTACTCCACAGGTGGATTCCCTTGGCGTGGATTTGAAGGGTTTGATCCAGACGGTTTCTGTTCCATCTGTTAGGAAGATTATGAGGATGTCATGGTTGATTATGTCAAATGCTGCTGAGAGATCCATGAGTATTAGAGCTGTGCTTGTGTCTGAGTCTACATTAGCATTCAGGTCGTCCCATATTGAGAGCAGTGCTGTTTGTGTTCCTCTCATCAGTCTGAAGACTACATGTGCCTGGTCCAGCAGAAGTTGTTCTTCTATGTTATCTTGTATTCTTCTATATACATAGGTTTCAAACAATTTTGCTGGATAGGGGATGTTTGAGATGGGACTGTAGTTGTTGAGGTCTTCCACGCTGCCTACTGTGTCTTTGAGGAGCGGCTTGCTGTATGCCGATTTGAATGATCGCTGTAATTTCCCTGTTCATATTGATTGGTTGAAAAGGTTTCTGTGGTGTTCCATGGGTGCTCCTTACGTGAGTTTTGATTTGTGTATGTCTGGGGGGCAGGGATCCATGGGGAAGTCGGCTTTGTTGCTGTTTCTTAACTGCTTGACGAATGTCTCAGCTGATATTTGGGGAAAGTTTTGTAGTTTGTTCTGATGATCCTCGGCTGGCTAGGTCTGTTGGGTGTTGTGGTAGATTGGTCTGCTTTGTATGATTTGGTGGATGGTGCTAATTGTGTTCTTTAAGCGATCTGCACAGTTGTTGCACAGTTTCAGTGAGGGCATGGGTGTGTTTCGCAGCCAGGGGGGTTTCTGATTTCGTTTATGATGTTAAACAGTTCTTTTAGAGTGTTGGCATCTTTGGAGATTTGGTTGTCATAGATTTTCTATTTCTTGGAATCTAGCAGCCATAACAGCAAAAAAGTGTATCGCTCTGTGTGAGCAAACAATTAACACAGCCACAACAGAACATCTAGTGACAACCATACTTGTATACGGAGATCTAAATGCAATCTGCAAACCAGCAAAAAAAGATCGAGCGACAATTTCAAACGTCGCCGCAGAACAACGAGGCAAAGAATGGCTCAACATCACAGACTCACATGGGCTTCACAACCTGAACGACGCATTCCCAAAAATGAATAGAATTCCAACCTGGGAGCGAGCAAACTCCACCTCAACGATTGACTATATTTTCATCTCCCAGCCGCTTCCACGCATTACAAAGTCATTCAACGTGCGGCGTACCTCAACTAGCGATCACAACTTGCTAGAGACAGCCTGGCAACTACCAAACAGCAGAAATATCCACTCAAACCTACAAATTGAGCCGAACGCTCAAGTCACTCGGCTAAAATGAAGTGCCGCGGCTATCAAAGACGTGATGTCAAAATACATAATATCAGTGCAACTAGAAACAAGCAGTGCAATTGATTACCAACCTCTGCTGATCCCGCACATGCGACCAAAAAAAATCCAAAAACTACAAAATTCAACACAAACCATATATACAATAAAGAACTAGTCGACAAAAGACGTGAATACAGACGAGTGTTGCATTTAGCAAAAAAATTACATCCAACGAAAGAGGCTCATAAAGCAGCAATCAGAAGCTTGAAATCAGACTACAAAACCTGGGTGAGATTTCACAGACACAAACTTTATCAGTCAAATGCCGAACAGAATACTAAAGCGCTTGTCACAAACAACAACAGAGATTTCTGGTCCCTTTTAAGAGCCACGGACAATTCCTTGAAAAACCAAATAATGAATAACATCAACCAACTGACCTGGGAAAACCATTTTGCAGCCGTTTTGAAAGCAGCCACAAGCAAAGTCACCAACGACCAACAACAAGACACCACAAATTCGGCCAATCTGGAAAACAGAGAGGATATTCTAGACATAATAAAAAACTAAAAAAAAACTCAAGAGCACCAGGCCCAGATGGCATTACCAACGTCAAACTCAAGACTCCCCCAAATGAGTGGGCAGACTTCTTGTGTGTCATCTTTCGGCGATGTGCGCAAACAAGATCCATACCAACATCATGGACCAAAGCCACTATCATACCAATTTATAAAAAGGGCAACCTCACGGATCCTGTGAACTTTCGCCCAATAGCTTTATTGGACGTCATGGGCAAGGTATATGCCACATTACTACTGAAAAGATTCCAAACATGGGCAACACACACTCAGTGCAATGACGAACTACAAGCTGGCTTAAAAAAAAATGCAGGTACCACCTGTAACATCTTAGTTTGAAGCATCCTAAAAAGTAAAGCCCTACAAAACAACCAACGCCTGTTCGCAGCCTTCATAGACTTCACGCAAGCGTTCGATCGCATGGAGAGACCTCGCTTGTGGCAGAAACTAAAAGCCTCGGATTGTCCACAAAACATCCTAGCTCCAATTCAAGCCCTTCACTGCAACACCACGATGAGAGTGCGCCTGAGTCGAGAAGGAGAACTGTCAGCAGAAATTCCCAGCACACGTGGCGTAAAACAGGGATGTCCACTGGCCTCAGCACTCTTTCTCACTTACATCGGAGATAACCAGGAAATCGAGAAGATGACAAGAGCTTTTCCCCCGAAAATTGGTACCACATCAATTGGTCACCTCCTCTACGCGGACGATCTCACGTTATTTGACCAGACGCAAATAGGGCTGCAACGCCAACTAAATGCCCTGCAACAGTATGCAAATAACAACTATCTAGAAATCAACAAAAACAAAACCAAAATCATGATTCTACAAAAATATGACAAGAAAACCAATGATCACAACTGGCACTTGGGTCAAACAAAAATCGAGATCGTCAAAGCGTTCAAATATCTAGGTGTTCACCTGGACAGCTCACGACATGAAACCACCATGCAAGCAGAGCTGTACGTAAAAATGAACAAACTAGCGGCCCAAACAAAGGTAGTAGACAGCAAATTTTGGAAATTCTCACTAATTCCAATACTCCACTTCTATAAAATGAAGGTTGTGCCTGCTGTTACATACGGCATCGAAACAATGCCCACCTTTGCCAAATAATTATGGGCGAAACTCGAAGCCTTGTTCTTGCGGAAAGTGCTCAGTTTGCCCAACTCAACATCAGGAGTGGCCATCAGACGTGAACCGAGCCTGCTGTCCCTAGAATGCTCCGTAAAATATAACAACATCATGCTGTTCATGAAGTTTTACAAAGGTAGCGGGCGCCCCTCTCTCGCAAGAACAGACATGATAACCTGTTCAGTGGTTATTAACCACTTGAGAGTTCGCAGCCACTGCTTTTACTCACTGTGCCTTTCACAGATGGGTAATATCCATTTGCATATCAGTCTTTGTCCTGCCCAGGGGCAGTCCAGCACCGAAATACAATGGCAATTCCAATCTGAACGAGAGTACCACCAGCAACCCCATACACGTGTTTCACCCTTGTTGGGGATCATCAGTGAGGTGAAGCTGATGCCTCTCTAAGCACAGTGAGAGGGAGACCACGTCTGGTTGCCCCCAGGAGACCCAGGGTTACCAATCCCAGGTTCCTTAAAAAATAGTTTTACAAAGGTAGCGGGCGCCCCTCTCTCGCAAGAACAGACATGATAACCTGTTCAGTGGTTATTAACCACTTGAGAGTTCGCAGCCACTGCTTTTACTCACTGTGCCTTTCACAGATGGGTAATATCCATTTGCATATCAGTCTTTGTCCTGCCCAGGGGCAGTCCAGCACCGAAATACAATGGCAATTCCAATCTGAACGAGAGTACCACCAGCAACCCCATACACGTGTTTCACCCTTGTTGGGGATCATCAGTGAGGTGAAGCTGATGCCTCTCTAAGCACAGTGAGAGGGAGACCACGTCTGGTTGCCCCCAGGAGACCCAGGGTTACCAATCCCAGGTTCCTTAAAAAATAGTTTTACAAAGGTAGCGGGCGCCCCTCTCTCGCAAGAACAGACATGATAACCTGTTCAGTGGTTATTAACCACTTGAGAGTTCGCAGCCACTGCTTTTACTCACTGTGCCTTTCACAGATGGGTAATATCCATTTGCATATCAGTCTTTGTCCTGCCCAGGGGCAGTCCAGCACCGAAATACAATGGCAATTCCAATCTGAACGAGAGTACCACCAGCAACCCCATACACGTGTTTCACCCTTGTTGGGGATCATCAGTGAGGTGAAGCTGATGCCTCTCTAAGCACAGTGAGAGGGAGACCACGTCTGGTTGCCCCCAGGAGACCCAGGGTTACCAATCCCAGGTTCCTTAAAAAATAGTTTTACAAAGGTAGCGGGCGCCCCTCTCTCGCAAGAACAGACATGATAACCTGTTCAGTGGTTATTAACCACTTGAGAGTTCGCAGCCACTGCTTTTACTCACTGTGCCTTTCACAGATGGGTAATATCCATTTGCATATCAGTCTTTGTCCTGCCCAGGGGCAGTCCAGCACCGAAATACAATGGCAATTCCAATCTGAACGAGAGTACCACCAGCAACCCCATACACGTGTTTCACCCTTGTTGGGGATCATCAGTGAGGTGAAGCTGATGCCTCTCTAAGCACAGTGAGAGGGAGACCACGTCTGGTTGCCCCCAGGAGACCCAGGGTTACCAATCCCAGGTTCCTTAAAAAATAGTTTTACAAAGGTAGCGGGCGCCCCTCTCTCGCAAGAACAGATATGATAGCCTGTTCAGTGGTTATTAACCACTTGAGAGTTCGCAGCCACTGCTTTTACTCACTGTGCGAGAGAGGGGCGCCCGCTACCTTTGTAAAATGATTTGTTAAGGAACCTGGGATTGGTAACCCTGGGTCTCCTGGGGGCAACCAGACGTGGTCTCCCTCTCACTGTGCTTAGAGAGGCATCAGCTTCACCTCACTGATGATCCCCAACAAGGGTGAAACACGTGTATGGGGTTGCTGGTGGTACTCTCGTTCAGATTGGAATTGCCATTGTATTTCGGTGCTGGACTGCCCCTGGGCAGGACAAAGACTGATATGCAAATGGATATTTCCCATCTGTGAAAGGCACAGTGAGTAAAAGCAGTGGCTGCGAACTCTCAAGTGGTTAATAACCACTGAACAGGTTATAATGTCTGTTCTTGCGAGAGAGGGGCGCCCGCTACCTTTGTAAAATGATTTGTTAAGGAACCTGGGATTGGTAACCCTGGGTCTCCTGGGGGCAACCAGACGTGGTCTCCCTCTCACTGTGCTTAGAGAGGCATCAGCTTCACCTCACTGATGATCCCCAACAAGGGTGAAACACGTGTATGGGGTTGCTGGTGGTACTCTCGTTCAGATTGGAATTGCCATTGTATTTCGGTGCTGGACTGCCCCTGGGCAGGACAAAGACTGATATGCAAATGGATATTTCCCATCTGTGAAAGGCACAGTGAGTAAAAGCAGTGGCTGCGAACTCTCAAGTGGTTAATAACCACTGAACAGGTTATCATGTCTGTTCTTGCGAGAGAGGGGCGCCCGCTACCTTTGTAAAATGATTTGTTAAGGAACCTGGGATTGGTAACCCTGGGTCTCCTGGGGGCAACCAGACGTGGTCTCCCTCTCACTGTGCTTAGAGAGGCATCAGCTTCACCTCACTGATGATCCCCAACAAGGGTGAAACACGTGTATGGGGTTGCTGGTGGTACTCTCGTTCAGATTGGAATTGCCATTGTATTTCGGTGCTGGACTGCCCCTGGGCAGGACAAAGACTGATATGCAAATGGATATTTCCCATCTGTGAAAGGCACAGTGAGTAAAAGCAGTGGCTGCGAACTCTCAAGTGGTTAATAACCACTGAACAGGTTATCATGTCTGTTCTTGCGAGAGAGGGGCGCCCGCTACCTTTGTAAAATGATTTGTTAAGGAACCTGGGATTGGTAACCCTGGGTCTCCTGGGGGCAACCAGACGTGGTCTCCCTCTCACTGTGCTTAGAGAGGCATCAGCTTCACCTCACTGATGATCCCCAACAAGGGTGAAACACGTGTATGGGGTTGCTGGTGGTACTCTCGTTCAGATTGGAATTGCCATTGTATTTCGGTGCTGGACTGCCCCTGGGCAGGACAAAGACTGATATGCAAATGGATATTTCCCATCTGTGAAAGGCACAGTGAGTAAAAGCAGTGGCTGCGAACTCTCAAGTGGTTAATAACCACTGAACAGGTTATCATGTCTGTTCTTGCGAGAGAGGGGCGCCCGCTACCTTTGTAAAATGCTGTTCATGAAGTGCAGAATGGTCGACAGCGTCAAAATATTCAAAATGATCAAACTTGAGATGGACACACGAAACTCTGACATGTTGACAGATTGGCAAAAGGAGAATCAAGCCCTACTCAGCTCAATTGCATCTGATGAAGATGGACTTATCTGTAATCCATGCAAAGTCTTACGCAAAATCAAAGACGCTGACTGGGCAAAGACCCTAGACACTGCAGTCGAACAACAGCTCACCTCGCACTTGCCAAGCAATGTCATGAAACGAAACGAGCTGCAACCTTTAATAAAGCAATTTCCGAACAGGCAGGGCTGCAATTTAATCCTACGTGCACGCCTAAACTCACTAAAAACAAATGAGATACTATACATCAGAGGACTTAAACAAACAGACAGCTGTCGATTCTGCCACAACACCCAACAACCATTAAAGGACACATGACGACATCTGCTGATGGTTTATCCAGCCACCAAAGCTATTCGAAACCGCTACCTGCCGCTACTGACAGGGTTTGACATTTTACAAGAAGAAGATCTATGGTGGCACAGACTCATCGGAGGCGACAGAACAGCCTGGCAAAATGCCACTGCCAAAATACTGGAATACATCGACAGCAACTTACTCAACACTTCTTCCTGAACATCAAAAGAAATTAGCACACAACAATAGCAAGGACTCGGCCAACAATAATTTGTTCTACATAAAGAAACAGTGAAATAGCAAAAACGACTGAATTTTCAAACAGCAATGTGAAAATCTTATTTTGATTAAACAATAAAAAAAAAGAATTTCTTTTTGGCCTTGTGAATTTCCTTTTTGTATGAGCGAATTTGTCTTTAGAATTGTGATTTATTTGACATATTTTTTCCTCCACTCTAGTTCAATCATCTTGTCTTTTCATGTCACTGAGAGGCGGGTTAAACCATTTTGCAGTTGCTCTTTTGAGTAATGGGTTGATAGGTTTTTCCTTGGAGATGTCGTTGATTGTTTCTGAGATGCACTTGAGCAGTAGTTCTGTTTTTTTGTTGCGGTCTGCTTTGTCCAGGGCCGTTGTCAGTGGTTTGTTGATTTCCAGTTGTTCTATTACTTTGCTAGCTTTGACGGCCCACCAGTTTATTTCATGATGGCGATCAGTTTGTCCAGTTGTTTGGTTGTTCTCCTGGGTAGCGTGATTATGAAAGGCATGATGAGGTGGTCTCTCCAGAGGATCTGTATTGGTGATTCCATGGTGATGAATTTTATTTTGGCGAAGATGGTGTCTAGTGTATGAGCCACTGTGTGATTTTGCTTCTTTGACTAGCTCATGTAGTTTGTTTGTCTTCAATTGTTTTGCTAGTGATTTTTGTGAGTTAGCGGTTTCTTCTTCAATCCTGATGTTGAAGACTCCCAGGATTATCAGGTGTTCCTGCTCGATGGCTAAATTGGTAATGGCTTCTGTGAATGCATCCAAGAAAGTTGCATCATATGTCACTGGTCTATAAAGAAGAACAAATTTGAGGTTTGTTTTGATATGATATGTTTTGATATGATATGATATGGCATTTGTAACGTGCCTATACACAAGTTTTTGTGGTTTGATATTAGGTGAAAAATTAGGGATTCACAGTTTTTGGTGCTTAGTAGTTCATCCTTTTACATTTTAGGTGTTCCTTGTAGGCTACTTCCAGACAGAAGTTGTCAGAGAGGCAGTTGTGGAGTGTGATTTTGTAGTTTTTGTCTAGGCAAGTTTCCGTTATGAATAAGATGTCAATACCCCCATTGCACAGGAGGTCAAACATCTCTGTGGCATGTTTGGACATTGATCTTGCATTGATTATGTTACAATGGATCTTTTCAACGGTGCTATGTGAGTTTTGTCTTGCAGGAGGTTTGTTGGTTTGCTTCTGTTTTTCTTACACAAACTGATTGGAGCTCCCTGGGCTCTGCTTCATCACTGACTCGCTCTGTTAGATTGATAGCTGTGTTTGAGAAATCTTCTACTTCTTCATCTTCTATGTTTTGAAGTAGTTGTTGATGCTGCCCTTGTATTTTTGTATAGAGAGTGAGGTTGTTGATTTTTGTTCTGTTCTCTTCTCATATCTTCTCTTCTTTTGCTGCAAGGTTCCAATAGGTTTGCCTGGAACTGACGGTGGCATTGGGTGTAGCAGTGTGGAGGCATGTGCCATGTATGGTGTTAGATATAGGGAGTTTTCTCTTCTCATGATGTTTGTTCTGTTGGTCGTGGTGTTTGTAGGGTTTATTCTGTATTTGTGGCAGTTTCTACTGGAGGAGGGAGCGGCTGCATTGGGATTGCTCCTTGTTCCATGCTTCTTTGGCAATGTCCTGTTCTGTGTTGGGGCATCTTGTACGCCCTAGGTGGTCACAGGGCTTTGATTTCTTTCTTTTTTTTCCTTTTGGTTTAGGTTACAGGGGCTGTAGCCGACCTGTATGATCTTCTGTGGTTTGGATGGTGTTGAGTCTTGTCCTTTTGCTTTGTGATTGCACGGTGCACTATGTGGGCTTTTGTACATAGTTATAATCTGGTCTAGTTGTGGGTAGTTGTGACATAGTGGACTGATGTTGTAGATTGGCTGGGGTGTCTGCATATGAGTGATTTTTGAGATATTTGGGGGATTCGGGGTTGGGTTGTTCTAGAGTGTAGATCGGCTCGGTGTCTGCGTATTAATGACTTTTGAGATATTTGGGGAATTCCGGACTTAGATTGTTCTAGGGTGCAGGTAGTTTGATGGGGTTTCCCGGGTGGCTGACTAAATAGTGGATTTGGGTTTTGTATCTCAATTTCCTATGGGTGGAGGGTCTAAGTGCAGTGGTGCTGGGATATTAAGTGTTGGAGATATGGTATGCATCGTTATCGGTCGGTTGTAGGAGGTGAACAACCTGACCTTGGTTCTTAGTTAGTTGGCTAGTGATCAAGCAATGGTTAGTTGCTTTCAGTGGGTAGCCGAATGTTCCTGGATGGTTGGTAAAGACCTGGGTTTCACAAAATGGCAGATATAAACACTCCTAAATTTGAGACTCCTCGACAGTGGGAGAAAGGCCTGGTTCTCACAAAATGGTAGATATAAACACAGTTGAATTTGAGACTCCTCAACAGCGTGAGATAGGCCGGGTTGTCACAAAATGGCAGATATAAACACAGTTGAATTTAAGATTACTAGATAGTGGTAGAAAGGCCTGGGTTTCACAGAGTGACAGATATAAATGCAGCTACGTTTTCACAAATGGCAGTAACAAACACACCTACGTATGAGATTCCTAGATAGCCTGGAGAAAGGCCTGGGTTTCATAAAATGGCAGATATCAACATACCTATATCTTAGATTCCTAGATGGTGGGAGAAAAGCCTGGGTTTCAGAGAATGTCACATATAAACACACCTATGTTTGGGATTCCTCGCTAGAAGGAGAAAGGCCTGGGTTTTGCAGAATGGCAGATATAAACACACCTACGTTTGAGATTCCTAGATAGTGGGAGAAAGGCCTAGTTTTCACAAAATGGCAGATATAAACACAGCTACATTTGAGATTCCAAGATAGTGGGAGAAAGGCCTGGGCTTCACAAAATGGCAGATATAAAAAAACCTACGTCTTAGATTCCTAGATAGTGGGAGAAAGGGCTAGTTTTCACAAAATGGCAGATATAACCACAGCTGAATTTGAAATTCCTAGACAGTAGGGGAAAGGCCTGGTCTTCAAAATATGAAGGGCATTCAAGTGCGCTTGAATTCCCACTGGCATTCCCAGAAGATGTCACAAGTAATTATTGCAAGTTTTGGTTGTTTAGGGGGAGTTGAGCATTAACGTTGCTATTAGTAGCTGAATGTTGTGTCTACCTTATCCGTTGATACTGGTTGATGGCAATCTAGTCCCTTGTCTGGTAGGTTTGGACACTGGACACTGTTGGGGCAGCTTGTGTTGGTCGCTGATGGAGTGTCTTGGTCACCACCTAGATGAGTGGAGGTGGGACTCTAGCTAGTGTTACAGTTGTCTAGATTTGGCGCAATGCTAGTCTTCACATATCTTCTATCTGAGTGTGACGCATGGCTAAACTTCACCAGGACAGAATGTGAATGCTTAATTTGTAGGAACAGCAGAAGTACAAACACCTAGATTTTAGGTATCTGAATAGATGGAGAACGCCTAAGTATGGGACACAACAGCAAATGACACCACTAAGTGTTTGTTACACAGCAGTGAAAGGGTATTCTTTACTAGTCGGCTGATTTTGCTATGCTTATGTTGTTTATTTACAGAGGCTGGCTTTTTTAGAAAACAGTGATTGGTGTACTCCCCACCCAGACCACACTTATTTTTTCAGTCGCTGCTTGTTGACGGCTAGCTACTGGCTTCTCAAGCGAACATGGGAAAACAAGGTCTGGAGCTGCTTCTTTGGGAGCTGCCCTTCGCCAAAGTGGCTGCACAGGCAGTGGACTGCCCTATTGGGTGTGGCTAAAACACTGCCTCCGGGAGGGAGACAGCCATTCATGGACAAGGGGCAAGGAAGAGGTCCCACTGGTGTGACAGAGAAATGGAAAAAAGTCAAGAAGACAAGTGAAAATAGCTGCCTAGATCAAAGGCAGAGACACACCTGACTATTGTAACAAATTGCAAGGGTGGAGGGTGGCGACAGGAATAAAGCCAGGAATAAACAAAGGACTACACACCAGGGACTGCACACTCTAGATGCATGCCAGCTCAGAAAAAAAAGGGTGAAAAGACACAGAAACACATGAGAAACCCAGCAGAATAGCACAGACTAATCAAAAACTAATTGAAAAAAACACTCCACAGGAGCACATGAAACAGGTCAAAAACGAATTACAATCAATGCACAAGTACTCACTGAGCATCAACCAGCCCCTAAGGCTGCTTTCCAAGTGGTCTCCTTAAAGGATCCTATTAGATTTCAGTCCAGAAGGCAGGTCTGTGGCCACAATGCAAGATTACCAATGACAAAGCTAGTTGCTTCAGTTTAGTAAAAATAGGAGGTATGATTTAACAACATGGGAGAGCTATATGAGGGGTAAGCGGTATCAGAGGTCTGGCGCAGTGCTATGGTGTGATGGACACCTTCCTTCCTTTAGTAGTGTTATTGAAGCAGAAAGCAGAGTGCCAGAGACAGAGTGCAGTTGTGGAAGTCCTTGTTGTGCAGGGGATTTGTTTGACTGCAGCACATTTGATTTATAAATTATGTTCCCGTCACAGAGTGCTGAAAGTGGAGGGCTGAAGAAAGAGTGCAGTTATGACAGTGAGGCAAGTAAGGACAGGACAGAACACAGCACTGCTGTGAGTATGTCTCAATGTATCTTCCTGGTTTGTGGCCTGCTGAGCCATTTGCTAAGCACTTCTTTGTATCCCCAAGGGAAAGGCTGGTTATATGAGCTGTTTGACTGGTATTTGCTAACTGAGAAGTCTAGCAGCACATGAGACCATGTCCCCCTTGGTTAGCAATGTACCCTCTGTGCCGGCGAAGAGTGCCTCGGCACCCGATATCGAGCGGTTATCATACCTGACCTCTGCCAAGAAGAATCAATGACATTGTGAGCAGTTGCCCTAATCCACAGAAAGATGAGGATATTTTCTGAGGAATAAAGCAAGAGAATGGTGAGGGGGTGGCTTGGCTCTCACTGCTTTGCATAGGTGGCACCGTAGTACAGAATACACTTTATAAATAAAGAGGCCCACACGGTCACTGTCCGACTCAACCCAATCTCTTTATTAACAGCATCCCAATCCCTTGCGCCCCACATTCCCCCGTCACATCTTTCACTTCTGGCCCACCCTAACCCTGCCTTCCACATAACAATGTGGATTAGGCTGAAACCTAATGAATATGAACATTACAACCTTCCCCCTTTCTAACTACTCAGTCCGGTATTACCCCATCTTTTCTATGAGTCTTATGGGTTTAGTCTTCACCCTGACTGGCCGGCTTACCCACGTCAACTTGGGGCTGAGAAGAGGGGAACTGTCATACATCCACTCGCCATCATAATCTGTGGCTTGACCCCCAGATACTTCCTCATTTCCTCAGTATGACTTATCTGAGTCTTCTCTGACCTATGTGTTCACACAGTCCTTATGTTTCTCCTCCAAGGTTTCCTAGGATGTCACCTTACCATGACATTCCTTAAATTAAGACCCATTTCTTGTGATTTCCTGTCCCTTCTCATCTGCTGCCGTGATCATGGTGCCAGTCCTACTTCCTGAGTCTGGCATACCAGTACTCTGTCGCCTTCTTCAAAGCTTTGCTCTCGGGCCCCTCTCCGCTCATCTGCCACAATCTTCATTTTCTGCTTCTCTTCAGCATCCCTCGTTCGGACCTCCTCATCCTCCTGCATGGTGTTACTCTCCGGGGGTCCTTGTGGCAGAAGTGTCCATAGCCGTAGCCTGCGGCCAAATAAGAGATCCATGGGGAATTAGCCCATGATGCTGTGGGGAGTGTGTCGATAATCGTGCAGGAACTGGAATAGTGACTGTTCAAATGGTTTGTCGGACAGCTGCACCACTTGTAGTGCCCTTTTGAGGTTCTGTCATGATGCCTACCTCCAAGGAGCCAGACAAGGCCCAGCTACCCCAGAGGCAGACATCATGTCCCCGAGGGAAGTCTCAACAGCCCCAAGTAGGGGCCCTTTGGACTCAGTCCTGGCGCCTTTGGCGCCAGCTCATATTGGACAACAGTCCTGGCGCCATAGGCGCCAGGCTCATAAAAGATGACTTTGTGTTTAAAGGTGCTTGGTGTAAACTTACCTGATGCAGACCATGTTGCAACATCCGGGCCATCTAGAGGCCTGAATGGGACTACTTTCTCTTTGGGGACTACTTAACCACACGGGTGTGGCCGGAGGAAGAATACATACCTGAGAGCAAGGATACATACCTGGAACTACTTTGAAGGCTATTTAAGCCACGCCCAAGCAGCAACTCACGCTTCGCGTTGTTCTGCATCTAGCAGCTGGACGCTCACCGTGTCTGCTTCTGCATCCTGACTTCTGCCACGCCCGCCAGCATCCTGGAACACCTGCAAAGGGAGAAGAGAAGAGAATAGGAGAAAGAAGAGTCCTTACCTGCTAAATCTGCATTCCGAAGACATTTCGCCGACGATCCTGAAAAGGAAGACATTCATTTTAAAAGCACATCGCATCGATCGCTACAGCGCCGCATTCCACTCACCTTTACTAGGCGCCTCCATGTTCATCAACGACCATCTGGATCCGCAACCACATTTCAGCGCCTAGGGAGAAAAAGACAAGAACAATGGTGAGCTAGGGAAGAGAATAAGAAAACCTTAATTTGCCATCATAAGACTTACCTGTTGTGTCATTCCCACTTCATTTCGGGGCGGTGCCGCATCCCGGCATTTCCGGACCCCGGCCCCTAAGGGGAAAAAGAGACATCAGCGTTAGTGAGCGAATGCTAAGACATTACCTGAACGCTCATTAAAGACTTACCTGATATCTACTGGAACTGCACCTTTCACTTCGGGTCGGTGCCATATCTCCGGCATTTCCAAACCCCGGCCCCTATGGGGAAAAAAGACACAAGCATTAGTGCATTAATGCAAGGACACTAAAGGAACCTCTCATCAAACAACTCACCTGAGTTTCCTTCGTCGGTTCCATTGCTCATCTCAGAATTTTTGTTCTGCACCTGAAATAGAGACAACGGACAATTATTATTTCGGGCTCCTACTTATAAACAGAATTCTCACAGTACTTTACCGGGAAGGTCAAGCAAACTTGAACTCTCTACAATCCATGATCCAGTGAAGTAACTGGATTACAACGCGCCCCTGCATCAGAAGCAGGATGGAGAGCTCGTCCTTTCAGACCCTAAGGTGAGACTTCACGGGGAATCGCAGAAGGGTTTCGTGGAGGGTAAGAAGGGAGTGGGAGGCTTACACATTATCCCGCAGATTGTTAATACTCCCTTTTCACACACAGAAGGATATTTCTGTGAGTCAGACAAGCCAGATTTGAAGGTCCGGTCCTGTCCATCTTCCGAGTCCTGCGCTTCACCATAGAAGAGGCAAAAGCACTCCAAACCAGGCCTGCGCCTCCGTGGGAGTCAGGTGAGCGTAACAGGTTCCCCATGAAGCGCTCTACCATGCCATTGGCTTGGAGCCAGAGAGGTGTAATTTGCTGGTGCTTGAACCCCACGTATTGGGCAAAAATGGCAAAGTCTGCGCTGGTAAATGGTGGACTACTGAGGGACGCCATAGGCTGTGAGTATGTGATCTAGGAGTGGGATGACTGCTGTTGCTGCTGTGGAGGGCACTATTTGTACCTCTGGGTATCTTGAGTATTTGTTGATGACGACTAAAGCATATGTGCCATCCCGCAGGGGTCCAAAGAAATAAATCACCAGATCTTCCCATGCAGCACCGGGGAGCTGAGACATTAACAGTGGGTTTGGCCTGGGATTGGAGGTGTTGCATTGCAAATCGCACAAGACTTTAAGGTGTCCTCAACCATTTTGTCTAGCTCTGGGAACCAGATTTTCTGCTGCAGTATTTTCTTCATCAATACTAATCCTCTGTGTCCTTCGTGGGCCAAGTCGACCACTTGTTGGCGTAACGACTTGGGCAGAACAATTCTGCAGCCTTTCATGACGATCTGATCCTCAGTGGTGGTGAGTTCATTCTGAACCAGCAATATTGCTTTGATATTGCTCTGCAACTTAGTGTCCAGGTGTATGTCTTTGACCCTCGCATGTCTCATTATTCCTTGACTGATGCATTGCGAGACAATGGCCAGCACTGGGTAATTTGCTGACTCCTGTTGGAGTGTCTTCCACGCTATCGTAGAATGGTTTTAATTGGTGAATGATGTATTGTAAGTATGTGTCAGCGATGGAGTGTTCTGGCTGTGAAGGCCTGTGGTGTGGCGTGAAAGGTAGTTGACAGGAATCTTGTCCTGGTCTGGTCTATTGTGGATATAGAATTTGTAGTCCCCATCTTTCTGTCCATGGTGGTATCCGGGCTTGGGGGTTGCCGTAGATGCTAAGGATAGTAAGTGGTCTTTGACCACTGTGAATGCTTTTCCAAACAAAAATAGATGGAATTGTTTGCAAGCCCAGACGACTGCCAGGCTTTCCTTGTATGCCTGCGAGTACTTCTGCTCAGTGGCAGGGAGGCTGCAGCTAGCATATGACCCAACCTTTTTAATGTGCGGTGTCCTCGGGTTATATTGAGCAAGTATCTCGTCCAGTCCCACCGGGCTGGCATCTACAGTCACATCTGTGTCAGTAACTTGCGAGACCTAGGAATGACCTGGGGTCTGACCATTTATGGGGTGGGGGCTTCCTGTAAGACCTTGACTTTCTCTGGGTCTGGGCACATGCCCTGGTCTGAGAATATGTGACCAAAAAATGTACGAGTTTGTTTGCCGAATTCACACGTGTATTTGTTGAGTGTGACATTTGCTGCTTTTAGGGCTGTGCAAACCTTGTAGATAGTGTTGTTGTGTTCCTGGGTTAGTCTTCCAAACACCAGGATGCCGTTGCTGTAGTTCAGACACCCTAGAATGTGTTTGATTACTGGTGGATCTCTTCCTGGAAAATCTCTGCGGCCGAAGATATGCCAAAGTTCAAACACTTATAGCGAGATAGCCCCAGGTGGTTCACAAAAGTTGTAATGTATCTGGACTCCAGGGCCAGTTCCAGCTTGTTGAGATCGAATTTTGAGAACATGGTTGCACCATTGAGGAAGTGCATCATGTTCGTTATCCTCGGGGATTGAAGTCGCTCACGCTGGATGGCCATGTTGGGGCAGCGCATATATAAGAAGAGGTGGATGGAACCTTCTGCCGATTTCTTGGGGACTGGCACAATTGGGGAAACCCATGGGGTGGGTCCCACCGCTGGCTCGATGATGTGGAGGTCCAGTAGGCATTGTATCTCTTCATCCACCTTTTTATCCATTAATGGGGATGCCCCTTTAGTGCTGGGCCACTGGTTTGACTTCCGGATCAATATGAAGCCTCACTTTATAGTTGCACAGGTTGCCCAGACCCTTGAACAGGTTCAGGAACGCTTTTGTGATGTCTCCTTCTGGGGCCAGATATTTGTGAGCTATCATGCAGTATAGAATATGGACGAGTCCCAAGTCCACACCCATTTAATAACTTAGGATGCGTCCACTGTTGGCCTCTGTAGAGAGAATATGTTGTATGCGGGCTGTGTGCGATTTGAGCACACAGATTGTGGTGAAGGTACCATTAAATTGCAGAGGCTTGTTTGGGCCATATGGGAAAATGTCTACCTGTGAGGGTCGCAGTTTTGGTGGGTGCACGAGGCGAATGTAGGCTTCCTCACTCATGACATTTACTGTTGCTCCTGTGTCAATGAGAAAGTCTGTCATATGTTTGGACCAAATGCAGCGGTGTTCCTTCGCCACCTCATTTCCTAGTGCCCACACATACCCTTTCCTCCTTTGGCTGTCTTGTGAAGATAAGGATTCACTCCCAGATGGTGAACACACTTCCACGTAGCAAAGGCTTTGCCGAGGTCAGCGGGTGTTTTTCCTGTCAGGAGACCAGAGCGATCTTCTGTGCTGTTGTCGGCTGCTTTCACCTTCAGTGGGACGGCATCGCCTGTATTCTTGCTCGATCTACTGTCATCTGAGAGGTGGTTGGGATGGTATCTGCTGTTTTTCGGGGAGGCAGTCTGGATGATTGTTGCTGGGGCGTTCCTGCACACCACCCTAAAATGGTCATCTCCCACGCAAGCCATGCACTTCTGGCCTAGAGTTGGGCAGGTGTCCGCACCTGTAGCAAGATTTTGACAACTGGCTGGCTTTGTCGGGTGGGGTTAGTGTCTCCTTCTTGATGACTTCCAGATCTCTGGGGTCTGATGAGATCTTCACACATCCCAGGCCAACCACCTTTTGTGCAACTGCGTAGTCAGTGCGGACCATCGCCAAGATTTCAATGAGGGTCCGCTGTTTCTGGCATAGTTTGCATTTGAATTCTGCATACTCTCCCCCCAAACTATGACTTGGGGACGCAGTGCTTCATCATTGGAGTAGCGATCGAATGCGCAATGTTTCATGTGGAGTCACATGACATAGTTGTTCAACGTCTCTCCCTGCTCCTGCATGTATGAAATATATGTCTCTTGTAGTCCACGCTGGTGTGTCGTGCAAAGTAGGTGTCGAGTACTTCACAAATCTCCTGGTATGTTGCCTTCTATTCGTCAACTAGTTTCTAGAGGATTTCCCTCACGGCAGTTCCAACTACTAGGATAAGTATATTTTTCTTTCTTTCTTCATCCATGGGGCCCATTCCCACGACATACACTCTGAAGTCCTTCATCTATCAGACCCAAAGGGGCCGCAAGTTACATGTGTCTCGGAGGTAAAACGATTGGGGCAGCTGCCACGGTGTGACTTCTCACTGGCTTTGTGGAAAGGTTTTCAAAAGCCTGGCAGGGACTGTGACTGGGATGTCATCTTCCGACATTGCTGGCCTCTGTGTGCTTCCAGCCTCCTGGAGGGAGGAGGTTCCTTCCCTCGTGATTTCACTAGGCCGTGTCCTTCTCTTGCCTGGAGGAGTGTGTCCACCAGGGGGCCTCACGTGCTGAAATGTGCTTTTGAAATTCACCTCTGCAGCCCAGGCTAAGAGTTCACTGCATTAACCGCTTATCACTGCAGTCACGTTGTGGGGAGGATTCACAGCTGCTTCCCCGGGTGAAATCACCTGGGCGCTCCGGGTCAGGGAGAGCAGCTGAGGTGGACCACACCTCTCGCTCCTTACTGGAACAGAATGCCATGTCTGGCAGGACAGTGCCAGATGTGTGTCTCCCCCTTCGCCAATGTTGAGGGGGTGGCCTAGCTCTCACTGCTTTGCGGAGACGGTATCCCTGCACAGAATACACTTCTTAGATAAAGTGGCCCACACGGTCACTGCAAGTCTCAACTTGATCTCTTTATTAACAGCCTCCCAAACCCTTCCGGCCTACATTCCCCCATCACATCCTTCTGTTCTTTCCTGTCCCCACCCTAAACCAACCTTCCACATAATGAGGTGGTTTAGGCAGAAACCTAATGAACATGAACTTGACACAGTGGATCACTCTGCAGGCGATCTGCCACCTCTGCTTTCCCATAAGTGTCATATTCTATTAGCCTTGTTATGTTTAGAGACAGAGTGTAGGTGAACTCATCACAAGGTATGTGACATGATGAGAAGGAGGGTGAGCAGAGTGAATCAAGATGTTTGGCTGATCAGACAGTGTTGGGAAAATGTTCTCTTTACTGCACCTTTCCTTTCACTTTAATGGATCCCCAAATATTTTGCTTTTATTTGTGATCCTGACCTGTACTTTCTACAGTGCAGTGAAGCCTTAAGCTGCACTTCACCGTCTTTTTCTCATCTGTTATGAGGAAACTGACATGTCCTTCAGGCTGTCAGTACGGGGAACATTGTTTCCCTCAGTCTTGTTACTTAGTTACTACTTTTACTAACTTGTTATTACTTGTGGTAACATTTTATCATTGTACAATGCATCTTGAAATGCAATACAATGGGGTACACTTCTGGTTTTGCCCTATACTAACATTCAGAGGATTTATTTTTGGTTACTCTAGGTGTGCTAATGGATACGCTGATGGCTGCAGTGACTTTTTACAATTGTTTTGGTGCTTTTCATTTTAGCCTTACTTGGCTAGTAACTGTGGCTAGTGATCAAACATGGCCATGCCACACGGTTTTTTGCTTGTCCTTTGGCCATCTTGCTTTTTAGCCTTCTTCCTGGCCTGTGAGGCTAGGACAATCCATATAAGGGCTTCCAGTACCGGGGAAAGCAGAGGCTTTTGGCATTCTACTGGAGGGCCATGTGTGTTTGTGGGCAGGATGTGGGCTGGGACTGTCTTGTCCCAATACATAAACTTGTTTCAGTGTGTTATGCATCAGTGTTCCCACCAGTGGTCCTGATTGGACCTCTGCTGGGGTGTGTGGGGGGCTAGTTCTGCTATTGGCTAGTGGCAGTTTCTGCTCTTACTTGGCTTTTGGGTTAGGAAGAGGACCCCAAGAACCCACTCTAGAGATATCCTGGAGAAACCTCAAGGAGCCAAGACTCCTGTCCAGCTGTGAGACCCGTGAGCAGACCAGAGACCCATTTGAAGGAGGCCTGGCAACCAACTACTGCTGCTGTCCTGGAAGAGCCTGTCTTGATGTTGATCTTCTGCAGTCCTGCAAGGGAGCTGTGACCCATGGAGTGAGGGAACATCCATTCCTGACGTCTGCTCCGGACACTGCAAAGAAGAGCCTTCGGAAGTGTTCTAGGACTATACTGTGGCTGACCAGCTCTGAGTTTGGGCTACTGTGCTGCCGATGCCGGCATTCTGCATTGAGGCCTGGAATTTTTGGGATCCTCAGCGTGTCCTACAAGACATACCTCAGCAAAAATTTGGAGTACTAGCAACATATGGACCTGACACAGGAGGGAACGTCTGACCATGACAAGTGAGTCAGTTTGCGTCGCCGTGCTGCAGTCACCACCATCTGAAACAGCTTACCTGAGTCAATTCCAGTGCTGAACGGGGTCCTGCATTGTATTTATTTGCATCCTTCATCCGAGTGTCCTTGCACCAGCTAAAGAACCGACCGGAGAGCTGCTTGAACCTGCAAACCCTGAATCAAGGAATGTGGCTAGTCGCTGGAAAAGCAACCACAGACCTTCTTCCATTGACCTGCCAAGTAAGTCCTGTGAATAATTGGAGTAAGCTGGGTGACTTACAATGGTTCTTACCTGCCCCTAAACTCCCTTTAAAAGTTTTGCTAACATTTCTAAAACCTTTGCAACACCTCGGCTTTGCCATTATTTGCAAGTCTTCTGAAGGTTGGGGACACTATGGGTAGTTAGAATAACTTGTCCTCTAACCCTTGGAATTGGACCCCAGAGACCCTACCTTCATTTGTCCAGCATTACAAATGGTGTCAAGTCTTTTCCTGAACTGTTGGGCATAAAGCCACAGACAACTTATGGAAAGATTTTCTTTTTTTTTTTTTTAGGTTTAAATCATTGAGATTTACTGTTTCATGGTAACTCCTTGAGAAGTTGTCAAACATATTGGAATAAAAGACATACTTCTAAATATGAACAAGTGATTGATTTGTGTAGTGTGTTCAGGGATGTGCTTAAGTAAGGATACACCTCAACATTTGCGACCCTGATGGTAACATTGCTCAGTGGATTGAACACCAACTACAGAGATTTGAATCTTGGTATGGCCAAATTGACATTTAATCTTCCAAAAGCAATACAATGATTACCATTATGGCAGAGAATAATATTGCCTATTTCTATGTCATTCCATCACACTTCTCTGTCCCGCAGAGTTCCCTGCTGTTGATATTTTGCTGCAAAAACGAATTTGATTCTCTGTATTGATTTTTGGGGTGTTCCCCCCCAAAAAACAACCCTTATCAGCTATTTACAACCTATTCCACACACCCTCTACCCCTTATGTCCCTGTATGGGATAGCCCTCCCATATTTTTCGATGAGTCTCTGTGGCAAAAACTGCAGAAAAAAAAACAGGCGATGAATGAACGTTGCACCCTATTAATGCCATACACAGAGGCTGTTTCTTTCTTTTTAATTAAATGTTTTGTAACGCAGTAGCAGACATGTTACCTTTGGTCTGCATCTGGGCACAGTCATTGCAATATAGCCTTCCTAGCTCTCATTAGCATATGTTAATTTCCTGAGCCATTCAGTAACACGTTCTGGATTTCCAGTATTTCAAAATGCATTTCTTGGCAAGCAACCAAGCCAAATTAAAAAGTCTGCAGATCTTTACCTTAACCTTCCCAAAATCTCCCAGCAAGTACTTAGGGGGCGAGAGTGTTGGGGATATTTCAGTGATGTCGGACAAGACATTTGCCACCTCTTGCCAGAATTGGATAATCCATGGACAGTTCCAGTACATATGCAGGGAATCTCCAGAAGCCGTACCGCACTTCATACAGTCATTACTAATTTCGAGTTACATGCCGGTGTGTAGTGTAATTGAGTAAGTATTTTAAATTTTATTAGTGTAAACCTTTCACACAACACCAGCGTGCCCATTGTACGTCTTGTATTGTTGTATCCAGATCCCTTTCCCATTTCCCCTTAGATCCATTGATAGACATTTGGTTGGCCTGGCATGCTTTATATATCTAGACACAAGTCTCCTAAGGTTGTCGCTTTGTGTTATCATTTCTACGTGCTCACAGGTATTTGGTTCCTGGGGGAACGAGAGCCACTGGTGGCAGACCGCCATCATCATTGTAAAATATTGAAATTATTATTATTATAATCGGGTTGGCGCCTAGTTTGGTCACAAAGTCTTCAAGTGTAACAAATGTCCCATCAGGGAACAAGTTGTGCAAAGTCATCTCTTCCCCCGCGTCCCACATGTTCTTGATGTCATTGTCAAATGTCGGGGAGATCCCTGGGTCGTTCCATAGCGGAGCAGATCCACAGCACAGTACCGTTAGACCCAGCCTCTTAAATAGTCTAGAGCAGGCATTTACCATTGTACGAACTGGGTCAAACGGGCATGAATCATCATGTCCGTCAGCTAAAATAACCAACTTTAAATTTGTAGGCAAAGCACTATATGCCTACAGGGCCTGATGTATCGGGTTATTAATGGTGGAGGGAAGGAATTCTTAAGCTTGGGCTAATTCTCTGTGGACCTGTAGTGTATACTTTACAGGGGTTTGGTCTGTCTTATGCCCTACTCTAGTGACGGTATATATGTATTCTATTATTAGTGTTGTGTGATATTTCTACCTGTTAGTATTCATTTTTCATAGTGTTGTTTGGCCATAAATAAATTACTTGATTTTTATACATGCTGTCTAAGTGTAATTTGTGACTCCCATTGGGTGTACTCAATGTGGACCCTTTAAAGCCCACCACCTCTTGAGACTTAGTCTAGACCACTTGTCACTGCTACCTTGAACTGGTTTAGCTGAAGCTCCCAGAGTTGTCCCTCTCACAGTATAGGTTTGCCTTTTATACATCTGTCCCCCAGGCCAGAGTATAGAAAATCAGTTCTATCAGACATTCTGCATCATGTCTCCTTGTGTAAGAGGGGGGCCTTGCCTAGGGGTTTCATAGCAGGTCCTTATGTAGCCACACAATAACGAACTGAAGAAGTACTCATACAGGGAACTCTGATTTCGGACCTCTCGATTTTGGGTGAACTGGAACTTCAACCTGTTTCGAATGATGCACAAAGGCAAGCATCCATCAGAGTGACAGTGGAAGATCTCTGCAAATCTCCTGCTTTATATCGAATAAGCCTCATCATCTGGAAACCTCAGCAATACGCCTATGAACTTACACCCATGAACCTGCTCTCCCCACAACTTGTTCATTCCTCTGACCTCTCTGTGACAGGAACTCATTTCTCATTTGTTGCCCTGAATTTTGTGCTGAATTCACTCGTAAACTAGATGAGAAATCTTTGTGGAATTCAAAACACAGAAGGAGTCCCTTCATTTAATACATTCTAAGGTTCATATGTGGTAAAAACCTATGTCAACGAGACATAGCTGTGAGCCTAAAAGCAACAGGGCAGTGGAATTTGAACGCAGAAAGAGGGATCAGTTCTGATTCCTCATTAGGTGCAACTGAAGAGGTATCAATCACCTCTCCCAAGAACCTTAATTCCGTGGACTGTAAAATGACATCAGAGTTGGTTTGAAGAGCCAAGATGGAGTCTGATCCAGTGCCAAAACTTAACCCACCTCTCCGGCAATGCCAACGGCTGGAAAAGGATCTATCAAAGCTTACATGATGTCAATGTCTGCAAAGAAAGTGGAAGAGCTTGAACTGTAAAACTTACAATAATGTTTGACTTATTTTGGATGCAGTACGGGATATTGCTAAGCGAGCACAGGAGGCTGCTCTTTTTCTTCCTCCAATTGTAAAGTCACCCCCTTTAAAAAACACTTGCTGAAAAAAGAGCAAAGCAAATGCAGCATACTACCATGAATGAGTGTGATACTTAGCATAGCAATTATGAGGTTGTTGAGTCGCCCTCTTTTAAAACTCTTGAGGAAAAGAGAGCTGTGCAGAAACAGTTCAATGCAGGCTGAATGAAAAGAAAGCAGCCCAACCTTCTAGATACCATCCACCCAGAGATGACCAGGGCAAACCTTGCATGCCGCCAACACATTTCGTGAGATGAGCATAGAATCACTCTAAATAGATACAATATTTTGAGCCTCTACTTAGAGATTCCATGGCTGAGAACTATAACAACTAGGGACCTACTACATTTTCTTCTGACTTCAGGAACGATTGTGTGATCATTGACTTTGCATCTAAATGTATTGGCATCCAATGCATTTGATGAAGCACCTGCACTGTTATCCTTGGTCTCTGAGATATATTCAATGGGCATTACCATGATGCTATTTCCAAGCACTTCTAACATCTCAGTGGCTTCTTGGGAGAACAAAAAACACTCCAATATCCTATTTATTAGCTTGGACAAAAGCGGGGCTTACAAGAGATCGGTACAACCAGTCTCAGCAAAAGACAACACCACATAGAAATATGATGTGGATAGAAATCAAGCCCTATCGATAGCTCGTCATGGCAGAACTGAATCTCATCATTTTTTTCACTGGATATGGCAGAATATAAATTTGTTTTGATTTCCTGGAAGACTCAGGGTTTTACTAATTTCACCAATCATAGTCAAATCTATCTAAATTAAACAACATTTGACATTGTGTTATTGCAAGAAACTGAGTTCAGAGATAAGCCCTTGATGAACATGTTGTCTTTATTCCATCAACCAGCAGTGAGCGGTCCAATGGGTAGAGCAAAAGGGGGCCATCTTACTTCTATTAAATCTATGATGCCTGTGCTGATCACCCCATTGTCTCTACTTGATAGTTTCATTCTGTCAATAAACCTAACCTGGAAGCAGGATATGAGTGCAGTGAGGTGGGATTGTTTAATAATCTAAACCAATTGGAACCCTGTGGGTACCTCTACAACAGTTGTTTTATAGTTCATTAGTTGTTGCATTGAGTTTTAGTCAAAGTCATTAAAGGGAAATATAGTGGTGAGAGACTTTAACACATCATGCTTTTGCTGTTACTCCAGCAGATTTACTGCTTGCCAAGAGACCTCCAAGAAAAGGGGTAGCCATCTAAACAATGGTTTTGTGTTCTGGTGATTGACCATGGTGAATGGCATATTTAAATTGGATATCTCAGCTTTTCCGACTGGGTCCGGAGGAGCGTCCAGCTCAATCAATGATTATATTTTTCGATCCCCATTTGTAATGGACCAGTGTGAGGACTTCAAGGTTATAAAATCAAAGGCTAGTGATCATGGGGCTTTGCAAGTGATATTAAATATTAACGTATGCGAGGAAGCACATTTGTTAGTCCTCTGGTCATAGCAAACAACAACGCCTCTAAAGTAATATAGAATCATTTTACTTAGAGATACGGCAGAAATATTTGCTGAACCTTAAGAACTCGATAAAGCCATTAATCAATTGACCAAGTCCTTTGCAAGTAAACATCGCATTTGCAAAAATTAAGAAGGCTACCTAATGTTCACTGCTTTAATCAGAAAGTATAGGAATGAAAAAAAGTTTAAGAGTGATCTTAAGGGTGCATATAAAATGATTATAGGTATTGGCTGAATTCCATAAAAGCGATCCTGCTCCAACAGGATGCTGAAAACATGTTATGACTTGTCTGCTCTAAAAAGAATACAACATGCTGGGCATTAATTGACAACCAGACCCTTTGGCAATTAAACACTCAAACCAATGTTATTGAGGAAGACATATGGATAAACCACTTCACCCAGATCTACGCTTTACCTCAAAGTCCTCTTCCTTTGATAACATATAGGGCAACTTGGTACTTAAAACACGATCGAGAGGATTACTCGATCGAGAGGATTACTTCAAGCAATTTTAAGGGCCAATCCATCAAGGAAGGCTGGCCCTGATAGCCTGACATTGGCCAAGCTCAAACATATCCTAACAATGTGGTCCCATATTTTATTCACTATGTTTTTCTATGTGCTAGAGCACCAACTTAATCCAATCTTGTGAAATACCTCATTTCTATTTTCAAAAAAGGGGATAGAGAGAATTGCTGTAACCACAGGAGGATTACACTTCTGGACACTGCCAGTAACATTTGCTCTACTCGTATCCTTAAAAATTTGGAAGAATGGATGAACTAGGCTAACATTAGAGACGTGAAACACTCAGGATTTAGGAAGGTTCAAGGCATTAGCTTAAATATTTTCATCGTATCAATCATTCAATAAAGGGCGAAAACCGCTAGTATACCTCTGCACCTCACCTTTGTCGATTTCACCTGTGCTTTTGACATGGCAAAAAAAGAGAAGCTATGGGACAAACTAGACAGGCTGGGCCCTAAGGCAATTGGTAATATAATTAAATATCTGCACTCTTACACTAGAATGGTTACATATCTGGTAAAGTCCCTACTCATAGGGGATTGAGACAGGGATGTGTACTGGCACCAGCGTTGTTCAACATCTCAGACTTGGGTGCTAGACTGACCCAGAGTGCATCCTTCCCCTCCCTCATCAGGGTGTCCTTTCACATCCAGCACCCTGTCTACTCGGATGTTATTGTTTTACTGGATGCCACCCCTATTGGTCTGCAGTTTTCACTGTATCTGCTCTCTGGTCGGAACTAGACTTAAACGTAATGCAGGTAAGACAAAAATTATTCTTATGGAGCCAAGGCGTACTTAAAGTACATTTACGTCGACATTAGGTAAGCAAACATTGAAACAAGTGACATCTTTGTTATACTTAAGAATAAACATTAGGCACAGTAGCCTGTAAAAAAACAATAAAAGAGTGGCTATGGTCACTGCCTCTTCAAAACAACTCAGCAAAATAGATCATAAATATGTTCAATGGCCTATGCTGCCTTTGATAAAGTACTACAGAGGAAAAATCATTCTTTGCATCACATAGAGAGCCGGCTCAAGCCTCCATATTATCTCTGGGCTTCTGATTGAGGGAGGTATCTTAAAACATAGCCTAGATTTGCTTAAGTATGTTCCGAATGGACATTACACAGTTTGAACTAGGTCTGCCTTAGTTGGATGCTTTAACTCTGTGGAATGCTCTAACAAAATATTCGCCAATATCTTGTCTCCTACGCAGGAGTTGCTGTATTACATACTAAACGAATGCATGACCAAGTCCGTGTATCACACCCTGAACAAGTAGATATTTGATTTTAGATAAATCCTGGTGGGACTTAACTCTTATCCGCAAAAGTTAGTACACAATCCATTATTAGTAAGGTGTCAACTAAGGAGGACAGATTGGATTCAGACTATTGAAAAATGTTAAACTCATAGGGCCTCATCACAGCCACTGACAAAAGTGCCGGTAACAACGGTTACTGACACGTTTTCCAGACCGGCATATTCTGAGTCTACCGGTAGGGGCAGTGAACTACTGGCAGGCCTGACCTGTGGGTAGTGCAGGCCCCTACCGGCAGAAAAATCACTGAAGCACCGGCACTGCTATGAAGCCCTATTGGACTCCAGGGGAATGGGAACTTACTGGTTCTAACCCGGCCATAATATCCCAATATTACCGGGATATCAGCCGGCGGAAAGGGTAAGCGGAGGTTGACGACAGGCTGCTATAAACACCGGCGGCCTAATGACAACCTTTTAATGAGGGCTTATAAGACTGTATTTGTATTTTACCTTAATAGAGAAACCCCTGAATACCCTTCCTTTTTATCTTATTAAATTGTCTAATAGAAAGGACCTAACACATTTTTTTCAACTATGTATGAATCTCCTGCCCACTAGGGAGATTCTGGGAATCTGTTAAAAAACCTAATGGAAACAACAAGAGTGTAGTTTCTGTGGGGAGAAATACATGGTAGAATCCCATGAACATGTATTTTTATATTTTTTTATTTGGTTGGTTGATAAAATCTACCTTTCAAATTATATCAAAGTTTTTCATTACAATATACATAAATCACATTTATCTTTGCATCATTATACAAGGACATACAAAAAATATATACAAGCATGTTTACCATAAAAACATAATATTCTCCAATCATTTCTCATTCTGTTTGTACAGAGAACACTGTAGGCTTTCTATTTACATAATTAGCCTGCATTTTCTGAGAAGATTGAATCTAAAAATTGTACTACTGCCACTCTGATGGCCACATTTGTGCTGGTGAATATACACTGTCATATTTCCATCGATTCACTTGTACAGTGTTGTGCAATTAGGTTCTTAAAAAACATCTTTCGCTGATGATTCAGCTGGGGGTAAAATACTATACAATGTTCTAAAGTCTCTCTTTGAGTTTCATTCTTGCAAAAGCGAAAATAATTTTTATCTTTTGAAATTAGCTTTCTTCTTACCAACACATCCAATGTTGGCCAAATATTTAATCTGAAACGAAGATATTTATACCGAATATTTGAAGATGGAGATTTAATTAGGTAGTCTGCCATTATTCGATATTGCTTATGCTCAAACAGATTTGTATCAAAATCCTTGTAATGTAGAAACTTAGTTTGATTCTCACACCAATCATATTGAAAGATCTTTATTTTGGAACATACTGGATTATTTAAAAGGAGCTCCAACTCAACCGAGGCATCAGCCAAAGCATTCAAAGTAAATTGGTACCAGATTTTGGAAACAATCTGGTTCCGATTAAGTAGATGGTGAGCCATTGCACCCAATATATTAGGAGAACTCAGCCGCAGCTGATATTTTCACAACAGGGCACAAAATTTCCACACAACTTGAGAGTACATGGAGAGTAGGCCCAGGTCAAATCGGATTAAAGGTAATGGGGTGGAGTATGGAAGACGTAACACCTGCCCCCAGAAAAGGGATTCGAATTTATCCCACCATTTGTGATTTTTTCGCTTTAAGGCTTCAATGCCATAGGTTAGGATTGGAGTCACCTTTTGTTGATAGAATAGCATAATATGTTGCACTGAAAATTTAACATATTTCCCCATCAATATTTTTTCTTGCGAAACTAAAGAGCGCACTTTACCTTTCAATTCCTGCTCATGGATCGTACTTGTCGTGGTGTCAGAGATTGTCATTCCTGAATACTTATATTAGGATACTCTTAGAAGTTCTACATTCTGGAGAATTCCATTTAAATCATCTTGTTTTTCTACACCAATTTGGTTTACAAATCTTTATTTGGGTTTTGTCTGTATTAATCACAAGGTGATTGTCAGTCACATATACTTCGAGACCATTCAATGACTTCTGCAATCCAATATGGGTCTTGGACAGGAGCACAAGGTCATCTGCATATTGAACATAATAGGTTTTCGGCTCGCCTGCACTTGGGGGGTCACTTAAGATTTTTCTTAGTGATATTCCCAAATCAAACAAGAACAAATTAAAAATTATGGAGGCAAGAATACACCGCTGTTTAAGACCTCTATTGGTGGAAAATATAGTCGACAGGTGCCCAGCTAGCGATAGCCTAATTTGCATGGTCGTATTTGTACGCAACAGGATAATCAATGCAAGCAGAGATTCCAGGCAATTATTTTCGACCAGTTTGTTATACAGAAATAATCAATCAATGGAATCAAATGCCATGTGGAAATCAACAAATGCAAAATACAGCAGTTGATTCCAAGTGACATATTCCGATTGGGTCATATTTAATTTAATGATGTTAGGGGTTGTACCATGTCCATTCACAAAGCCTGACTGGAAGGGTTCTCGAAGATGATCCTGCAGAGTCCAAGCATTTAGCTCTCTCAATATGATTCATGAAAAAAAAATTCCAGGCACGTCTAAGAGAGCTACTGGTCTCTTACTAATAGGTGCTTGTCTATCCCCCTTTTTATATATGGGGACTACAGTAGAATATTTCCAAGTGGCGGGTATAGTTTGGGTCTTATTCATGTTGGTAAAGATATCAAACAATATATTTGCACAAATTTCAGAATGTTTTTAAGTGTTTAATTGGATAATCCATCTGGACCACATGCTCTAGATTGGCTAGCTTTTTTAATATATAGACAAATATCATCCAAGTCAAACTTCAGGTAAAAATTCTTGGGAATCATAAGAAAATCTAATCTTTGGGACCCTTCAGGTACAGAATAAAGGTTTGAACAAATGAAAAATCCAATTCTGTTCTGTGACTCCATTTGCCAATATGATGGCTTGTGGGCCAATGGTGGCTCAATTTAGTAGAGACCAGGTCTTGGCTATGTTCTTAGTTTGTGATGCACTTAGCATTATAGCACCATCGATTTGGTATAACTTGGATTGTCTATTCTTTAGCCAATTCTTATACTTGGTTCTGATGTTAATTAAACATTTAATACTAACATCTTTAGGTTGTTTCAAAGCCTCACGTTTTTGCATTCTATATTGGGCTTTCTATAGTTTCACATCATGTCGTACACATGAATCTTTGGGGGGTTTATTTTCTGGTTATATGAGTTTAGTCTCAAGTTACTATGAAAAGCGTGCATCATGTCTGAGTAAACCACCACATTGGGGCAATCCCCTGAGTTGACTTTTCTCAATTCTATGCCCAAATAAGAATGAAAATTACCCAAAGACTCCTCCGACCATCACAGTCTATTGCAACCAGCATTTACAGTTAGAAAACCTTGTTGATGTACGGTTCTCACGCTCACTGGGCTGTTCAAAATCTGCCATTTCGCTGTTAATTGATAATGGTCACTGGCTGTTGTTTCCAAAATTTTAAATTCAGTGATTATTTGAAAAAGCTCATTGTTGGTGTATATATATTATATATTGTAAAGAAACATACCCCTCTACGCCATGTCGGTCGGGGGGGAATATCCTTTACAAATTGATTCCACTTTGCTATCCTGATTTTGTTGTTCTTAACTTTCTCATTTATGCAGTCAAAATTCAAGTCTCCTGCAATGAGAAATTGCGAGACGGTAGAATCCATTGTAATTAAATTAATTAGCTCACTCAGATTTTTTAGGAGAGCATTTATCGGATATTCCCATTGTGTTCCAATAGACATGTATCATAGAGTAAGTGGTTGAATAAAGTTGTAGTCAAACCAATTGCACATACTTGTTAGGGGAAGCCCATGACTGATACCTGGGATCATTTGAATAGCTATTAAGAGGCCGGAAGTTGGTCTCCCACGAATACCCTTTTGTGCAGGATTTAGTAGCAAGTCATAATTATCCCATATTGGGACAGATGTAAGCCACGTTTCTTGCAGTATGAGTATATTAAACTTACTAAAGGAATTTTCATTGTTATTTAACAAGTGGGTAAATCCCCTTGTGCTCCAACTGAGTAGGGAGATGTCTCTAACTTTGGGCGCTAGATCTATTTATTTCTGGTTAGTCATGCAATTGCAAACATTACAGGTCTTCTTATGTACAGTTGAATTTTGATGTGACGATTGAACATTATCATTTTGGAAATTTGGTTGATCTTGTTTCTGATTAGCAAGTGGTTTTGTCATTGGGGCTTCTACTGATAATTCGAAACCCATCTCTAATAAGTAATTTTTAGCTGACCATATCGTATTCTTCTAGAAGAATATCGTCCAGATTCTAGCTGAGTTAAGATTTTGTTATTCAAGATTTCCACTAAAACAATGTCAGTGGAACTGATGTCCTCTAATTGGGGAATGTCAGAGAAAATGGTCAGAATCGGTCTGCGATTTAAATCGTATTGTATGACCGGCCTTGGTCTACAGGCCAATTTCAGGGAATAGGTTGCTGGCCATTTCTTATTCGGTCACTTTACCTCGATTGCCACTGTAGGAGTTTTAATGGTATTTATCTGGGTATTTGATTTCATGGCATCTTTGTTCAACACTGTTTGCAACAATTGGAAGAGCTCTGGTGCAACATCTGCAACCACAGTGCGATTCGTCTCAAAAGATGTCAACTGACTTTTATTATTGGTTACCTCCGCATGCGTTTGTTTGTGGCCAATATCATTGCTCTGAGGTGTTTTTTCACTTTGATCTTGTGGATTCACAGCAGCATCAATAGTAATCGGCGATGCATTATCATGGGAAGGAAGGGAACTTTGTTGGGGCGGCATGGCAACTACCTGTTCTAATAGTGGTAGTTTAATTTGCATTTTTGCTTGCTCACATGAGCGAACTTCATCATTATTGTGCCAAGATCCCAACTTATTGAGCAAGGGTTGACCTGCCATATAAGCTAAGTTAATGGGTGGGGCATTAGTGTGATTCACTAAAGCTGTTGTCCTTTGCTTTTTTTGGTTATATCTTGCCTCATTACCACATTAACCAAAGCATCCAAAGGCGCATAAGGTAAAATATTTTTATTCATTTTGGGAAAATTGGAAACAGCGCGAGCATGCGCCTGTTGATGATATTTATTTGTGACCACATTCAATGCGATAAACATGCTTTTCATTGGAACATTTATGTTTTTAAATGTTTTGTTTGTTTTTGAAGTCTTTTTGATTTTTTGTTAATTTCACTTGTTCAGTTGGGCGTGTAGTCTTTTTTGCGCCATTAGTAAAAATGGTATAGGCAGTTCTCAGGGCTTTTCCACCCATAGGTTGCAATTCAGCCACACTACCTTGATCTGATGTAGGTACAGTATGTACATTGTTGTCTTGTACGAACCCTTCGATCAGAGGCACTACAGAGTCTTGTCTGGGTGCTTGTGTATTTGTCATTTGTTTTAAATGTGCATCTTGCAGTATATCACAAAAAGAAGTTTGTGTACACACTGGCACAGAAGACACAGAAGACACAATTGGTTTCAGGGCAGCAAAGTGTTCACTCACTTTTCGATTTAACAAAGTGCCTAATTCACTTTGCCACGACAATAATTGATCAAATTGTCTTGTTTGTTCTAATAGTTTACCATCTAACGATTCAAACAATTTGAACAGAGATTGTAAGACCACCTTCATCACGTTCAACATTAATTTTACTAAATTCAGTTCCATTTATGCTTGATTTTGGTTGGGGTGAGTTGGAAGGGAACTTCTGGGGCGTCCCGGAGTTGGAGCAAGATAAGAAATCTCGATTTCAGAACATTAATTCTCAATATCTGAGAACATAATGGGTGACCTCGAGAGATTGTTCAAGATGTAATGAGAAAGCAACTGTGGTGAGAATCGTGAATGGCTTGGATTTAAATCAATTATGGCAATGTTGGGGGGAGCACGATTATTCTGACTCTTGTCATAGCTTTGATTAGCCGTGAGTGGAACATTATTCAATTAAACACTATCTGTCAGAGAGACATGAATGTTGGTATCTATACAGGTCGTGTTAAAGGCATCAGTAATAATCACATCATTTGTTCCATTTAACACAACATTAGTGATATTGATCGCTTTGTTCATTCCAGTTAGCACAGCATTAATAGATGATGATGTACCCGTTACCTGGACGGTCGCTGCACTTTTGAGGACAGTCCTCGGGTGTAAATCACTCGATGCCACATTAGAATTTAACTCCTCATCATTTACATTCATTACGCTGTTTATTTATGCGTCTTTGCAGAACTGTCGAATATCAACTGTAGGGGAACCTGGGAGAGGTGTGATTTAGAGGTCTCTTCCGTGGCTCCAGTAATTGTGATTTTTGTAGCTCCTGTCGCCTCACAGGTAAAATTCCCGGAGGCATTCCTGATTTCAATGAGGGAAGACGCGCCTCCATCGCGGCTAATAGCCCCGCTCTTTGAAGTTACCCTTGGAAGTGCCAAGACACCTCGATGCCGAGGCGAAGAGGCAAAGAGCCACTTGCAAGGTACTTTGCTAGGTGCTCGCATGCTGGTGCACCCGCATGCCTGTTTTTATGTAAGAACGCCGTTAAGGGCATGGCTTCAGGCACATAAACAGTGATTGCCTCAATTAAACACAAGAAAGGTGCTATAAAAGGCAAAACAAGCAAAAGTAATATATCAGGGAAAGTCCTTCACAACCAGTAGCAAAAGTTCTGGTATCTTGTGGAAATAAATGCGCAAAGTACCGTAGATGGTGAAGTCTGTTCACAATAATATCCAGGAGAAAATATCTGCAATCGAAGAGAGTAGCAGTCAAAGACGCACTTCCAAGGTACTTCGCTAGGTGCGCCTACCTACATGTATTTACTGAATGGTTCATAGTTTAGGGGCTACACCTACACCACTATTGATTGCGGTGTTGAAATTTGCAAAAGAATGTTTTAATACAACTGAATTTGAATAATCCTATGAATGTACACCTAATCATTTAATCATATTTGCTTTCTTCATTTCTGTTTCTTTTTTCTTTTTCTCTTTTTACACTTGTACTAGCAGGTGTACCTGTGCTTCGCAAGGCAATTCCTCCTTCATTCCAAGTTCCAAGTTTGTTCAATGAACAGATATGGATGATGATGTTGCACGATTGTTTGCATTACCTGAATAATAAAACGTGGAGGGGAACCACGTGTCATTCCTTATGGTGAGTTTGATTTTTCCCGGCAGGCTCTTCTGACTACTACCGTGTTTGAGAATTGTACAGCTAGGAGAGTTATGGGAGAGTATCATTTGATCCAACGGCCCCCTTTGCCTACTGCCGTTTTTGGTATACTATTATCCGTTAACCAATGCTTCTTTGTTGACAATATTGCTAGTCTTTACTGTAGGAGCCAGTGTGAAAAAATTGTCTTTGTTTCTAACTCTGGATTAAGCCACATAAAGCTGACCATGAGAAAAGCATAAATCTCGTAATACTTTGAGATGGCATACATTCATCAACTTCCATGGAAAATTAAATGTCTGTAATTATCATAAGAGACTTGCCACAATGTAATGGACAACGTCATTGCGGAGACTATTGAAGAGATATTCACCGTTCCTGTCAATCACATTACTACAAAAGCACTGTGAGTGCTGCTAATGTCAGCTAGAATGTCAGCTAGAATGCTGATAGAGTGGAACGATGAACTGCAGAAGTTTACGTAGGATTATGATATGATATGATATTTTATTTATAGGGCGCCCATAAACAAGTGCTTCAAGGCGTGAAATATGGAAGTTGTAAGACCACTTAAAAATATATCAGAAAAGGGTATATTTAATACTTGTTATATTGTCTACACCATGGGACCTACACACATGCCACATTTTAGGCTTGTAGTATGTTTGACATTTCAAACAGACACACACACATATCCAAGAATATTAGACTGCAAAAATGTGCAACGTCTACATTTTGTACTTTTTACATTGTGTATGATATGATATTTTATATATATCGTGCCTATACACAAGTGTTTCAAGGCGCGATGAGGCGGGGGAGGGGTACAAGAGGAAGCAAGACAACAATCTTACTAGGCCCAGTGACACTGAGATCGCGCAAGTGCAGCAGAGAGGAAAGGTGAGAAGTGCCAGGGGAAGGCAAGGAGGAGCAAGTGCAAGACATAGGATCAGACATTGAAACAAGAAGTGCGACCAACAGGTGGCAGTGCAAGGGGTAAGTGCAGTAAAAGTGATAAATAAGTGCAAGTAACGAGGAGTTGTAGGGTTGCAGATACAGCCCCAAGTGCAGGGTTGCGGGGGGGGGCAGTGAAGGTGTGCAACTGAGAGGGCAGGAACCTGGGGCCATGCTTCAAAGGGTAGTCAGGTAGCCAGTGCAGTATCGGACAGCAGGTCAGCTAGA
Organism: Ambystoma mexicanum; assembly: GCF_040938575.1. NCBI lineage: Eukaryota > Metazoa > Chordata > Amphibia > Caudata > Ambystomatidae > Ambystoma > Ambystoma mexicanum. The sequence goes on from NC_090941.1 coordinate 927,540,162, forward strand.
CAGCAGAAGAGAGAAGGCAGAAGCAAAGAGGAAGGTATTGTGCTGCTTCCGGAACTAGAAATGGCTCTGCTCAAGTTTCAGAGAGGCAGGTAGGCTGTTCCAGAGCGAGGCACCAGCTGACGAGAGAAACTTGCTGCTTGGAAAAACACCGGACCCTTAAGGAGTTGGATGCGGAAGAATGAAGTGCTTGAGTAGGAAGATACTTCAGAAGTCAAAGCTGGAGATATTTAGGTCCAAGGCCCCAGTATGCCCTGTGTATAATACAAAGGGTCTTCAATTTGATCCTTGTAGCCACTGGGAGCCAATGGAGAGATTGCAGTGCTGGAGAGGTATGATTCCTGGGCTTGAGGCTAAGGACAAGTCTCTCAGTCCTTTTCTGGATGAGTTGCAGAGGATGGAGAGTAGAGGTAGGCAGATTTAAAATTAGGCTATTACAGTAGTCAAGCATAGAGAGAAGCAGAGTTCTAGATCAAGTGAGCTACTGGGGGAAGGAGAGGAAATGAAGAATACCACTGAGGAGGTGCAGTTGGTAATTCAACTTCTTGGAGACATCAGAAATATGAGGAGAGGTGAGAGAGGAGTCAAATATAACCCTGAGGTTCTTCCTGAGTGGGTTGACTTGAGCGGCCTCACCGTGGATGAGAATGTATCAACGTTGAAAGTGAAAGCATTGGGATCTCAGATGGATAAGAAGGAGGTGGAGATCAGTCCAAACGGTACTAGAGAGGGGGGGTGACCTTGATGTTGCTGCAACTACTGGAGACCTATCAGTGGCTGGAGTCATGCCCTTCCCACAAATTGAGTTTATTCACACTCCCACTTCTGTCCTGGTTCGCCCTCCTGCTCAGAGTAAAGATCTAACAGAAATACGGGAGAACGTTCTTCTCTCCCCAATAGCGCCGTCAACTTCGGCTTTGGTGCTTCGTCTGTCCCAAGAGATTGCTCTGATTAAAGCTTCTTTGAAGAATAAAGCCAATTGGAACCTTTATAACAAACTGGCGCCCATGACCGCTTTGCTGAAAGACCTTGCATCTCTGATGGCTCGAGGAATCTAGACTTCAATGCATTTACTGGAGGGGACTGCCACTGTATCTTCAGGGCTGGCTGTATTGGAAGACCAGGATAACAGCGGGGGGGGGGCAAAACCCCCAATATGGTGGTGGAAGGGGTGAATAAGAAGCCCTCAAACCACTTTGCTGATAGTGTTGGAGAACAAACTTTGAGTATGGCTAGAGGTGGGACGGAAATGGGTAATTCTCCTGCGGTTGAAATAGATCCGCAGGTTACCCATAACATTGGACACTCTCCTTTGGTCTCTGCAATCCTACAAAATTCTTCAGTGGATTCATCAGGTTCATTGCTCAATGATTCAATATTTTCGCCACCCAACCAGCCTCACTGGCCTAGCTCAGTCAATAACTTGATGCAACAAATCCAATCGATGATCATGTCAGCTCTGTCAATTTCTTTTGCTCCTTTTGTCAAGTTTAAGCAGTTGTTAATGAAGATTTTAGGGACCAAGCCACTTTGTTGGCAATAGTGCACTCCAAGCTGCTCCATTTAGATACATTTTCAATGAGAATACAAGCTAGACTTCACTATGAGGCCGAACAAACTAACAGGTGTCAAAATCAGCTTTGCGATATGGCCAGAGGGGATCATTGATGAAATCCATTCTGGACTCCCAAAGATGGATTAAAACCTTATTGACTACTCAAGATAGATGTCTTCCCATTCTTCCTTGTGTTCAGGCTATATTGTCTCAGAAAGGATCAATTAATCCGCAGCCTGCACAACTGTTAGAAAAAGGGCCCCTTAACAATGGAAACAGTATCCAAGTTGAAATGTTGTCCTCGAATGGCCAGTCCATTCATACTCGGGAGGAATTAACGAGAGAGCTGGGTCCAGGAAGAGGTCCAGCCCTCATTACTTCAAGGAGGAGAACAACATAATGGACATTGAATTTGAGGCCCCTTTGGGGCCAAATGCTTTAGCCTCTAAGAAGGTCCCTGAGTTGCCAAATGGATCTTTGGATATCCAGAATCCGAACTTTTAAATTCTTGGGAAAAAGCAGAGGTCAATCAAAAAAAGTCTCTATTAATCCAGTCGAAGAAATCGAAAAATCAACCTCTTAAAAAGAAAAATAGGACAATGTATATTTTGTGTTTTTTACATAGACTATACCATGGAACCTACCTAGATGTCACATTTACAGTTTGTAGCATCTTTGGAAGTATGCCGACCATTTCAAACAGACACTCACACACATATCAACATATGGAAGGGCAGAGCATTGCAGACCGCTTATCTGTTATACCTTTTAGATTGTCTACACCATGGAACCTACAAACATTCCAAATTTCACGTGTGTGGAATTTTGGGAAGTATGCTGAACATTGCAAACTGACACACACACACATATCCATATATGGCAAAGTTAAGCATTGCAGACCGCTTAAAAATAAATAATCTAAACATTTATATTTGTATACATTTTATGTTGTTTACATCATGGAACCTACCCACATGCCACATTTCTGGCTTGCAGTATGTTTGGAAGATTTCCATACATTTTGAACAGATACACAAACACACATATCCACATATGGCAGGTGTCAGCATTGCAGACTGCTTAAATGATATTTTTTAAACATAGTCTACACCACAGAACCTACCCACATGCCACATATCCAGTTTATAACATGTTGAGAGGTATGCTGAACATCTTGAACAGACACACACACACACATATCCACACATGGCAGGGATAAGCATTGGAGACCACTTTAATAAAATGACGAATATGTATACAAAAAGAAGTCAGGGCACCCCTCTGCAAGAAAGAACATGACATGATAACCTGTTCTGTGGGAATGTACCCACTTAGAGTCTGCAGCCACATGTTTTAACACACTGTACCTTTCACCAAGGAGGAATAACCATTTGCATATCAGTCTTTGTCCCACCCACTTGAGCAGTCGAGCACTGAAATGCTATGGCAATCCTCTTTTGAACAAGAGTTCGAACAGCAAACCCAGACACCTGCTTTGGCCTACTCGGGCCTCATCAGTGAGGTGGCGCTGTGCCTCTCTGAGCACAGTGAGCAAGCGGTCCACATCTGGATGACCCTAGGTAATTTAGAGTGTCCAACCACAAGTTCCTTTTAGATACAAAAAGAGGTTGGGGCGCCCCTCTGCAAGAAAGAACACATCATAATAACCTGTTCTTTGGGAATGTACCCACTCAGAGTCTACAGCCACAAGTTTTAGCTCACTGTACCTTTAAAAAAGGAGGAATATCTATTTGCATATCAGTCTTTGTCCCACCCACTTGAGTAATCCAGCACCAAAATGCTATGGCAATCTCTGTTTGAACAAGAGTACCAACAGCAACCTCAGGCATGTGTTTAAGCCTAGTAGGAACTCATCAGTTGTATGAGTCTAAATTGCTAGACTATTCACTGTCTTTTTTTGTTTGGGGGAGCACAAGAAAAACATAATGTTAGGTTTTACTCTCAGGTCGACACGTGTTTCAGCACTTTGCTTTTGATACATTTGTAACCACGTGTTCACGATGTTGGTTATTAGAGCCATCTTCAGGACATACATATATTCTATTTCAGGGTGAGTCAACAGCGTATCAAGGCAGTTGTTCAGATCCTCTGGTGTAACTTTGTCGAGGTTCCTGCTGAGGACTTTCTCCATGTTGTTTTTATGTTGTATTGGGATTTCTCAGGTACTTGGATTCATATTCTACAAACTGGTGATCCAACCAGAAGCAGGGTTTAATGTCTATACCCTCAATTCTATCTTTGACATTGTCCCTTTGTACGTTTCTTTCAGTCCTCTTTGCCTTTGTTGCCGTTGCCCCTCTCTGCCGGTCCTTGGCAGTGGAATAACCATGTTTTTAGTTGTTTGCTGAAGGTGAGGTGGTCTTCTGTGGTGCTAATTTCCTTGGGCATTTTGTTCCATAGGTTAGCAATTAAGCATAAGAATGCAGTTCCTCTGAATTTCATCTTTTTGGATGGTTTTGTCTCTATGTGTAGGTTGTTGCTTGATCTTAGGTCTCTTCTTGGTTGATAGCGGCTGACTTTGGCCTGGAGGAATGTGGCTCCTTGTCCATGTAAGGATTTATCAGCAATGCAGAGGTACTTGAATTGAATGTGTTTTTTTTTACTGGTAGCCAATGTAGGCTTCTCAGAGCTGTAGTAATGTGATATTTTTCTGTTTAGTCTCAGGAGAATCCAAGCTGCAGTGTTCTGGACGCGTTGACATTTTTTGTTGAGTTTTTCAGGCATTCCTAGGCAGAGGCTGTTTGCATAGTCGATTCTTGATTGTAAGAGTTCTGTGTTGAAAGGACAGGTATGGCAGCAACCCCATGAGGAGTCACAGCAGATAGAAAACCGTTTTGATGATTGTGTTGACTGTGGTTCCAGGGAAAGTTTGTTGTCCATGAGTATTCCTAGGTTGTTTACCATGTTTGAAGTTTCGGTTGAGTTCCCATGACTGGTGACCAGTCCAGTTGTGGGTTGGTTTCCATTTTCACTGGTTCAATCAGAGGTTGTTCATTGTCATCCAGTTTTATATGTCTGTGATGTCTCAGCTGTGGTTTGCTGATGAGCTTCGGGTGCTTCGGCTCGTTTTATTTTTCGCTGAGGAGGTTGCTATTGCCACCATGAAACTTAAATCTTCCGCCCCTCTGGAACCTATTCCTCCACGCATAATGACGATATTCTGCCCCAGGTTATTCATCTACTGACTGAAGCTGTCAATGCCTCTTTTTCTACGGGGGTGATACCTACCCCTTTGAAGCATGTGGTTGTTACTCCACTGCTTAAAAAGCCTCCTCTTGACCCCCTGGTTCCAGCAAACATACGCCCAATCTCTCTTCTTCCTTTTTTCTATGAAGCTTTTGGAATCTTTGTTCTGTCCTCTCCTTACCACCTTTCTTGAGGATTCCTCTTTTGTCAGTTTTTTGCAGTCTGGCTTCTGTCCAGGACGTGGTTCCACAGAGTGCCCTGGTTTCTGTCATAGAGGACCTAGCTCAAACCCATTACTCAGGCGGTGTCAGTCCTCTGGTTTTACTGGACCTGTCATCCGCCTTGATGCTATCGATCATGGGGTCCTGCTGGGGCGTCTGGCAGGAGCCTGCCTCTCAGGGACCGTTCTGGGATGGTTCTCTTCCTTTCTTTCAGACCACTGACTACCTCTCTCTCTTCTGCCTTTTTTGTCTGCAGCAGCAGATCTCACTTGTGGTGTTCTTCAGGGGTCCGCCATCTTCCCGGTTCTTTTTAATATCCATGTTCAACCTCTGGCCAAACTCACCTTCTCTCACAGCTTCCTCACTACTCATATGCTGACATGCAAATCCTGGTTCTTCTCGACCTTATCATTCCTGAGTCAATGGCCTGTCTGGAAGCGGTGGGTGCATGGATGAATAATAACTGTCTCAAGTTGAAAGGGGAAAAAACCGAGGTCTTGGTGGTGGGTACCCATTCTGCATTTTTTTTTTTCACTGCTGATTTCTGGCCTGCCTCTTTAGGCTGCTTTCCTATGATGGCTTTGGTTGTTAAAGATCTTGGAGTGAAGCTTGCATCATCCTTGTCCATGGAACCTCAGGTGAGCTCTTTAGGTCCACGGGGTAATTTTCAATTGAAACTCCTTCATCAAGATCTTCCTTTTATTCCCACGCAACTTCGGGCACCAGTGGTCTCTGCTTTGGTACTCTCTTTTTCTTGCCAGGTCTGCTTATGTTCTGCAAAGCTTTCAAGGTCTGTAGAACTCTGCCGCCCATTTGGCCACCTCTATCCCATGTTGCTAACATGTTTCCCCTGTTCTTCGAGGGCTCCACTGGCTCCCGGTGGCCAAACATATTCATTTCAAGGCCCTTTGCCTGGTCCACTGGGAATGTTATGCCCTAGTAGCAGAATATATTGTAGCAACATTTTGCCGTCATGTCCCCTGCCTTGCCTTACGCTCAGCTGGGTCTTGTCTTCTGTCAATCCCCTCAGTTTGGTATTGCTGAATTGGTGGGCACTCTTTTTTGGTTGCTGATTCAGGTCTTCGGAATTCCCTTCCTCTTACTCTTAGAGGCACAGTTGATCACTCTGCCTCTCGTAAAGCTCTGTGTTCTAGGATAATAGCAAACTTTTGAACTTTTCTGCAGGTTCACCAAGGTGCCTTTGGGCATATGTTGCACATAATAAATTCTATAGAATACAATACAATTGTTGAGGCTGTTGTTTGCATCTTCAGTCGTGGTTATCTTCACAATCGGTTTTGTGTCATCTGTGTAGTGTAGGTGGTCAGTCGTGGGTTCAAATGATTTTCATCAAAGGGGACATGTAGATGTTGAAGAGTAGGGCGGAGATGCTAGATCCTTGCAGATTTTCACAGGAGATGTTTTTGGTTTTTGAGGTGAAATGTGGTAGGTAGGTTCTTTCGGTTTGATTTGTGAGGAAGGAGGTAAGCAACCTTAGGGCAGTTAATTGTATGCCGCATTCCAACAGTCCAACAGTCGTTTTATTAGTGTTGTGTCGCTAATTATGTGATATGTGTCATGATCACTGGCCCAAGAACACAGACACCATATCTTCAAGCAATGGGGGTAATGGGTCAAAGGGCGCATACACACAGGGTGCCCAGCTGGACTCAGTCCTGGCACCTTTGGCGCCAGGCTCATGTAAGGATGTAAGCAGGAACACTTTATTTTTGTGCAAGAGCACTTAATTTGCCAGAACTTTTCCACATGCTTTTATTTTGGGAACATTTCCACAAGCTTACTGTTGGGGTGCATGTGCAGACTCTAGGAGCTGCAGGGTGTGGCAGGCAGGCTAGGACTAGTGGGCGTGGCCCCAGGAGCTCAACTATATAAGCTGTTCCATCCCCAATGCCAGCGCTTCGCGTTACTTTGCATTCTCATGCAAAGTGACGCTCACTGCCGCTTGGACCAGCTTACTTACCATTTGAAACCCAGTGTTTATCCTGCATACTCACCTCCTGGAATCCGGGGGTTCATCATTTCATCTGCATACTGATCCTCTCGAAGCCAGCGATCTTGATCCCGATGCCGCGCTCCTCATCCATGGAGTCGATTCCTCTGAAGAAGATGAAAGACAAGGTTAGACAGCTATCACCCAACTGTCTAGGGTCACGCCGCATTCGAACCACGCACGCATCCCTAGAAGACCACTTTCCTGTTACAGGACCATCGTGGATTCATTCCTCATTCACTCTGGCTGTCATCTCTAGCTCCGCAACTGCTGCAGGGCCCGCAATTCCACCTAAAAGGGGAGAGAGCAGAAGAACGACATTAAAGAAGGAGCGGACAACAATACAGGAACAAACTATACAAAGACAGCAAAAGTAGGCTGAAAGCAAACAAACTATCAATGAAAGCAGGCTGAAAGCAAACAAGCAAGGAAAGACAAAGAAAAATAGAAACACTCACCTGGAGAGAAGTGGATTAATCGCAGCTGGACTGGACTACCATGTGCAGGGACCAGTGAAAGAACTCGGTCCCAGTCAGACAAACGCCCCTGCCAGAAGTAGCAGGACGGAGAGCTCATCAATAATAATCATCCGGTGTGCCTTCTAGGGGCAGCGCAACCTATGGGAATCACGTCCTGGGAAGAAGGGTCTGGAAGGGGACCTGGGTCACAGACTGGCATACCCACGTCCCCTTATATTTTCATAGGAGCAGTCCTGAGGAGTGCCACCTATTGCCACAGTTCACTGCATAAGTGCAGAGGGAGAAGCCAGATGAGGACGACCTAATCCCCGGGAGTGCTGCAACCGTGCCCCAACGCCTCTGAAGAGACCAAGTGAGCGTAACAATATGATGCAGAGATGTCCAGTAGTATGAGGGTAGATTGGGTGCCATTGTCTGTATTAATTTAAGGGTCATCCCATATGAATAGGAGTGCTGATTCTGTTAATCTCATTGTTGTGAAGCCAACTTGCGATTGCCTGAGTATTCTATTTGTTTCAACGTATTTAAGTAGGAATTTGTTTACATGATTCTCTAGGATCTTCGTTGGGAAAGGCAAGGTCTATTGAGGTATGTAGTTGCTTGGATCTTCTGTACTTTCCATTTCCTTTTTTATAAATGGTTTGATGTATGCTGATTTGAAGGAGTTTGGTACTATTCCTGTGATTAGCGACAGGTTCATTAGGTGCCAGAAGTGTGACGCTGGGGTTTTGTGGTTGACAATTACTTTGTAGATGTGCAGAAGACAGGGGTCACTTGGAGATCCTGTGATGTGGCGATGTTGTGGAGACATTTTCTTTGGTTATTGCTTTAATAACAATTCCCCAATATTGTAGACATGTTCAATCTTTTCTGGAACCATACGTAGGTTTGCAATTGGATCTTTTGATTTTAAATTTTCGACGTTGTTTACCTATGAATTTGTTGCATGGTTATGAACTTATTAGTGGGTTTAACAACAAAGAGCTTCACTAATAAACTAAACAGTGACAAGACACTAGAGGCCTCATTACGAGTTTAAGGGCAGGACTGCTTCCAAACCGGGTCTGGGTCCGTGGTCCCTGAATGGGGAAATACCGGGCCATTCCGACTTTGGAGGCTCAATGGGAATGGGGAGGGAGCTAACAACGGGCACCTTAAATTACAGGCCCATTTATAGCTCCCTGGTCCCCTTGCGGGACCTGCAAAGGATGTCTGGTAAAACCAGACATCCAGAGCGGGTCCCGCGAGGGAACCTAGTAGTAGGGCAGAATGGGTTTAACGGCGCCGGCACCTTTACCGGCGCCGTTAAACCCCTTCCACCCACCTTGTAATGAGGCCCAAGATCCTAAAGCCTTGAGAAACCTAGCAAGGGTAAAACACGTTTTGGTATTATTAGTGAATAATCTGCTTAATTATCAGTGATCAATTTGGGCATTATTAGTGATTAATTTATCTATAGAAATGTGTGATTAATTTGTCTGACAGTAATAACAGCATATTTTTGGTACAAGGCATGACACGATAGAGGGGCTCCCACACCTTTTGTATATTGATTATTTATTTGACTGTGGCAAGGGATTACCCAATTTACCAAATGGATTTTCAATGGAGTAATTTCAAATGAAAGATTGAAGACTCCATGTCAAGAAATACATTGATCTATTCTGAAGATTTGTTCTCAAGATATATTCTGAAGAAATATCCTGAAGATATATTCTGAGGATCTATTCTGAAGATAAGTAGTTCCAAGGTGTATCAAGTTTAAAACTGTAATAATAGCCAATGAATTACGTAATTAGGTGTTGAATGATATAATTATAAACAATTCTTCAAACAAAATACAACTAAATACAATAGTTCAGCGCATTATTCTAGGAATTAAGCACTCCAAGTTAACTCAAATTTGTCCATAGCTTTTGTAGGACACATCCAAGAAATCTTTTTCATGCTAGACTCACACTCGTACTTCAATACGTCAATACTAATCACTATGAGCACACCAACAAGCGTTCAAACTCCTCTGCATCTATACATCTATACATTCTTGGAGCATCGCAGGCCCTTTTGCCAAGGAGTAATGTGAGACTTTCTTGAAATCAATTGCTGAACTTGATGATGGATTATTACTAGACACATGATCCCTAAATCCCTAAAATAGAGATGGGTTCTTAACTGTGTTCAGACTGGCCTGGTGGAGCACACAAGGCAGTAATGCTGGAGGTTTATGTGTTCAAATACCTATAGATGTGTGCATGTCTCTTGCCACTAGCCATAACACTGAATTTGTCCAGGCAATTTAAAATAATATGGGAGGGGCTACTTCCTTGTGCTTAATTAACTGTTATAATGTTGTGTGGAAATCCAACAATCAACATTTTTTGGGGAAATTAGAACATTATATTGATTATTTTGTTGTGAAATGTAATGATCTGAAAGTGTTGATCATCCTGGACGGTGAATTCAATTTAAAATGGGGTAATGGGCTACATAACTTGTTGCTTGCCTAATTGGAGGATAAATAAATTAAACATTGTGAGGACTTGCATGATTGAGCCTCACATGGACTATATGGGGTTAAAATGACATTACAAAATTGGGGAATGGAATTTATGGGCAGTCAATGGTAGGCTTCCTGGGGTTTCATACTGCTAGAAAACTTTTAAGGGTGCACGCAGAAATAATACTGTAGATTACGTCATCCTTCCCACATTTCCTTGGCTGCAGATTGTAGACTTCAGGGATTTAGCAAATGTGCTAAATGACTATCATTTATTGGGTTTAAATTAAACAAAATTAAAAAATGACTAAATCCATTGTTGTGGGTCACCGGCAGGATAGATTAATAATGAAGATCATCCTTTCATCAAATAGGCAGAGACTGATATGGGACAAAATCAGGGACAAGGATGCTTTGGACTTACAAAAGCAAACAAAATGGGCCTGATTGAAGAATGCATGCTCCAGATGGCTACTGTAAGGATGGAAAGGTCTTTTCAGACAACCCTGACAGTCCTACGCGAAATGGATCTCGTGTTAACCCAAGTGGAGGGAGACGTCCCCACGTTTGTTTATCGATTCTAATAAGTCAGCCTTAGTATAATCACAAAAAGACGGTAGACAAAGCCATTTTTTGCGACCTACACACTCCATTTTGTCTGACCCCAAAACGCCATCTTTTTCTAGGCCCTGTTATGATTTTGCAAAAGCCATCTCTCCCTCTGCCAACCCCCTCCACCACCTCCTCCTGGCAGCTCCACTTACACCCATTTCTCACGGAAGAGCTTGGCCATGTATTGTTGCAAACAACTCAGTATCCTTCTCCCTTCCTCTGAGCTCATTGCCCTGTATGTGACAGGAGCAAGCTCTAGCCTGTGCGTCCATCCGTCTTCACAAACCTGCCTGTGCCACCTCAACAACCACCTTTGAAGGTTACAGTTAACAGACCCTTTGCCCACATTCCTCTCTCCCACTTTGAAGTAACTGCTGTGTAGAGAAGGAGCTAAGTACCCCCACCTCAATCACTTCGCCCATATTGCCTATCTGCTGAAATCAGAATATTACACAGGTAGAAAGCCATTGGAATTACAGATACCAAGGAGCATCCTGGAAGCAAGGTTCCCATTGAGGCAACCATACCCACATATGAGACAGTATGATTGGTGTCCAGGGGATAGTCCGGAAGAAAGCAGAACAATTGAATAAATTAAGAAAGTTAATGACGTCATTCAGAGCAAAGCTGACATATATAGAGAAGAGATGCAGAGACCAGAGAATGTAGACAATTCTATAAGGCATCAAGAAAGTATCAAGAGACATGACATCTTGGGATCAAGATGAAGAAACTTATGCTACAGAAATAATGAAGAGATCAAGTTATTTCACATGTGTAAATATGTTAAGAAATGCAAGCAGATGAAGTATTCTTAAAGGCTAGCTTTATAGTGAATAGAGTAAGATATATGTATATTGGTGTCAGTAAAAGATGGGTGTTCCCACTATGTATGATAGCAGTGCTGAGCAAAAGAAGGAAGGCCGCTTTTTTCATTTTGTTGCAGTCAGAAAATAAGTGAATTACAGATGAAACTCAGAAAGGCGAGGTTGGATGACCCAAGGCCATATCAGACTGTGGTGAGCTGACATTGGATACAAATTGTATGAAAGAACGAAGCTCACGTTCGGAAGGCATGGACAGAAACAAGAAGACGTCAGAGGTCTATTAGAAAAATCATTTAAATACACTGAAAGCTCAATTTTGTTGTCCTTAGTCACGTGGGAGAAGAAGCTGGACAAGCATGATGGTCACACCTACGCACAAGGGCAGAGTGTGCCTTCACTTCCCAGAATTCTTCAGTAGCAAAGAACATTTCCCAGGAAAAGTTCAAAGCCCTAATTGATGGCAGACCACTGAGGTGATGATGGATAGTCATGATAATTGGTGGGAAGCTATGGTCAAGACTAGCTTATCTGCACCTGGACGCACAGCTTGCTTGCTGCTAACGTAATTTGGTAAGTTACTGACTGAGGTTAGAAAGTAACCAATGATAGAGGACCTCATGATCAGGGGTTCTATAGTTGATTAGCCAATGAGACGTTGTATATTTAGTGACGTTCATAGTTACATATTTTATGGAAGGGCTTAGTTGCCCCACCTGATGCTAAAAAGTCTATCACTTTATTTCACTGCCCAAACAAGTATGGATCGTATACTTAGATGATCCTTTTAGACCCTATCACATTCACCCATAGGTTTTTAAGTTTTGCCATGTAGGATGACGTTAGTGATACGCAGATTAACGTCATGATTGACAAATATGTACTATAAAAAAATGTTATGAAATGCTTTGAGAAATCTCGAGAGAGATTGTGATGATCTGCTGATGTCCATTGTACTCCCTGTTTTAGATAATTGATATTAAAACAGTTATCCTTTTGCCAACTACCTGAATTGTGCTGGTTATTGATGCTTGAATACATTCTGCATCCACATCTATCTCAAGGGTATTGCTATCTCATCTTAAAGGGCTGGGAGATCCGTTCAGCTGGCTGACCCTTCCCCTCCAGATCTCCCTCAACTACTCACCATATACCTAATCCTGTGTGTCCATATATCCTTCTGCAAAACCAACACCCATCTATCCACTCATTTGAACCGTGAGGTAACAGGGGGAATAGATTACAAATAAAAAGTCTTGTAGATAAGACATCTGAAACAAAGGTCACAAGGTACCCATGCCCCCATAAAAGCATGGGTCAGAATGCACGGATATCGAGCCACATTTCACAGCCTCCCCCATTTGAATAATAGCCCAATGTCTAACATTATTCTTTGCATGCCAATGGTGATTGCGTAGTTTATATTTGCTAGATGAATGACATCTTGTGAACAAAGTATGACCTTCACCCTGTGGAGATGAGCCACGCTGACCCACGTGCTGTGGGAAGCAACATCGCAGCGACAGCCTATCAAGTCACACTATCCCACTAAAATGTATAATGTAGCCATGTGTTGACCAATAATGATGTAGTGCTCCTGATCTATACAATTTGTCACTGATGAAAATGTTTGTCTTTATAACATGATATTTTTGTAATATTTGTCAGAGTGCTCTCAGAGCAGCAGAGTCCTCTGCATGCCCAAACTTTCATTATATAAACGTTGTTGAACTTGCAATATTTCTCCTCATTCCCTACTGGGGTGTGTTCATTTATTGACTCTTTTTGGAATTGTGTCAAGACCAGGTGCCTTCAAAGTGGTGACCTGCCGACGTGATATTTCTTGATGCCCCTGTACTTTGCGGCGAGATCCAAGCCTTCCCCCGCAGGGCCAATCACCACCTATGGTTTGCAGATATGTACAAAAAGCATAAACTCCTGAGCGGGTTATGTGGGTCCCAGCTTTGCGAATATCCAACTGCTCGTTGGAGCTGGGCAGGGCCCGTCGTGGGGAGGTACCCCTTCCGGATACACCATGTACAGAGGCCTTCGGAATACCACAAACACGTGAGTATTGATTGCTTGAAGAATTCAAGGTGGGAAGCATAAAGGGTATGGAGCCGAGTTTTTGAAGGGAATAGTGGTATGTGTTGGGTTGTGTACGAGTGAATAGAGCGATTGTTCAATTTAAAGAGATTGTTTTTCTTCTATGGCCATAAGGACTTTAAATAAGGTGAAGAAATAAGAGGAGATATGGGAACCTAGCTCCAAAAGGGGGTGGAAGGCGGCGCCGCACAGCACTGTCCCGACCAGTGCAGGAATATAGGTGGAGACAAGGTTAAAGTAGGAGCCTTATATATTTGGAGGGCTCGGGAAAAATAGCAGCAATTCTTCTTAGTTATCTATAATTTTTCGAGGAAGGCCCAGGAGGGGCGGAAGTGATGTGAATGTTGGATGTGTGCAGGGAACAGATTTATTAATTAACAAGTGGTTGGGGCATGTGGGACAGGATTTTAAGGTTGTATGTCTTTTTGTTCAATGTTGTCAGTATAATTTGTTGGTCCGTCACATCTAAACTGTTAGCTGGTTAAAGGTTTTTGTGCTTCTGTTGTTTTATCATTGCAATGCAAAAGTAATTGATCTATTCATGAAAATTGAAATAACAAGTTTAATATCGAAGGTTGAAGGCTAGTGCTGTAAACACGTAGGTGCACAGAGAAGAAAGATAGTAACACCATGGGCTTAGACACACCGCTCTCACATATTTGTAAGCATCTCCCTTTCTATAGTGACAAAATAAGGAAATATCATACCTTGGGTAATGGCTAACAGAAGTAAAAGGGGAGGGGTCACCCTTGGTCTGGCCGGAAGCGGGGTCTTTTGATAAGTTAGTATTAGACCATGTAGAAACATATTTAATGGCCAAATATAAAGGAAAGAAGCTTCAAAACAGATGTGAGTTATTAGATTTGTGGAGGATGTTTGAGGAAACAAGGCCCACAAATAATAAAGCCAAAGAACCAGAGATCCCAGAGGTACCAAAAGCCGATGGAACAGAAAAGGACCTGGGAAGGGCAGAACTGAAAAAAATGTATCACTAGACCAACTGAAGGGTATTGTGACCCTCTGTATCTACCACAACCAAGAGCTCCGACCACCCCAGCAGCTGTGCCACCTCACCCATATGCCCCAGACAACCCCACAGGTGCCCCAGATTTAGAAATATTAATGGCAAACAGTCAGGCTGAGCTAGCACGATTGCGGACACTTTGCAAAACAACATTGCCAACTCCAGGGAGAGGGCAGCCAAAGCTGCTGCCCTCGTTACAAAGCTCCACTGCATTGCCAGCAGACGAGTGGAAATCTGGAAATGTCCTGTTCCGAATAGACAATACATCAATCAGGAAGGTGCGAGTAGAACGAGAGGGAGAGACAATGAGTGTGGGGTACGACACAGTCGCATCGGGCGACGAAGAGGAATGTTGATGCGATTTTGACGAGTTGGAAGAATGAGCGGCGGGAGGAACATGACAGATTAAATGGGCAACTCCACAAATGACAGAAACAGGAGAAGAGGGGTAGGAAGGGAGGCTTCGGGAATAGGTTGGGGCGGATGGCAATAGTGAAAAAGAAACGAGTAAAGTTAAGTAAAGGAAAGGGAGGTCCAAACTACAAATGCCCCTCATCCACAAAGGTGCAGAGTGTCCTCATTACGTCCCTTGGCCACTGATGGACAAAACCAACTTATTAAAAGCTCTCCCTCCACTTTCAGGGGGGCGGGGAAATGGATATATGTCTTTGAGAAGAATACAGCAGGGTCCCCCTAACAATTGGGGATATTAAAAGCCTCTTGGTATCTGTAGTGGGTGACCAGACAGATGGGGTATGGGTGAAGGCGGGGTTCCCGGCAGTCATGATGGGCAATGACCGACATGACGGGGCATCGTTCAATAATGTAAGGGCTCAGGTATGGGACGCATTGCGAAGGACCTTCTCCGGTTCAGAAGAGCAGATGGGGCCCCAGTGCAACACGCTGAACTTTTAAACTAATAAAGGTGCTTGCAGAACCCTAATCAGTAGCATTAGTAAAATGCCACCCCCATACAAACAACATTGATGGAATTTCACTAGGAAATGCTGCAGCAGATGCCACAGCTAAAAAGGCAGCATACTTTGTAAAAACATTGCCTACAGAATGCGTGCAGAAAAGCAAAATGGAGGAACCAAATGAAGATTGGTATAATGGATTACCAATAGAACACGTTATAGAACTACAGAAGAGAGCACCTCTACAAGAACAGGATTGATGGCTAAAAAGGGGATGCACCCATTCACAAACAGACCTCCTTTGGAGGCAAAATGCGATGGGAAAAGTGGTAATGCCTGTTGAATTATTGCAAATAGCATTTCAAAAATTGTATTTCCCTGCACACACAACAAAACAGCACATAGCTGCCGATATATTTAGGAGGAGGTTTGTTCCAAACCTCCAAGAATACCTGACCAAGATGTTTGTTGAATGTATAACATGCCAAACATACAGCTCGGGAATGACTCTTCGCACATTGCGTAGAACATTAACACGCCCCGTTGGACCTTTCCATGAACTACACATTGATTATGCAGCTATGGGAGAAAGGTGCAATGGAGCATGATACTTAAAAGTTGTGGTCTGCCTCTTTTCACGTTGGGTGGAAGCAGGACCCTGTGCACACCCAGATGTGAAATACGCAGCAACATTTTTTGTGAGAGAGATGTTCCCAGGTTGGGGGATATGTGATGTCATTCGCTCCGACAACAGAACACATTTCGTTAATGATCTATTCAAAGAAGTGAGTGCATTATTACGAATAAAACATAAAATGTGTTTGATTTATCACCCATAAGCTAACAGGATTGTCGAGAAGATCAACAGACTCCTTAAGAGCAGATTGTCAAAATTGTGCCACACCCTCAAGAAAAATTGGGTGTATTGCCTGCCCTTAGCAGTATACCAACTCTACACACAACCTAGCAAAGACCACCCCTTGTCAATGCACAAAATAGTGACAGGAAGGTGCATGCAAACCCCCCTTTGCCCATTAAGGAGAGTGTCAGATGCCCATAAAATGGCAACGATCCTAGGGGGAGAGTTCAAAGAATACTTAACACAGTTAACAAAGGCAGCAAGGAGCATTGCCAAGCAAATAGGTAAAAGTAAAGGGCCTGAAATATTGACGTCATGAAAGCACATGACAGTGTAGCGCCACAAACGATAGTACCAGAGGACCATGAGGTGGCAGTGCCCTGCAGTGCCTTGATGAAAATAACACAACAGGGAAATAGGGAGAGTACAACGTGTAAATATTGATAAGATGTGCTGCACACTACTTTTTCATAATAAATTGAGGAAAAGTGAAGAATGTCAAAAATGGAAATGTATAATTTATAACTGAACTCTCTTCCTTTCTTTCTTTTCTCTCTCTCTTTCTCTCTCTCTCTCTCTCTCTCTCTCTCCCTCTCTCTCCCTCTCTCTTTATCTTTCTTTCTCTTTCTCTTGTATGAAGCACCCTCATGTATATGATAATAGTATAACAACTTGAATGTGTAGTTAACCCACTTTTATTCCACTATGTAGAAGCGATAATGGCTGAGAGGAGCCCTATGAATGAGATAAGATAGTTAGATAGCAGTAGGGACAATGTTAGTGCCACTAGGGCTTATTCATATAACTGCATATTGTATTTTGTAGCAATAGTATTTTCCATTATATTACTATGTTTGGGTTTCTACTGGAGTGTATCTTTTATAACGGATAATATAAAAGAAGGGGGAGGGGAGAAAACTAATACAAGAAGGTACTAATCTAATATGGGATGGAGCAAAATTGATATGCGACCACAATGTTTCTGCAAATCTAACCACTTTATACAGAAACCGTATAATTACCTCTTTCCAACCTGACTCATCTTTAATGAATGCTAGTGACAATGTAATGTATATTTATGATAATGAACAACAGACACCACTCATTCAATTACAGACAACCTTCAAACCTACCTCAAGTGTTGAATGTATGTATCCCAAGCCCCAACCTATCACATTACCTACTCTTCCGATGATGCTGTATCAGAAATGTAATGATTATGGGGAACTGTTGAACTGAGGTATTTTTCCTATTTATTTGCAGAATGCTATATATTCCCATAACAGCCTAGGGGAGAAAGGGAGGAGGAAAAGGGCCATACAACAACATAAGTATGATGCTTATCATGGCTTGGGATTAGATGCAATTGTAGACCCCCATCACCCAGAACAATCTAACAAGTCGTACTCAGATATGAGCACCACGGGCAAGCAGACCACAAGAGTTGCTATGTCTGTTCGCTGATCCCTCACGCATCAGGAACAACAAACATGTTAGTGCCATAGGAATCCTCCATAGTGTAAACCCAGTGTCTCCTTCATCTTGCATTGTGTAGGATTGGCCAGCTCTTTGCAGATTTTAAAGAATTCAAATGAGTTGTTAGATGACACAGAGATGCGGGCTTGGATATGGGCTCTATTCTTGGTGTAGACAGAGAGCCGGTATTGCATTTGGAGCAGGTGGCAGGCCAGTTTGTCAGAGGATGTACCGGAAGCAGGCCATTTCCTCTCAGCCACCCTGCACTTGCGTTTAAGGGTGATGAGGTCAGAGTCATACCCAAAGTTGCACTTGGCTTTGAGCTTCAAGCGGATTCTCATTACAGAGGCAAGAACATCGAGAGTATCAGATATAGTAGAGTGGAGCATGTAAAGGACTGTGTCAGGTTGTGAGTCATCCAAGGGGGAAGGGGAGCAAGAAAGTGGTGGCAAAAGCCTCAACTGACACACGTTTCATGGGTCGAATAAATAAGAAGGTAGGTGCCAGCGCTGGTGTTGGCTTGGCCTGAGGGTTAGATAGGGTGAGCTGGGAGGAAGGGAGAACGTGATCACTCCAGAAAAGTTGAGTGGTGAGAGGGATAGAAAGGGAAGTTCTGAAGAGATCAGAACATCCAGAGTGTGCCCTGCAGAGTGAGTCGGGCCAGAGGGGAGATTAGAGAGTTAGAGACAGTCGCAGAGGTCACAAATGAGTCCAGAGGAAGGACAGGAAGCATCCAGATGGATGTTAAAGTCTCCAAGAAGGAGGAGTTGAGTGGTCAAGACCATGAGGGAAGAGGAGAGGTCTTTCCACTCAGAGAGGAAGGAGGAGATCTGACCAGATGGCCGATAGATGGCGGCCACAGTGAGGGAATGGCCAGGAGAGAGAGCTGTGTTAAAACTGATAGAGCTTGCATTAGCAGACTCCTGATGACCGTCAAAGAGCTGCTGAGTAGTTACAGAGAATAAAACTACCTAAATTGATGAAGTAATGTATGGAGGTTGTGATTGGATGTAAGATAGAGACAAGTAGTGAAGATCAGGTTTTAAGAGAGGAACATTGCTAAATGGATGGTATTGAAATAGACTGTTTTAACTGAATAATATTTCAATTTTGAATTGCTTTTCTTTTTTCAAATGCTGAGGTTCTAATATGACGAATATTCTTTTCTTTGGTTGGAAGTGTAAAATGATTTGTGATAATGTAAATAGTTGTTTATTTGTTTCTTTCGACTTTATGTACATAAGTAAGAATTAACCAATACACATTTCTAAAAGAAAATAAGCCCACAGCCCCATGGTGAACAGCTCCATCCTTATGGTCATAAACCATGGCAGACTTGAGCTTCCCGGACCGCAACTCCCGGACAGCTCTTCTGTAGTGCACCAGTTTACCTTTGGTCCATGGTCTAGCCCAAAGAAACATAGGCCCCATCTATGAAGTCAATACTCTGCAGGCTCACGTCCCACATTACTGGGAAATTTGGTGCATTGACTGGCAATCCCTGGATTGATTTGAGAAATGTCTGCCTCACAACCTGGAGCATGCCAGGATTGCTCATACCCCAGAGTTCAGCCCCATAGAGAACAGCCTGCCTTACTTGACTCTAACAAATTTCGAGAGTAACACTGACCGGCCCCTCCACATGGGCCTGAATAAGTTTAGATACAGTCTAGACAACTTTAACTCGGCCTGCCTCACCTGATCACTCCACGTACAACTGGCCATCAGGCGGACCCCCCAGGTAGTCATAACTCACAACCTGTTCAATAGGACCGTCTTTCAGTCCCTCCTTGAGCCGAGGGGATTTCTTGACCCACTATTTGCTAAAAACCTTTGACTGAGTTTTCGTTACATTAATTGTTAAACCATTATCCTTGCAAAAGCCGTAAAATATTGCCTTCTGCCTCCGTGGACCCTTTGGAGTCAATGAGAGGAACACTGCATCATCAGCAAACAATAGGATAGGAATTCTCTCTGATGCAAGCAAGGGTGTATCCGACCGCTCAACCATCAACAGATCAATCACCCTATTGATAAAGAGACAGAACACAGTCAGAGCAAGGACACATCCTTGACTGACTCCTGCTTCAATCTTGACCCTTGAAGAGACTTGGCTGTCTGCAGAATACCTAATGACAGCCCCATTGTTGTTATAGAGTGACTGTACTGCTCTTTAAATACACATGGGCAAGCCCAGATTAATTAATGTCGCCCACAGACCTGCTCTGGGTACGCTGTCCAACACAGTCTTTAAATCAATAAAGGGCCCGTAAATGTTCATAGACTTTAGGACAACATAGTTCTGCAGGATCAATGAAAGCCTCAAAATGTGGTTGATGGTACTGACCTCACACTGAAAGCCAGCATGTAGGTGGTGCACTGCCCCCGCTTTCACACTCCACTCCTCCACGGGCCCAACACTGCCTTAGTGAAGAACTTTCCCCCGTGTCTAGAAGGGAGATTGGCCGATAATTGGCCAGACAACTCCTGTCACCCTTCTTATAGATGGGGACAAGGATAGCTTGGGTCCATAAACGAGGGACTATGTTTACCACCAACAACACAATAAAAAAGCTTAAAGATATAGGGAGCCAGATAGTCATCTCTTGCTTATACCAGTCGATGGGCCCCATATCCGGGCCAGGCGCTTTACCCCATTTCTGTGACAATAGAACCATATTGATATCATACATCATCTGAACAAGGGGAGCAGAATTCTCCACCCAGTGCAAGTTGGAGGAAACCTCTGATCCTGCACAGGATGGAACGCTGTGATCCCTATAAAGGTTTTCAAAATAAGTAACCCATGCCGGCTCAGGAATACTATCATGGATCAAGTTGTACTCCCTGCCCTTCCAGGCATCACCCTGATGCCAGAAGCCTCTAGAGTCCCCCATCTTAGAGACCTGTAGAAGGTTACCCAAGTGTTGGCCAGAATATTCTGACTTTTTCTGTCTAAGCAACTCACAATAATTTGCCCTTGCTTCATCCAGTGCCCTATTACTCAACTTCCTGGGACCCTTGGCAAGCTCAATCAACACCTTTTTGGCAGCACGACAACCTCCAACATACCATGGAGTGTTACGGATAACCCTGCTGCCACCAGAAGACCAGTACTTACAAATGATCAATGCTAGACACTTCACTATAGCAAAAGTACTTGAATAGGGTCAGAATAGTTGCATACACAACATGTATTATAGTCCCCAGGTCTAATGCATGCCACTTATTAGCCTGCCTCACTGTACCCCTTGAGCTGTGGCAATTGCGTGGCTGAAGCCCACCCCCTTCAAGGCAAAAAATGACCCTGCAACCAAAACTACAATTGGGTTGTGATCGCTTTCAGGCCTCTTCAGGACCCTAATGTCCTGTAGGTGTCCCCAAGCTCCCACATTCAAGAAAATGTAATCCATCAGACTACATTTGGAGTGCGATCCATAAGTTGTACTTGCTGGTTGTTCAAATCTTCCATTGCAAGCCCTCTGGCCAAGCGAGAGAAACACTCTTGCTGCTTCCCTGGCAAATCTATAGTTCCTCCTGTGACACTCTTCCAGCAGTTCACCCACACTCCATCTCACATCCTCCTATTTCATTAACCCCAACATGACATCAAGGGACTCAAATTGGAGTTTTAAATGCCTACAAATAACACTTTAATACAAAAAAGGTAGCAGGCGCCCCTCTCTCGAAAGAAAACGGCGTGATAACTTGTTCAGGGACGCCTGCTACCTTTTTTGTATTTTTGGAAGGAACTTGGGGTTGGTCACCCTAAGTTACCTGGGGGCAACCAGACGTGGACTCCCTGCTCACTGTGCTCAGAGAGGCACAGCTCCACCTCACTTATAAGGCCCAACAAGGCGGAAACACGTGTATGGGCATTACGGTTGGTACTCTTGATCAGAAGGGAATTGCCATAGCATTTCGGTGCTGGACTAAGCATGTAGGGGGGACAAAGACTGATATGCAAATGGAAATTTCCCATCTGTGAAAGGTACAGTGAGAAAAAAGCAGACGGCTGTGAACTCTCAACGTGGTTAATAACCACTGAATAGGTTATCATGCCGCGTTCTTTCGAGAGAGGGGCACCTGCTACTTTTTAAAAATAATACTTTAAGCCGACCGGGTTTGACTTTCCCTCTATTTAGTTATTCTTTCCTCCAGTAATCACAGCAGAGAATCACTAACAGGGTTCTCCTGATGATTGTATACATTAATGCAAAGATATTTAGACTCATCGAGACAGCATAGGTGAATTCCAAAAAACCACTGAATGCTATAGGGCACATACAAATTGACAAAAAATACTTCTCGTTAACACAGAATAATAGGCCACCACTAGGGCCACCTTTCCTCCCATTTCCAGCTGGTACATGAAATGATGAAAAACCCTGAATGTCATGGGCCTCCAAAGACCACGTCTCCTGCAAAGCTATTAAATTCATTCGAGCGCAGCAAATCCAACCACTCCAAATCCCCCAAATTCTTCAAGAGGCTGGCAATGTTCCACAACGTCACATGCTTCAGGTCATGCCGGTCCACCAAGGGGATTGAGATGATTTAGGCAGGGCTGGTGACAGGCACACCATTGAGAGATGATGGTGCACAAGCATCCTGGTTGTAATATCAGTGGTTGATGATTTTGGCAGGCTCAGCAACCCAACATGTGGGCCCTTCCAGGCCCACCGGCTTCATGAGGGGTACTTACACCAATTAGCAGCAAGCTAATCCATCCAGTGTGGTGCTCAATGATGGAATTACTGGTTGAAAGAATATACAAAGTGTCCCTATAGTTGGCAACCTTGTGGCCCTTAGTCAATTGTTGATCACATACTGTTAACTGAAAGCCCCGGTTAAGCAATGTGCCAGAGCACATAAACAGTAAGGAGAGCATGATAGATGAGGCACACTCAACTAAAGCCCAATTCGTAGTGCTTCACCAGTTCAGGAGTTCATTTCACAGAATATCAGTACGAGAGATAGCTGAGAGTCCCAGAATTTGTTTTCAAAAGCCAACAAAAAAGATTTGGTTAAAAATTGGCTCTCAGCTTTTGGGCTAATTTCATAAATTTTTACAAAATTCCCCCAAATTAAAGTGTTGCCTTGGTCGTGGTGCAAGGCTGTCCGGGTAAGGACAGGATCAGAACAAACAATAGGAAGCACCAACGCCCCCCCCCCATTGTCTCGAACAAGCTGGAGTCTTAGAGCTTCTTGCACCAACATTTTGGGCTGCTTCATTTTGCTTAGAGCCATACATCCAGACCAGTCCATAGGTGGATCCTCAACAGACAGCAGGTATAGGGCTAGACCAATTGTCAAAAGGCCCCTGTAGGGCCACGTGCCATCCCCCTCGGGTGGTGTGACTTGCTTTTGTGCATCCTCGGGGGGCTGCTCATCAACAATAGTTCAATCTGAAGGGCAGCCAATGCATGCTCCTGTGTTTCTGCCATTACCATCAATGAGTTCACATCAATGTCAGTCATGCCGACATTTGGGAGTGAACCAGCATACAAAATTGTAACACGGGGGCTGCAAAATAGTAGAAGAGCATTTAGTTTAGACAAAAGGACATTGGGTATTGACTCTGAAGAAATATCACCGTTGAACGTTTGCCTCAATAGGCTCAATGGGCTGGCATATAACAGGTGCACAACATCAATTCCACAGTTGACCTCTTCATTGAGGGGGATCAATTTGTCGATGCTCGGCTGGACATATAGTCATGGCCAGCCAAAAACTCACAACCCACAGCAATAGATGCTTCTGATTTTCTCTGTAAAGTGCGACACATATTTAATAATGATTTGTTATTGTCCATGAGCGGTGAGCCAGAACGAACACCTTTGGCAGCCTCAGCAGCATCAGCAAAGTCTCCAGCAATGTGGGCACCCCTCTAAGGATGATGTATAACACTTGACTCCCCATCACGCAGTACCAAAAAAGCCATTGATTTTGGGTTGTCTATCTAATGCAGATAACTTTGCCTTTTTGTTGTGCAAGGCCTTTTTAGTGGCACCATGCAATAGGAGGGGGCTACGTAAGTGTGTCCCCTTACAAGTTATTCCACTTGTCCCACTACTTAAGCCATATCAGTGGTGCTTGAAGGTCTTCATGATAGAAGAAAAAATAATCATAATTCCCAATACAGCCCAAATGTAGTACATGGCTAATGTCCGAAACAAATGGGATAGGCAAATAATACAGACAGTGCAGGCCCTAGACAGCAAGCTCTGTACCCCTTATAAATACCCCTGAAAATGTCCTGACACCCTCAGCTGTACTTGCTGTACTTCCTATGCTTGCTGACAGATTAACCATACATAAAATAAATGGCTACTTCGACCATGCCCATTGTTAGGAAAGATTTCTTAATTGTGGGTAATTTTCCTTCCATGTGGCAACCCCTAAACTTTTTGCTGTTGTTTTCACCAGGATCTAGACTTTGCCAGAGAAGTGCAGCCTTCTGCCACACTCCTTTGGGCTTTCGCTCCATTCTTACGGGGAAACTGACATGCCCTTAAGACAGTCAGTACCGGGAAACGTTGTTTTCCGTAGTTTCTTTATCATGTTGCAGCTTTCGTGCAACATGACACAAGAGGGCACTGTAAGATAAGTTACTGCTCTCTTGGGTCTCTAGCCTTCTACAGGCCATAGATACTCTCTTTGGATTGATAACGAACGGTGCAAGTGAATCACGGACGGGACTGGTGGCAGCGATCGTTTCTTTGTGTTTTTGAGCTCCTTTTGGCATTTAAGCGCGTTTCTCGCGCTTAGCCCAAAATGGTGGCCTGGCTCCCAAAATGGCCAGACCACAAGGCTCGTTGTCCTGTCCGCTGACCGTCTTGCCCCCTTCACCTTCCCCAGGTCGAGCCGACCTGGGGCCTTCCTTATTTGGGCATGTACTTTCCCGCGAAACACAGATGCTTTCGCGGGTTTCTACACACCTTGTGTGTGCCTCCAGGATGTGGGCTGGGATGTCTGGTCCCAATACACATCCTGGGTGCCAGAGAGTCTAGGGTGGTGTGAATGCCTGGGACCTCCGTGGTCCCTGATAGGTCCACGTATGGTGTGAGTGTTTTGTGAGCAGATCTCCCATTGGGTCCCCTCCGTTGTGGCGCGAAGGGAACCGTGGATAAGAGGGGGCTGGAAACACCACTACCATGTCGATCTCCTGAGTTTTCACGAACAAAGGAATACAGGAGCCAAGTATCCTGCAACCACGAGGCTGAACCGAGGAATCGCTGGTGACCCGCTGAAGGACTGCTCCTTGGCACTGCTGTCGCTTTGTGAAACCCTTTCTACCTCTGATCGAACGAGACGGCCTGTACTGGTACTTCCGCCCTTGGAATAGTGGGAACAACTATTCTCGTCATCTTCACCATCTCCTGCACGTAAGCCTTCGGAAGTGTCTCTGGGCCATCCAGCAGACTGACCAGCCTACCCAGGAGTCTTGCTCTGTAACCGCCGTCAGCTTGTGTTGTATTACGAGTCCTTGTCACTCTCACATGAGTCGTACACTTGGCATTCCCAGGTCTGAAGTGAGTAGTGTACATTTGGCTGAAATACACACGGCCGCTCCGTTGCCTTGCTGTGGTAACAAACTGTGCGGGTTCACTGCATTTGGGACGTCCTCAACTCAACTTCTGCTGCTGCGGAATCTACACGACGCCGAGACGTCCCCTGCATCGGGGTCCGGTGAGTAGCATCGCTAGGAACTGGTCGCCCTCCTGCAGTAGCCCATAGCTTTTCCCAGCTGTGTCTAACAGCATGCCTTTCCGTACTCGCGCTCTGCTTCTGCCCACAGTGGAGGCTGCGCTTGAGTCGCGGAACTCTGTTCATCTTCATTTGTTCACCGAACTAAACTGCCTGATTCCCTCGAAGAGACCCCCTTTTTGCCCATTGACACCAGCGTGTGCAGGTACGTTTGAGCACAAGGCTCCACTCTTCATAGGGCTTGCACTCCTTTTAGTTAGGTGCCTCTGAAGGCGGACTGGGTCTAATTATTATTCGCACTGCCTGCTTTTCCTCCCCATCTAGGTGGTCTACACCTTTCGTGCGTCTAACTCATTAGACTTGTTTGTATTTGTATATATATTGTATTGGTTTGGTATGTGTTGGTTTACTTGAGTTTTATTGTGATTTCTCGCTACGGTCAATGTTAAAAAGGCCTTGTAATAAATGTGTATATATTTTTAATATAACACCTGTTTGGAGTAATTTGTAAGTGTCCTTGCTTTGTGTGCTCATTGCAGGCTTTCAGTCACCCTCACCCCTCTTGAGACCTAGTCTTGTCTGCCGCGATCGCTACCCTGATTGGTATGGCTTGTCCAGAGGTTACCCTGTTCCAAGAAACTAGGCTGGCCTTCTGAACCTCTGCCCCTCCAGGACAGAGTTCAGAAATCCGTCTTAACACCCATGATAGCTTTCAGAGTCAAAAGAAACAGTTAAAAACGAAATTAAGATTAAGATTAACATCAATGAATTTCGGCTAAAAGGGGGGCATGGAGCCACAGCCCCTCCAACATTGTTCACTTGCCATTCTTACTAACGTACTCACTGTTCGCTAGGTATAAGAAATCAGGCGAGGTAAGAACGAGAGTGGCTTGAGGGAAATGAACAGGCAAGTGAGGGAGCAAGCGAGCCCGGCAGTAGCAGTAGCTCACTCACTCAGTGGTTCCAGACCACTGCATATCTGGCAGTAACCACTTCCTCCTTCACACTAGAGGAAAGAACATGTCAGTTCGCACATCAAGCTGCACTGCAAATTTCACAGCCGCTTCCGATGAGCATTAGGGACCAAACTCAATTAAATTGCTGAATTAACAACAACAATTCAATATAACGTTTTGGTTTAAATAAGTACATTTTTTGATATGGAGTAGTTAATGAGAGTTCTCTCGATCACCCTTGAAATGTTACAAGCAACATTCTAGGCAGAACCCCTGGTATGGGCTTTTCATCAGAATTGATATATGTGATGTCATCAGGGATGTCATCAATGATGCCATTTGTGATGTCATGATATGATATGTTATTTATAATGCACTTAATACCGGTTTCTAAGAGCAGACCCGGGGATCAAACCTCTGTTGCTCCATGTATTCTTGATTCCAAGGCGAGCACATTGCCCCTGTGCTATCCAACTGTCATCTTCAATGTCCTCAGTGTTAATCTTAGCAGTGCATGGTGGTGGCGTGACTAATGGTGCCACAGCTTAACATAAATGCTGAATTTCTTGGGATTTTCGATTTTACTTGTAACCATAACGTCCCTTTAATAACGTTTTTTCACTGAATTTCAATGATTTTTATAATGCAACATTTTTCATAATGTTACAACACTGTATGGAAGTTGATAATCCTCTTTTTCTACATATATGAAAGTACTATAAATATCCTTTACAATAAAGGTCACTGGACCATATATAGTGTGCACGGAGATACATGGAAGAAGGTGGCAGCAACCAAACCCAAACACATAGGGGACAACACAATTTTCATCATTCCTTCTCACACAAACAAATTCCTTCTCACACAAACAATATACATACACCAACATTACTAAAAATGAATACAACTAAAAAATACACATAGAAACACTTATATGTCTCTAAATGGAAACGTTATGTTTTTTACACATTCCACAATGTTATGGATTATACCAATTAGTAAAAATAACTGTACACCTTATGTAGACAATGCAGTTCAACACCTCGTAAGAAATTAAGAACAAAAACACAGCAAAAGAAGACAAACTCTGTGAACTTCATAAGTATATATATCCTTCCCTTGTATTGTAAATGTTTTCCATAGGAACTAAATACATTTATAATAATGTATTGTTAACTATAATTATTAATTGCATATGTCTATAGAAATGGCAGAAGGAGTACTTCCTAAAGATGGCATGATGGATGAACAATCTAGTAACGTTAAATAGACACATGCATGTTAAAATGCACTGAAAGAAAGCATTTTAATAATCAGTTATTACATTTTTATATATTGTAGCTCCACAAAGTCCAAGAAGAAAAAAATAAAGAGAGTAATCATGAGGACGCAATTGTAAATAGCAACTAGGGACAAATATAAACTGTTCAAACCAACATGAATACATTATTCACTCAGATGTCTGAATTAAAAAATCATGTAGCTGAACTGTATAATTACGTAAAGAATCATGTGATCCGTAATATTGATTTTCATTGCCCCTCATGTACCTCTTACCGTTTTCCTGAACAATCACCCAAATCATTGCCAGAACATTATACTAATACATATTTTGCTGATATTTCTATACCCAATTCTTCAAATCATAAAAACGTTCAACCTCCAAATTCCACTATTCATGTTTTCTACTCTGCTTCCCCATTTCTTTCTTAAAATAAATAATTATAAATGTAATCTATAAATGATAGTCCAACAAATATTTTTCTTTGTAACTACTTGACGTAAATATAAGGGTGGGCAGACCTCTCCTCTCCTTGTCACTACCTCTCAACTTCTCCTCCTCGGAGATCGCAATGTCCATCTGGATGCTTCTAATCCCTCCTGTGGCTTCAATCTCTGCAATACTCTCTCTCTCTTTCTATTATGCCTTCTGGTCCGATTCACTCTGCCGGTCACACGTGAATGTTCTCATCTCTTCAGGAATCCCCCTCTCTAACACTCTCACCACTGCTCCTCCTGACCACTTTCTGCTCTCCTCCCACCTGAAGCTCTCTGTCCCCCAGGTGAAGCCGACCCCAACACTGAGAGCTACATTCTTGGTCATCCTGCCCATGAAGCATGTGTCAGTGGATTTTTTTTCTGCTGCTTTCTCCCCTCCTCCTACGCCTGCGGCTGACTCACACTCTCACACAGCCTTCTATAACCTTGCATCTCTCTATCTCCAACACTCTGGATGTCCTTGCTCCTGTCATGAGAATCTGTCTGAAGCCTACCTTCAAGTGCAACTCTTGGTATGACTCCGACCTCACTACCCTAAGACGCAAGTGTAGGATGGCTCAGAGGAAGTGGAGGCCATTGGGTGCATCCCCTGACAAACTGGCCTTCTGTCTGCTCCAAAGGCAATACAGACTCTCTGTCCTGTCCAAGAAGAGAGCCCACATCCAAGCCTACATCTCTGCAGCCTCTAACAACATGGCTGAACCCTTCAAAATCTGCCAGGAGCTAGTCAATCCTACTGCATTGTCCTCCTCTCCTGTTCCCTCCCAGGCCATCTCTATGGCTCTGACTTTGTACTTACCCACTAAAATGCAGGACATCCTGTCCTCTCCCTCCACTTCCTCTCCTGTACCTCTGTCTCGGCTCACTTCTGGCCACATATCCCCCTCCTACTCCTTTCTCCTCGTTCTCTGTGATCACTCCTGACAATGTTTCTAGACAAGTCCAAGCTATGAAAGTGATGCCCATGCAGGTTTGTCCTGCTCCTCCAGAACCATCAAGGACCACATTGACACCCTTGCTCCAGCCTTAGCTGATTTCTGCAATCACTTTTTTGCCACTGGAAATATCCCCTCCCCCTTAACCACTCCCTTGTGCACCCCCCATGAAGAAGCCTTCCGCTGATCCTTCCTGTCAGGCAAACTACTGCCTGATCTCTATCACTCCTTTACTGTGTAAACTCCTGAAAAGGCTGGGCATCTCCCAGTTTACTCTCCACACTGAATCTGTAGGTTGTCTCCATGACCTCAATCTGGCTTCAGAACAGCCATAGGCACATAAACTTCTCTCATGAACACTCATGAAGATCTGCTCACTAATCTCGACTCTATCCTTCCTTCTGTCCTCATCCTCCTTGATCTTTCCTCTGCTTTCTGCATGGTCTTTCATGCCACCCTGATCAATCGTCTCCTTGAGAATCTGGGCATCATGGATAAAGTCCTTGCTTGGTTGACGTCTATCTTCCTGGACCGACCATCCCAGGTCCAACTTGGGTCCTTTCTCCCCACCAACTCTCACTCCACATGTGGTGTTGTCCAGGGCTCTAACCTCTCACCCTGGCTTTTCAACATCTGCTTGGCCCCTTTGGCCCACCTCATCTCTGCCTTCTCCAACTTTTAGTGTTATGCTGATGACACTCGGCTCCCTTTCAGGCTCCCCTCAGCCTCCCCCCTCTCTCGCTCATTTGTGACTGTCTATCTGCGATTCAGGAGTGGTGTGCCTCCAATGATATCTGCCTTAACGTCAGTAAGACTGAGATCCTTCTCATTGGGACCCCTGCTTCCACTTTCCCGCTTTCTGTCTGGCCCCCTTCCTTGGGCCCTCTCGCTGTGCCTTTCTGTGAGGCCAAAAATCTTGGTGTTATCTTTGACTCCACTCTCTCCTTCTCTCCTCACATCACAGACTTTGTTAAGAAGGCCCTCTACGTGCTGCACCTCTTTAGAGGTATTCTTCGTTTTCTCACTTTCCCCCAGAGGGCTCACTGTCTCCAGAGCCCTGGTTCTCTCCAGGCAAACTCCTGCAAGAGACTCTTTCTCAATCTGCCTTCCTCTACTCTCCACCCTCTGAAAATAATACAGAAAAGGACTGCAAGACTTTTCCTTTGCCTTAACCCCAGGGATCGTATCTCTCCAGCCCTGAAATCTCTCCACTGGCTCCCAGTGGATGCAATGATCAATTTCAAGACCCTCTGCTGCTTCCACAAGGCTTTCAGTGGCCACGGCCCGCACTACATCCAACTCTCTCTTCCTAAACACCTTCCTTCTCTAGCCCGACCCTCAGCTACCTCCAACACTCTGAGGGTCAGACGCTTCTCCAGGTAGAGAGTAGGGGGTAGATCTCTCTCCTTTGCAGGTGTGTCCCTCTGGAATAGCCTTACTGCCCCGCTCAAACTTGAGCAGGACCACCTGAGGTTCCGGAAGCAGCTCAAAACCTTCCTTTAACTTGTGCCTTCTCTCTCTCTCCCGTGTTGACCTACCTGTCTGCTGTGCTGACTGGTTGCCAGGCTACCCTCAGAATCTCCATGGGTCCCAGGCTACTCCACGACCAGTAGCCCCTGCACTGCCTTTATGCCTACTATGCACTTAGGGGCTGTATCTGTGACCCTACAGTCCCCTGCCTCCTTTGCACTTGAGTTGGCAGCCCCGGCTGCACTTACTTAGAGCAATGCTGCCCTGGTTGCACTTCCCCCTGGCGCTTCTCCTCTCCCCGCTGTACTTGTACGATCTGAATGATGCAAGCACTAGTAAGACTGTTAGTTTTGTCCTCCCTCTGTCTTCCCTGCCTTGTCTTGTCACACCTAGAAATACTTGTGTACAGGCGCATTATAATTTACTCATCATATCATATCACAACATATGTTTTTTCCAGAGTTTGTTATAAGCTGCCCAAAAACTGCTCTTCCTTTGGGTTGAGCTAATTAACCATAACTACATGTCCACAACCGCCGTCCTTGTAATTAAACGTATATATTTTAAAACTGTACATTCTGCAGAATATTGTAATACATTCAGTGTTTCCCTAGCTGCAATTTGGGAAGCTATGCACCTTCATAAATGAGAATCAAACTCAAATTTAAATCTCTGTATTACATTTTTTGGTGAACAGTAACTGGCTGAGCTCCACAGCAAAAACATACAAGACACCTGTTTTATTCAAGATAAGTAATTCCTGATTCTCCTTGTAATAAATGTTCCTGCACCTTCTATCTTACAAAATTGTGACAGATGGTCCCACACCTGCGAGACATGTCCTTGGCCATAAGCCCAGGGATCGTATCTCTCCTGCCCTTAAATCTCTTCACTGGCATCCAGTGGCTGCAAGGATTAAATTCAAGATCCTCTGCATTGTCCACAAGGCCCTCTGGGGCTTGGTCTGCAATACCTTCAACTCTCTCTCCAGAAATACCTTCATACTCAAGCTCTTCGCTCCTCTACCTCTAACTGCTCAAGCTTAGTCGATTCTCCAATCAATGAGTTGGTGGTAGATCTCTTTCTTCGGCTGGGGCCTCCCTCTTGAATAACCTCCCTACCTCTCTGAAACTCTAGGAGAACACGCTTCGGTGTCAGAAGCACCTCAAGACCTTCCTCTTTGCTTCTGCCTTCTCTCTTCCTCGCCCTGCTGATCTGTCTGTTTCTAAACTGGGCCTCTGGTTCCCATCTGCATTCCGGCCCAAATCCGTGCCCACCCGTCTGCTTACCCATAATGCCTCTTGGCAACCCTTGCACTCGGATATATATCTGCAACCCATCAGTCCCCTTACCTGCACTTATGCAACACTTGTTTTATGTGCTTAATTTCTGCATTTGCCACCTGCCAACCCCACTACCTGTTGTTGTTTTAACTCCTGTTTCAGGACTTCCCACTCCTCCCGTGCCCTTTGCACTTTCCCCCCTCCGTCTCCCCTGCACTTGTGCGTTCTCAGTATCACTGGGCCTAGTAAGATTGTTGTGTTTTTATTGTTTTTTCCTCCCTTGTACCCCTCCCTCCCTTGCCTCGTCACTTGTGTATGGATGTAATATAAATAAACCATCATATCATATCATATCATATCATATCATGAAAACCTAAAAGGAGATGGCAATCAACCTGTAATTTGAAGTTATGCATATCATCCAGAACCAGTCTTATATTGTCAGAATGTTTACAGGAAAATGAAAAATGCTGCTTTACCACCAATTAGCACCCGGAGCGGGGGAAGCCAACAAATCAGTTTGCTCAGATCACAGGCTGAATTCCATGATCCAAGCCCACGTTCTATGCAACCTGATGGCTGCTCCCCCAGCCTGCCATCTTCCTCTCACCCTCCTCTTTACTCGGTCATCGTTCCCTCCCCTCCCAGCCCTGTATCCCACTCACCCTATTCATATACTCCGGCTCAACTGCCACTGGTGCCGCTCCAGCCTCCCAGGCAGCCATGAAAATGAAAGACCAGCTATGTTTGGTGCCCCGTAGTCCTGCTCCAATGCAGCCATCTTATTTAAGTATTTTGTATGAATGAACAGGATGCTGTGATGCTCAGGTCTGTAACTTGGACCCCGGGCCATTACCACCAAATCCATCCCGCTGGATCGGGTATTATTGCTTTAGTAGAAATTCCTTGCACACCAACATGCATCTGTATGTTCAGGTGTCCGTTAAGAGTTTGGCAGATTACTGGGTAAGTCGTTTGGGGTGATATTTTAATCATGGGAATGTGTCCCTACCCAATTTTGGAAGGAAGACAACATTCAATCATATACTTGAGTTCAATAATTTACTGGATGAAATCATGGTCATGCTAACCCAGCTAAGTGCAGATTGGCCCAATCAGCCGTAAAATATCTTGGTTTCTTCATAGGGAACAGAAATGTACAACCACAACATGAGAAGGTAATGCTGTCTTAGATACACCAACTTCTAAAACCAAAAGAGATCTTAGAGCTTTTCTCAGGTTAATAGTATACTACTGAAAGTGTATCCCCAAATGTTTGGACAAAACAGCCCGGCTGACAGATACACTTAAAAATGCTGAACCCCAGAAACTTAATTGGAATGACAAGGATGAGCTGTGTCAGAACCCAATCCTAAAAGTAGTCAACTTCTCCAAAGAGTGTGTCTTACAGACAGATGCCTCCCTTACAGGCTGTCCCTTCCCAGGTTTGCATTAGATTGGAACATCCCATATCATTCACCAGCCGCAAGTTGTTCCCACATGAACAAATTGTGTTGGAACTGGATGCTCTGGCCATCAATTGGGCCATTATCCATTTTAGGTACTACCTATTGAGACAAAAGTTCACACTCATTAGAGACCACTCACCACTAGTTTGGATTAGCCAACGTAAAGACTCCAATCCTAGGGTCATGCAATTGTTTCTAGACCTACAACCCTATTGTTTCACTGAGGAACACAGAAAAGGAAAATACCAGGGGAATGTAGATTTTCTTTCCCAGTTCCTCTGTGAGACAAATGTGGCTACACAGCATGGAGGAAGGGTATGTGAAAAACCTAAAGGTATCTCCCTTGCTAGTCCCCTGGGAGCTGTCATCCAGGTGGCCAGGACACGGCCATCGCTATTGGATCCAGTTCCTGGGGGTGGACCAGTGAGGGAGGATCATCTGGATAGGGGGTCCTTGGGGAGGGGGCGTGGGAAACCGACGGGTGAGATCCCCCTTCTTTCAACACCTTTTCCCCATCCTACCACATAAGATATTCCAAAACACTGCACCCCCCTTTTCCGATACAAAAACCTTTGCACAACATGAAAGACAATGGACTAACAGCAGTGCCATTTACCTGACATGTTCCAATGCAAGGGTCAGACAAAGTCAGGCAATTGACAAGAAACACACACACCTGACAGCCCTTTCCCTTCCTCACAGGGATAAAAGGCGGAGCACAAGACGCACAACGTGAGAGCTAACTCAGCACGGCAGTTCAAGAGGAGGAGAAAAACGGTGCATTCAGAGGGGGTAACAAGGAAAGAAGTGACCTTGCCCTTTCCAACCAAGGCCTGTGACTCCTCAACAGAAGGTTTCATAAGACTGCACACAATAGCTAGCGTGTGTTGCAGAAGATGTCTACAGTACACAAGACCCTCCTCCGCTGATAACCAGGCAGGGGAGAGATGCTGCTCTCTGTGGTACCAACCTTGACTCGAAGCAGAAGAAATCCAAATGGTTCAACAGCCGACAGTCAGTCGAGGGGAGAGTCAATAAGAAACCGAACTGTGTTGAACAAAAAGCAGCTAATTTGAACTTTGAAAGGTTTAAAAGGACTGTTGAGAAAAGAGGGGGAAAACTAGCAACAGGGAGTCCTGCACCGCGTGGATGCTCAGGTAGGAATCTATGAGTGATTACCTGATGGTAGAGACTACCATAACCAGAAGGCCTTGGGAAAAGGCGAGAAGAGGTCAAAGTGGTCAAAGTGGTCATACAGGGGTAAAATCCTCTGTAGTTTTGAAAGTCTTTGACGACAGATGATTGTGAAAGAAAGGGAAATCAATCCTGCTTGCTGAATTGAGCGCTTGAACCGTGTGTTGCAAAAGTTGTCAAGAGTGAACCCGGTGGAGGGATGCTAACGAGAAGCGGAGAAGTCTGAAGTCCCATACTGAACTGTTTGGTAAAAGTTGGTAAGAGTGAACCCAGCAGAGGGAAGCCGACACAAAGGGGCAAAGCCTGAAGAACTGTTTAAAAAGACATTAAGACCTGTGAAAGTAAGAAGTATTGGAAGACCAGGGGAAGTGAATTGTCCCCCTTGTGAAGTGGGTCCGAGCCCGGTCAAAGGATGTCCAGGGGTGAAAAGTCCTCATCCAAAGTCCATTTGGAAACAAACTCTTTGTTTGTTTGTTTGTTGTTGAATACATCAGGCCCTCGAAGGCAAGAGACTTTTTATTGAAAAGAGACTTAACCATTGAAGAACTTGATAGCTGGAACAGAACTGTCGGCTCATGCTGAGAAAGCTCTAGCATGTGCAGT
This sequence comes from Ambystoma mexicanum, assembly GCF_040938575.1. Taxonomy (NCBI): domain Eukaryota; kingdom Metazoa; phylum Chordata; class Amphibia; order Caudata; family Ambystomatidae; genus Ambystoma; species Ambystoma mexicanum. The sequence continues at coordinate 927,575,346 of NC_090941.1, forward strand.
ACTCCAAGGTCCTACCTTGTCATGTGCTGAAAACGTGGGGACGGGAGACCACTGGCAATCACATTCTGACTTATTATTTGTGAAAACGTCTTTCTTTATTGAAAACCCTATCCCACACTCTTTCTGTAATTAGTTGTTAGGATTTGGCAATAGTATAGGACTTTTTACTTTGATAAGACGACACAAGGACTGCCTTATTTTTCATTTGATGGTCGAAGCTAGCTCCCATCTTAAATATAGATCTAGGGAAGGTGTTTTTCCACCCTGCATTTACAGTTTAATAAACACCCTTGAACTGTGATCACTTGTGCCTGTCTTTACTGTTGCCACCATGAGTTTCTTACACTCCAGAGAGGGAAAAGCTCTAACACAGTCCAGCCAGCACTCCAGGATGGTCAGGGCTGCTGCCCCTGGCCTTGGGCGCCTCTCTCCCATGTGGGTCGACTGACGTCACATCCAGCGGCAGTCTCAGGGAGCCACGGCAGGGTACCCATCAATCCCAGAAGGGAAAAGCTGTAACGAGGCATGGCCCGAGATCCAGAATGACCGGGGCTGCAATCCCCAGACTTGGACACCTGACGCCCCTGTGGGTCGAACATCGGCAAGTTCAGCGGTGCTCCCAGGGAGCCCCGACAGGGTCTGCATTCGTCCCCAGAGGGAAAAGCTGTAAAGAAGTCCAGCTAGAGCTCCAGGATGGTCAGGATGATGTCCCTGGCCTCTGGCGCATGTCTCCCATGTGGGTCGACCATCCCCAAACCCAGTAGCAGTCCCAGGGAGCCCCGGCAGGGTTCCCATACCTCCCTGGATAGAAAACCTGTAACACAGGCCAACTAGAGCTCCAGGACTGAAGGGGGTGATGTCCCCAGTCTTGGGCACCTCGCTCCCATGCGGGTCGACCGTCCCCGATGTGCGCCTTGGACAAGAAGGAAAAACCATTCCGGCTCCCTCCACTTGAAGTGTGCCTTAGAAAGGAATGTCACTCCAGATCCCTTCACTCAAGGCGTGCCGCGGACAAGAAGGGAACACCATTCTGGTTCAATCCCTTTTGGCGTGCCTTGGCAATCAATGCTAGTCCAGCTCCCTCTACTCGAGGCATGCCTTGGAAGGGAATGCTGTTCCGGGCTCCCTCCTCTCAAGGTGTGCCTTGGCAGGCAACGCTAGTGCAGCTCCCTTCAATCGAAGCGCGCCTTCAAAGGCAATGCCGTTCCGGCTCCCTCCTCTCAAGGCATGTCTCTGCAAGAAATGCTAGTGCAGCTTTCTCCACTAGAGGCGTGCCTTGGAAGGGAATGCCGTTACTGCTCCCTCCACATCAAGAATGCCCTAGAAAGGAATACCATTCTGTTTCCTTCCACTTGAGGCATGCCTTGGCAAGCAATGGTAGTCCAGCTCCCTCCTCTTGAGGTGTTGCCCTGGAAAGGTATGCCATTCCAGCTCCTTCCACTTATAAAGAAACGCAAGTACAGCTCCCATCAATCGAGCCGTGACTTGGACAAGAAGGTAACAGCATTCTGGTTCCCTCCACTCAAGGGTTGTCTTTCAAAATATGGAAATGCCAGTTTGGCTCCCTTCTGTTGAGGGCTAAGTGAAGTGAAAATGGTAACTGGACACCATCTATGTGGCAGTGGTGTCTTGTATAACTCGTACCACCCTGCCATGATGTTATTTTACTAAAGTAAAGTTAATTTTTTTTATGACTTGAATGTCTTGTTTTAGAATGACTGAGATGGTATTGATGAGTGAGTGAGGTAACGCTGAGCTGCCCATGCAGATATGATTTCTGTGAATACACTTTTCCGTCACTGAAGAAATGGATAGCATGCTACTGGATGTATATTAAGTGTGTGTATATTTCCAGATATGGTTGGTGCAACACGGCTGTTAAATGCAGGCACACTTGATATGCAAGTACATGAAGTTGGTGTGAAAGACATCGCCTGGAGGCGAGGTTGGCATGTGAGTGGATGTCCACTTGCTATGAGTGTGTAGATACAGTTGGCGCCACAAGACAGTTGTATGCAGGCACAATTGATATGCAAGTACATGAAGTTGGTGTGAAAGAAAACGCCTGGAGATGAGGTTGCCATGTGAGTGGATGACCACTTGCTATAAGTGTACAGATACGGTTGGTGCAACAAAACTGTTGAATGAAGGCACAGTTGATATGTGAGTACATGAAGATGGTGAGAAAGACATTGCCTAATGGCTGCCACTGTCCCGTGTACGGCATGAGAACGAGGGTGTATATTCAGTTGCTAAGCAACAGCCAGCGCTCTCATACACCGACCATTTTCACCGGCAGGCGGAAGCCGGGCCACCGCTTGGAAGGCCCTCAAGGGTAAGGCCATGTTCTCCACCTCGATCTGCCCATTGCTCGCAGGAATCCGGAGAGGGCAGGAGCCCTTCCTCCTCATCTCCCTCCCTGGCCACGAGGAAGCTGCCATCTTCGTAGCACGCTGCTGGAGCACCTACGCACCGCATCCCAAGCCGTGAGGTGAGCAGCCCCCATAAGGTCTGTGTCCTTCTTGCTGCATCATCCCAACGACATCCAAGCTTACTTACTCGGCAACCAAACCGACCCCATCAAGGCTACTGTTCAGCTAATGGCTGCCGCCATCCCGTGTACGGCATAAGAACGAGGCTCTGTATATTCAGTTGATAAGCAACAGCCAGCGTTCTCATACAACAACCATTTCCGCCAGCAGTCAGAAGCCGGCCCACCGCTGGGAAGGCCCACAAGGGTAAGGGCCTGTTCAGCGCCTGTTACGCGCTGGGACGCATGGCTTGGCCCACCCCCTTCGCAATGAACAACATGAGGTATGTCCATGGATTAACCAATGCAACCCCGCAAGTAGACCCATACCTTCACTTCCGCACCAAAAAACGTAATGTGGTATCTGCCTCATTATTTCTGAACTGCCTATGCCCCGTGATTGCTTGCACTGTGCCACATGCCCCTGATTGTTGTACTGCCTATGCCCCGTGATTATTTGCACTGTGCCACCTGCCCATGATTGTTGTACTGCCTATGGCCTGTGTTGCTCGCACTGTGCCACATGCCCATGATTGCTGTACTGCCTATGCCCCGTGATTGCTTGCACTGTGCCACCTGCCCATGATTGTTGCACTGCCCATGCCCGTGATTGCTCGCACTGTGCCACTTGCCCATGATTGTTGTACTGCATATGCCCCGTGATTGCTCACACATGCCACCTGCCCATGATTGTTGTACTGCATATGCCCTGTGATTGCTCGCACTGTGCCACCTGCCCATGATTGTTGTACTGCTTATGCCCCGTGATTGCTCGCTCTGTGCCAAGTGCCCATGATTGTGGTACTGCCTATGCCCTTTGACTGCTCACGTTGTGCCCTGTGACTGATGAACTGCTATATACCTGAGGACAGAGTCTTGCAACATGACTATTTGAACATATACCTTATTGTGGCATACCACCTTCCTCCCCAACTGCCGATGCACCACAATATGCCAAACACCTTTTCTAGCCCACTCTAGATCTTGGAAAGAGCTGCCCACTGCCAAATCCAACAATTACTTGAAGCACATTCCATCCTCGGGACTAGACAATCTGGCTTCAGCAAAGGACACGGTACTGAAACTGCCCTAGTAGACCTAAAAAACCAGATCACCCAAATTATGGATAAAGGAAAGCGGGCCTCTTGTTACTTTTAGACCTCTCGGCTGCTTTCGATCTGATGGACCACAAGACTCTCACCTAACACCTCACTCAATCAGCTAACTTCTCCAAAGAAGCAGCACTTTGGATCACCTCCTTCCTGGAGGGTAGGGACATGAAGGTCTTCTCTAACATAGCCAACGCTGGCGCCACTACCATCCACTGTGGACTCCCACAGGGGTCCTGCACGGCTCCCACTCTATACAACTTGTTTACGAAACCTCTCTTCGACAAGCTTGATGACTTTCACTTATACCAACTATGCTGACGATACTCAGGTACTCCTACCACTCTCTGACGTATACCACAAAGACGCCAAAGCACTCCACACAATCTATACCACCATCCAGGCTTGGATGGCGGCCAATGGCCTCTGCCTCAATGGGGAGAAGACCAAAATCATCATACTAGGTCAAAAAACTACACTTGCCAAACTTGACAAACTGTACTCCAACTTCACCATAGACAAAACCATCACCCCTGTGTCCACCTCTGTGAAGACTCTAGGAGTTTACATAGACTCCACTCTATCCATGACAAAGCAGGTCAGCACCACCTCATCTGCCTCAGAACATACCAACAAACTTATAAATGCAATAAAGCCATACCTTTCCAAACCCAATTGTCTATCTATTGCCAGAGCAATCGACGCCAAACTGGGCTATTGTAATGCCCTCTTAGCAGGTACGTCTACAAAAAACATGAACCGACTCAAAATCACACAGAACAAGGGACTAAGAGCAGCACTTAGCATCCCAAAAAGGGACCACATTACCCATGCCAGAAAGGCAGATCATTGGCTCCCAGTAAAAGAGGGCATCACATACATAATCCTCACCCTCACCCACAAATGCCTCTCCCTCACAGCACCATCATATCTATCTGAGACCATAACTAAATCCACCTCTACACAACCACCACATTAACAAAGCCAGAGCTGGAGGGTTAGGTTTCCCCTACGTAGCCGCCAAGCTATGGAACTCATTACCTGCGGACATCAGAGCTGAAAACTCCCTCCTTGCCTTCTGAAAAAAACTCAAAACCACTCTCTTCACCTAACCCACTACTTTCGCTTCCTCCCCTTCTGCCGACACTGAAAACAAAAATATGCAAATGGCAATGTTAACTGTAACTAATGTCTGTAACCTGCGCCACAATGCCTCTCTGGGCTGCTGCGCTCTCTACAAATGTGAATAAATAAATAAATAAATAAATAAATAAATAAATAAATAAATAAACACATTGCCTGGGAATAAGGTTGCCATGCGAGCAAATGTACACTTATTGTGAGTATACAGATGTGGTTGCTGTGGAGCTGCTGATTTGGTAGTGGTGCAACTGCTGCATGGTTGGCTAGTGACTGCAGACATAAAAAGGTGTATGAAAGGGCAATAAGCGGTTCTTGCCTTGACGTGGCTTTACTGCTCACAAGTTCCTTTATTCTTGTGCTAAAACCAACCTTGGGTATCATGTTGTACTATACATTTTATGTATGAGTAGAGTGAGCAAAAGTGCATGCTAAAGGGCTTGAAGATGTAAAACCGAGCTGCAGTGGCTAATCCACAGTGATTCTTGTATTCCCACAGCACTTGCCATACATGATTTACCCTTTCCTGTCCAGGTGAGCACACCCGCACATGTGAGGTCTGCCTTTCGTCAGGACATATGTGGACACCTGGGAATGTAGTACATGTGTTGTTGACCACAAGTTTTTGTTGTTTCTGAGGGGCAAATGCGTGAACATTGTGTATTTTTGGTGACATTTTCATTACAGTGTGCCTAAGAAATTGTAGCACACTTATGGCTCATTACATTTCTACAGGCGTCTTCTTTTCTGAAGTGCATGGAGTTCCCGGTTTACCTTGGTGGATGTGACAACCCAGACTCGAGAACCAGCCTTTGCCCATTGCGCCCAAGTCAGTGCACCCACACATGAGAGGTACAGTTTTCGTCAGGGCACCTGTGGGAATGTGGGAAGGTAGGACATGTGTTGTTGCCTAGGTGTTTTGGCGGTTTCCTGGTGGCAAATGTTTCAAAATTGTGTTTTTTCCCAACATTGTGGACTTTGACAGGCCTAATAATTTCTAGGGTGATTCACGCAAGTCAGACCTCTTTGGATTCTCACAGGTACCTTCTTTTCAGAAATAGATGGGGTTCCCTGTTTTCCTAGGTGGCTTTGACATCCCAGGCCAAAATCTGTGGATTGTCTACAAGTGCAAATACAGTATAAACTGAGTCTTCCCAAGTCCTTTTGTGTACCAGTGGTTTAGCCTTTTCATTTTGCGCCCAGGTCAGTGCAACCAACCCATGTGAGGTATTGTTTATGTCGGGACACCTGTGGCAACGTGGTAAAGTAGGAAATGTGTTGTTGCCGGTTTGTTTTGGTGGTTTCCTGGTGTCAAATGTCTGAATATTGTATTTTTTCCCTATGTTTTGGAATTTGCCAGGCCTTGTGGCTAATACATTCTAGGGCGATTCACGCAAGTCAGACCTCGGATTCCCATGGGTATCTTCTATCAGAAATGCATGGGGTTCCCTGTTTCCCTTGGTGGCTATGATACCCGAGGCCCACATCTGTGGGTTGTCCACAAGCCCAAATACAGTAAAAATGTGGTCTTCCCAGGCCTTTTGCGTACCAGTGGTTTAGCCCAGATAAGTGCACCCAAACATGTGAAGTACTGTTTTTGTGGGGACACCTGTGGGAAGGTGTGAAGGTAGGTCAAGTTTTGTCGCCCACATGTTTCAGTGGTTTACAGGTGACACATATATTTAAATTGTGTTTTTTTCCCTACATTTTGGCATTCCAGGGCCTTGTGGGTAATAAATTGTAACGCAATTCACTCAAGTGAGACCTCATTAAATTCCCATGGGTGTCTTTTTTTCAGAAATGCATGGGGTTCACAGTTATCCCTGGTGTCTGCGATACCCAAAGCCCAAATCTGTGGGTTGTCCACACGCCTAAATACAGTAAAAATGTCTTCCCAGGGCCTTTGGTCTACCAGCGGCTTAGCCTTTTCCCTTTGCACCCAGGTCAGTGCACCCACACATGTGAGGTACGGTTTTCATCGGGATACCTTTAGGAACGTAGGAAGGTAGGACATGTGTGGTTGCTAAGGTGTTTCAGTGGTTTCCTAGTGGCAAATGTCTCAAAATTGTGTTTTTTTCTCCGACATTTCTGACTTTGCCGGCCCTTGTGGGTTATACATTCTATGATGATTCTTGCGAGTAAGATCTCTTTAGATTCCCACAGGTGTCTTCTTTTCAGAAATGCATGGGGTTCCCTGTTGTACTTGGTGGTTGTGACACACAAAGCGCAAATCTGTGGAAGTTCACAAGGTAAATACAGTAAAAATGTGGTCTTCCCAGGTCGTTTGGTGTACCAGTGGATTAGCCTTTTCCCTTTGCACTCAGTTAAGCGCACCAACACATGTGAGGTAACATTTTAGTCGGGACACCTGTTGGAATGTGGAATGTTTGGACATGTGATGTTGCCAGTGTGCTTCGTTGGTTTCCTGGTGGCAAATGTCTCACTATTGTGCTTTTTTCCCCCACATTTTGGACTTTGCCAGCCCTTGTGTGTAATCAATTCTACGGCGCTTCTCATAAATCAGACCTTTTTGGATTCCCGCAGTGTCTTCTTTTCAGAAATGCATGCGGTTCACTGTTTTCAATCATAGCTGCGCCACCCAAGGCCCAAATCTGTGGGTTATCCACATGCCTAAATACAGTAAAAATGTGGTCTTCCCAGGGCCTCCGGTCTACCAGTGGTTTAGCCTTTTCCCTTTGCGCCAAGGTAAGTGTACCATCACATGTGAGGTACCGTTTTTGTTGGGACACCTGTGGAAATGTGGAAAGATAAGACATCTGTTGTTGCCCAGTTGTTTTGGTGGTTTTCTGGTGGTAAATGTCTCAAAAATATTGTTTTATTGTCAACATTTTGTAATTTGCCAGGCCTCGTGGGTAACACATTCTAGGGTGATTCATGTAAATCAGACCTCTGTGGAATACCAATGGTGTCTTGTTTTCAGAAATGCATGGGGTTCCCTGTTTTCCTTGGTGGCTGCCACCCCAGGCCCAAATCTGTGGGTTGTCTGTGGGTCGTCCACAAAGCCAAATCCAGTCTTCCCCAGGGCGTTTTATGTATAAGTGGTCTAGCCTTTTCCCTTTACGCCCAGGTCAGAGCGCCCACACGTGTGAGGTACCATTTCTATCGGGACACCAGTGGGAATATGGAAAGGTAGGACATTTATTGTTTTCTCTTGGTTTTGAAAATGTTTTCGTCATTTCCTACTACACTTTGTCACACAACTTCATTTCCCAAATGTAATTTAGGCAATTTACGGTTTTGTAACCTGTTCATGTCACCTATCCTTGAACATGTCTGCCTGTGCTCTTTCCAAAAATGTATGGTTGCCATTCTTCACCACATTCGCGTTCGTTATTTTCAAATGGCACATGGTATTGCTTGTTTTGTGAAATATTATGAAGAATAAGTGATTTCGTAACTAAAAAAATCAGGGGTTTGTAAAAAAATCAGGGGTTTGTAGCGGTGCATTGCTTTTCCCTATTTTCACAGAAGCCATTACCTTACAAGTGCAAACATGTCCAGCACATACTTTTTTCAATCACTTTTCCAATTCTTTCCAAAACTATGGGAATTTTAGATACATAGTTGTTGCCTGACCAGTGGAAATGACCCCTTCCTGAACTTGGAATGTTGTCTACTTTTCAGAAATGTATGCCTTTCTGTGTTCCCATTGAGTTTAACATTCCTTCGAAGCATGTCCTATTTAAGAAAACAGGACACAACGTCTACCTCTCACAAAACTAATGGTAACCTTATGAAAACTATGTTTGTTTGTTGCCACTCAACCTGTTCCTTAAAGCATGGAAAATGGCGAATTCAGAACTGCAAACTATTTGTCCATAGCTCTTACCAGAAGAAGAAAAAAAACACAGGCTTCTGTGTACATCATTGTATAGGCATTTTCTGAAAAAAACACATCATTTGGCCTCTTTTGTGTCTCTTTCTCACACGCCCCTAGAGCAAACCACTGATCATTGGTGGTGATATGACCGACTACATGTGGGAAGAAATGGGTGAACATTCAGCCAGCATATCACTTGTAACAAAACAGTTACAAGGATTAAATGCAGACATACCGAAATGTCCAGCACTGGGAGGGAAACCCCTCAGCAGTTAAGGAGCCGGTATTCCAAGAACACATTTAGAGTTAAGGTATTAGATGAAGCTTTTAACCATGTTTACTTCCTAATTTCGTCAAATACTAATACCTAAGAGTAGTTGCTGAATGGTTTTAAATTGCCTTCTTAAGTGTTACTTATTGAGGGATGTATTCAGGGATTTCGTAGACTTAATTTCTAGGCGGCCTTCCTTTCACTGTGCAGAGCTATGGGTTGCCACACATTGTGTAATTTCTGAACTTGAAAAATGTGCCAGACATATATGATGCAAATCTGAGTCAATCGTGAGAATAGAAATTTGTCACGAGTGTTTGAGGGTCATGTGGGTCATGTCTCTATCCGCAGACAAATGAGCTGCCATGGCTTGATTAGCTCCGTGAGGATATATTTGTCAAGAACACTGCAAGACAACCTCCAATCAGTTCATCAGGTGCAGGTGCACGAGGGAAGTGCATGGCAGAGTCAAGGCGAAATTGTAATTACGGACTCGCAGGAGGAGCTATTACGTTCTGCAGAAAGGAAATGTATGCTGTTTCAAATGTGCAAGCACTTTTTCCAAATTGAACGCGCATTTAGGGTCATTTAAGTACCGTTTAACATTGCTTCAACCCCTTAACATTATTTCTTATGGATTGCAGCCTCCATTCCCTTTCTTAATTCTCTCATCAGCGTGCATTAGATTGAAGTTCTGACAGTGCATGTCTTTAAAGAATGTATTGTAAGAAGAGATGCCATCTATAGATCATGTTGAGTGGCCGCTGAGATGATCCTCTTCACAGAGTTTGACTTCTGATATATTTTTTATGATATGATGTTCTTGCCAATGCCAAATGAAACAGAATTCCTTCTCCATTTTAAGAAAGTAGGCTTTATTAATGGCGTGCAAAAGAACATGCTGCACAGAAAAGGCATTCTTGAATGTTAGCTGATGCAACCAACGCGTGGATGCTATCGATTTGTGAGAAGTCTCATGCTCCTCCAATGTGGGCATTCATGTCCAAACCACGCTCAATTGAACAGATGGGGCCCACATGCAGAGAGGAACTCTCTGGGCCTGATTCAGAACGTGTTTTTCAGTGGGAAAATCCCATTGAAAAACAATGTTCTGAATCAGGCTCTCTCTGTTTTTCTGCATCATCACCATTTTGTAATGCATTACTGCATGGGGTAGAACACAGTGCAGTTAATTCACTTGGTGCTTTTGATCAATCCATGCAGGGTCTCCACCTGCGTCTCCACCCACAACATACATGTTAATGCTACCAGAGAGGCAGCGATCTATTCCGTTCCAACATGAAAAAGTAGAGGCAAAGTCGGTATGCTGTAGTACTGCAAAAGTGTGTGTGATCCCACTCATTTGGATTTATAATTATGGGGTTGGAGAAAGATATTGTAAACATAGTTTACTGTTCAGCACACAAAAAAGAAGCTCAACGTGACACCAATTAGTAAAACAGCACAGGTTCATGGAAGTGCAGTCGACGTAGATATTGCTGTCAAAATCCACAGCAACACGTCTATGCTCTATATTGTACGCATGTGCTGATTGTTTACATGGCACTGTTTTCAATATTTACGCATATATGCACCGACGATGGATCACACTGAGAATCAAGCCAGATGATGGGCAGGATTACACTAGAGGACAAACGTAATTCAGCTGGCTGTGTGTTTCACAGCACATTTCCTGGGGTACTAAGGGTATATGTGTTGAATATGACGAGGGCTGAGGTCACTACAAGATAAGTGGGTGACCTTCTACAAACCAAATCACTTTTATTGTGTGCAAACTTTGCTGAAACAGTATTGAGTCCTAATTTCATGACTCCATTATGTATTTTGTGGCTCTCGAAAGAGCTTGAGTGATTCACTGGCTTGCCTTTGCGAAATAATAATGTCTAGGTTTGGGCGTTCAAGACTTGTTTCACCAACCTAAATTGAAATAGCACTTTTTGGAAAAAGCAGGAACCTGGCAGTACCAAGGAGTTGAACAGATCCTGGCTTCTATGATATATTTTGTGCAATTTGTATACATACTCAAAAAAATGTTGTGCAAACGTGATTGCATCGTTTGCACCAAGTATAGATGTGCCCCACGGTCAAGGGTCATTTGAATGTGTGCATCATTGAAATGACCCCGTCTCCCCCTTTGAGCATGTGTGCAAATCAGGGGATATTTCTGAAATATCCAGAAATGGGATGCGCTTTAAAATGCGCACAAACAATGGTGCAGGGGTGAGGACACCCCCCTGGATGCCATTGAATAACAGGGTAAATCCTGGCCTTGTTTTTTTTTGTTTGTTTTTTTAAAGTGGACTTTTCAGCGTTTCAGCTGCTGCTGTCCCACTTGCATTTCCAACCCTCAAGCAGGAAAACAAATACTTTATGGTTTGCATTTCAAAGAGTCGTGCACTTACATCACCCACGTATGGGCTGGGAGTCTGTCATAAATGTGATGAGGTGTTGGCCAGCATATATTTGCGATGTTTGCAGCCCCCAAGAAAAGTTCAGGTCACCATTGTGGATGAGGTGAACTGCTCGTTTGTACATTGAGAATAGAAATAAATAAAGTGTATCCTCTTTGCTTTTCTAATTTGCATTCACTTTTGAGAATCAGACCCTAATCTTTATATCTGTGCCTTGATTTGCGTGAACATGTAAAAGTGCACAAGTGATAGAAACAAAAACTTAACACATAAAAATCTATATAAAAAATGTGCAGTATTACACACAGAGTTCCAAAAGGGAAGACAATGGGTATCTACGCACCTTACCACATTAATACATTGAAAATCAATTATTATAGTGTGTCGGGTGCATACTATAGCTTTTATTATTTTTATTTGTAGTTAAGGTGTATACTTTAGGAAATCTGAAAATGTAATTGCAAATTTTTTTTATTTTTTTTATCAAATCAATGATTTTGCAAAGAAGAGGAAGAAGAAAATCTTGAAGTTAGAGTTTCAAAGTTTCGTTTTCTTCTTCTTTTCGGCCTTCTCACAGTTTAAAAGTTTAGAAGTTCCCTTCTGATGTTCACAGCGGATTCAGATTCCGGTTCCAACTTTTATTGGTCAGAACCTTGTCTCTCTTCTTCGTTGGTTTTAAGGAAACATGCCTCTAAGGCTGCCTTTAAAATTTTTGCTGTTGCTATTGACCATGTAGTCCTAGATCCACTCAGGAGGCGGTTCCACCAGACGTCTTCTTCATACAGGAGATTAGGATTAATCAGTGGTCTCAAAAACGCTCTTCTCCATGTTTTCGTTTTAGTGCAGTGCATCAGAAGGTGCTTTACCGATTCAGGCTCGTGTTCAGTTTCACATAAGCGACATTGATTTGTTTGCGATTGGCCCCTGATGGCCCTTATTTCGTTGGTCGGGAGCAGGTTAAGACGAGAGCTCAGAAAAATAAATCTTATGGCCTTATATAGGAATCTTTTTAGGACTTCAGTAGTTGAATGTAATTTTTTGGGTTGGAAGTTCAGATGAGTGAGGAGTTTGTTGTTTCCTGCTAGTGTTAAAGTCTCTATCCAATCCAATTGGTCCATTTTCCGTTTTATTTTCGTAGGATTTCGAATCAGTTCCTCTTCAGAACATCCACTGTTGAACAAATGTGCTCGCTGCTTGGCTGCCCAGGTGGTAAGAGACTTGTTCCTTCCTTCTGCCATTTCGGTTTTGATTATGTTATACAGGGGCGGTGAGGCAGGGGAGTTGCTAGGTCTGGAAAAGACCCGGGGCTAAGCTGATGTTGGAACTGTTGGGACTGGGGGCTAGCTAGTCTTTTGGCTGTAGCTCCTGAGATTCTATCAGGGGCTACAACCAAAAGATCAGGGGCTATAGCCCCCTTAGCCCCCCCTAGCAACGCCCCTGGCGGTGAGTCCTGTATTATTATTTTCCTAAACAGCGCCATTTCACCTGCCTCAATAACAGCTTTCAGGGAGTTTATTCCCAATTCTCTTCTGATGATCGAGATAGGTGTGGAGTTGGGAAGCTGAAGGACTTTCTGCCAAAAGTAGGCTTCCAATTTTGGCCAAATCGCAGTGGGAATCGCTGGCATTGCCTCACATCCCTATGCCAAGCTCAGAATGACTTTGCCTTTGTAAAATTTTATGGCCGGTAGAAGCAAAAAATGGCCGTATTTCCTGTCGATTATTTTTGCCTGGGTAGTGAGTTTTCGAGTCTTGTCCCATAGATAGTTTTGCATTGAAGTCTCAGACTTTGAGTTATCCATCGTCACCCCCAGGTATTTGAAGAACTTCACCACTTCTATGATCTAGTTTTCAATATGCCATCTGAAGTTTTTTGGGTTCTTTCTTGGCAGCTGTCCAAGTATCAAGATTTTTTTCTCCTTATTTATCTCCAAGTTGTTTTTTGAGATGTATTTAGCCAAGTTGTCGAGCTGTCTTTGGAGACCAATTTCAGTCTGGTCAAGAAGAATGATATTGTCAGCATATAATATTGAGCCACAGAAGTCTCACCAATTTTCTGGAGGGAAAGATCTAGTCTTGCTGGCGTTTTCTTTAAGGGCTCCAAGAAAGGAGATGAACAAGACCGGGGCCAGCGGGCAGCCCTGTTTCCCCCCTCTGAGCATCGGAATTTCTTCGGACAACCGGCCTGCTTGATCTAACTTGACCCTAATTGACGTCTTGTTGTGAAAATCCTTTATTGGGTCAAGAATTTTGCTCAGACATTTCCATTGTTCCAATTTGGACCACAGCAGAGATCTGTCTATTTGATCAAAGGCTTGACTGAGGTCTATGAACGCCAGGTATACTTTCCCGGGCCCTGGCGTGAGTTTGGCCTTTATAGCACTTAGAATCATGATGTTGGCTTTGGTCCCCGAGTTTTTCATGAACCCTGCTTGAAAAGGGTCTCGGCAAGGGGCTGTTTTGGCCCAATATTGGAAGCACTTTAAGAGGAATGATCCGTAGAGCTTACCAATTGTGTCCAAAAGCGCAATGGGGCGATAGTTTCCTGGGTCGGTTCTGTCTCCTTTTTTGTAGATGGGAGCGATTACTGCGCAGCGCCAGGATTTCGGAATCAATCTTGTAGTGCAACATTTTTTGAACACGGCCAATAAAGCTCGCACACTCCTCTGAGTGGTTTTTTAGGTCTATGTTGGTGATTCCGTCAGGGCCAGGAGCTCTGGAGGATTTAAGACGCCTGATGGCCAGTACAATGTCTTCTTCATTTGAGAAGTCTTCCCAGGTAGTTGAATTTGACTCAGACCCCAGAAGAGGAATAGTTTGCCTGGGGAGCTGGAATATCTTGGAGAAGTGTAATTTCCAGACTTCTTCTGAGACGTTGTTCGATCCTATTGCGGTTGACCTGTCTCCTGTGTTCCTAATCAATTGCCAGAAAGCACCTGAGTTCTTATCTGCCAATTTTCTCAGCATTTCTTCTGAGTCATGTTGATAGAGGAGAGCTCTTTGGAATCTTAACCAGGATTTGTAAAGCTTTTGTTCATTTAGGTAAGTTTCCCTTAGTTCATCCGATTCAGAGGTTGCTGCCTGCCTCTTCAGCTTTCTCAGGGTGCGAAGTTTCATTACCAGCTCTTTGTCGTAGTTGTGTAATGGTTGCAGGGTACCCTTTGGATTTGGCTTCCTTGGTATCAGATACGGAACCAATAAGGGTTGGTAGTCAGTTGAATTTATTGTCCCCCTATTTTCTCGCAAGCAGTGGGTTGCGTAGTTTTTGGACAGTTCTTTAATTCGTTCTGCTGTGAGTCTTAAGCGGTTTCCTTGAGCATTTGATTCAATTTTTTATGGCATTCGAATTCTATCACCCCCTTCAGTCGGCCATGTGATTTTCAGGATGTTATGGTCGCTTGCTTCTGTCCTTATGACCTCAAAAGTTGTAATTCGGCTCAGCATCGACTCTGAGACATATATGTAGTCTATCGTCCCTTCTTGAGAACCTCTTTCCCAAGTGGGAATATAGATGGCCTGAGGAAGAGAGTGATCAATATTGTAGAGGTTTCTAGAATCCATGAGGGATTGCCATTGCTTACCAGGTGATTCCACCTGGCTTGTCGGACGTGGTGAAGTGCTTCTCGGGAGTCCCGTCGGGCATTTGGCATTCAAGTCTCCACTTAGAATTATAAGGGGGTTATTTTGGGCAGTCATGATGCCATCAATCTCAGTTTCAATGGTTGCTAGGAAGAGTCTGTCTGAGATGACTTGAGGATTCCATTAAGTTGTGATTATGGCAATCAAAGAGGAGATCGTAGAGTGACTCTTCGCATCCAGTTGTTCCCACTTTATTAATACTGCTAAGTGAGTTTGAGTAGCAGAAAGCTTCTTCTGAATTGAAAGTCCAGAACCGGAACGGACTGACACAAGGAGACCGACCAGCTGATGGACGACCCAAACGGCCTTTGTTTGCTGGGGAAACTAAGACTGAAAAGCCATCAATTGTTGGAGGGTTGAGGAGCCATGTTTCTTGGAGAGTAATGATGTCAAATTCCCCAAGGTTTACTCCGGTTTTGTGAGGTGAGTATAACCCCTGGTGTTCCAAGACATCATTTTAAGTGTTCGAGTTTGGAGATCAGGTTCTGGCTTTGGGTCTTTTATGCTAGTTCCATCTTTCGTTAATTTCACCATTTCACTGGTTATTTGTTGCTATTTCCTTGAGTGGCTTGAAAAGGTTTTTGGAAGCCATGCCAAAAGCTGCTTAATTGGTGCAAATGTTGACAAGTTGTTCTTGGCTGACAAAGATTCCGAGTGTCTCGAGATTTTATAACTTCTGTCAGACAGTTTTTGCTCAGTCTTAGTGTCTGAGTGAGACGGATTCCTTCTCTTAGACGGGAATCTTTTTTCCTGCATTTGACTTGGTCTATGTACATTTCTTTCAGTGGGTCCCCTTATCGGAGAGTGTTGGTTCTTGCTCATGCCAGTGTTGTCCGACCATGGGGCCGAGTCTCTCCTTGGGGTCTGGATCAGGTTTTGCCCATTTGACTCTGTTTTTGACCTGTAGTGGATTTTCCCAGGCGGGTAAGAGTTCTCTTTGGATTGAAGTTTACAATCGCTCGATGCTCTTTTCACCTCTGCAATAAAGTAGCCCTTTTTTAGGAGGTCTGCTTTGCCTTCTTTGGACCATCTGTTTTTAGCTTCTGCTCTTATATGTAAGTACGCCTTTGCTTTTTGGTCTTTGTGGTAAGGCACTACTAGTATCAGGTCCTCCTTCGTCAATTCTTCAAGATCTCTAGTGCGTTTTAGAATTTTCAGTACCGTTCCCCTATTTAGGGTTGTCTTCTCGAAGTTTGCCGGGATCTGTTCTAGGTTAAAAACTGTTGCAAGAGCTCGCCTTTGTTGTTTTGCTATTTTTTGGTTCCGACTGCCGTCTCTGAAATAGTTATTTTCTTTCTGTACAATGGATTCCTTTGGTTTTTTGTACTGTCTTTCCGGTCGTCGACAGTGTCCTTAGGTGATTTTACTTATGCGTAGTTTCTTTTTAATGACACAGGTTTCACTCTTAGAGAATCCGGCCCTCTAGGATATCTCTGGTTTGGGCTATGCCAGTCCTTTTTCTTATTTTGACTATTTGACCTTTGTTTTTTTGATCTTGGAGATGTTACACGGTTAGTATTTATCGGAGGTCTTTCTCCCTCACGTTCGTCAGTTTGTCTTTGACTGCAACTCCCAGGAGATGAGTGGAGAGTGATGTTCATAGAGGCTTCATCTCTCAGGAAATCTTCCACGGTAATTGGTGAGTGTAGCGGTGAAGTTTGCAAGGGACTTCTGACGAAATGACAGACCTGGATGGGAGATTTTGTGGATCCACAGGACGTGCTGGTTTAGGAACCAAATCTCTGTTTTTCAACTGAAGGACCGGGCCGTTTCCCAGAGCCTGACCTAAAGGGGCTGTCGCTGGATCTTGAATGAAGGATGGGTTTTTTTTTAACTCCATTTGGCTTAGTTAATTGGGCAAGTGATCCTTTTGTTGAGACTTTGGATGCGTTCGTCAAAAAAGGGAGATGAAGTTGTTTTGAGGCTGATTCTTTCAGGCATGATTTGGCCATTCCCTTTTTGACTCCTTCAAATATAAATTGATGAGGGGGTTCAATATTCTCCTTCGATTTTTGATTTTTTGAAGGCTTTTTTCCAAAGTCGGAGCAAATTTTATTGGAAGACCGCTTGTCTGCTGACTGTGTCTGATCTCGCAGGTCTAGTTCTTTCTCGGTGGTTGAATCTGTCTGTGATGCACAGTCTCTCAAGTCCTTAATTAGAATTGGTTGGGGTAGAGGAGTTGAGATTGCAGGATTGGTTTGTGTTAGGTCTCCTGTAATTTTGTCATAAATGACGCTGTCAACTTTTTTCTTTGGCGGTTATATATCCCTCAAGATATGTCATTATGGTATGGGTCATTGCAATCAGAGTCGTTTGGTCCTTTAGCGTGTGATTTATAGCTTCATATAGTTTTCCAAATGGAGCGAGCGCGATCGTCAGTGCTGACATCAATGTTGTCAGGTCTCGCTTCTTTGGTGGTGTTTCCTTGAGAACTTCTTCTGTTTGGAACCCCCCCATCCTTTGGTTGTGTTTCCTTTAGAACCTCTTCTGTTTGGAACCCCCCATCACTATTCCTTCGAGGTGAAATGTGAGGGCGGCAGGGTGGGGTAGAAGACTGTGGTGGGACCCTAGGTGAGTGGAAATCTTTGTCTGATAAGGCGACAGCTAGGACCTGGTGTGATTGGATTTTGACTGGAGTCTTGACAGGGCGGAGAAGAGGCTTCAGAACAAGAGGGTCTTCAGCGCCCTCATTTGCTGTATTGTTGATTGAGTGGGTCCCAGTAGTTCGAGGTGCACGGGGGTGGCACAAGAGTCTCTTGGGGCTACTTGCCTGGGGGCAGTCTGCAGGAGAGGGAGACAGTCTTGTTAAAGGAAGATTAAGAGGGACAATTTTCAGACTTTCAGATGAGGCAGGAGAGCCTTCCTTAGGGCTTTCAAGCTGAGAAGAGTCCTCGAGAGTATTTTCTTTACCACCAGGATATAGGTCACCCCCTTTTGGTGTATAGGGAAACTTACATGCTTTTGGACCTCCAGCGAGGTTGGACGTGGCGTCCAGCAATTCCGCGTCTATCAATTCGAGGAGAACGTCATATTTCCGCTTTCCTTGGCTGGAAAAATGTGCTTTTAGGGAGTTACAAATCGCTGAGTTAGCCAGGAACTTGTCCGAGGATTTCTTGTTTTTGTAAAGCAATGGTTTGGTGAGTGTTCCTTTCTTTTTCTTTTGATTTTTTTTTTTTTTGTTTTTTTGTTTTTGGAAGGATGCATTTTTTTTGTGTTTTTTTGGGGGAAATAAATGTAGGCGGAGAGTCAAAGGGAAGAACTTCACTCTCTTGACTTGAGTGAATTTGCGGCATAACAAGAAGAACTTCTCTCTCTTGACTTGAGAGGATTTGCGGCGTAACAAGTTGAACAGCTTCTTTTGGTCTGGCCCCTTCGCTCTTTTGATCCTTGGCTCTGCCCCCTTTAGGAAGTGGAGCCTTGCTCTCATTCACCTGGATTTGAGCTCGCGCCACCTCCGTCTCCGATGACGCATCCGGAGCTAGTCGGGGTGCCGCCGCGCACCCCTGCAAGCTCTCAGCAGGGGAGACAAGTGCCAACAGCTCCGAGTGTCCGCGGCGAGGGACCTCCTGGCTGGGGCCAGCCGCTCCATCCTGTGCGAACCCCGATGTGACGGGCTCCACATTCACGGTGAGTAAAGGAGGGATGGTCCGGTTAGTACCTTGTGAGCCCTCCTGGGCTATTTCCGGCGTTTCGAGTCGGGGGACCACACGCTGTTCCCTCGCCGCCCACCCTTCGGTCGGCTGCACTGGGAACTTGTCCGCATGAGGTTTCCCCTTCTCTATTGCTGATTTCGGCTCACAGACCTCCCAATCTAGTGCAGGTGTATTCTTGGCGGCGGTGAAGCAGGCTTGCAATTTTTTATCGCTGGATGCGACTTTTCCTTGGCAGGTCGCTTGGACTTCCCCCTTGCCCTGAGGTAGTTCTTCTGTAGGGGGCACATGCAGCAGTTGTTTCGAGAGGCTGGCGTTATGAAGCACCGCTTTTGGTGGGTGCCTTGGTCTTGATGAGGGCCGGGGTAGGTCGAGTCTCTGGGAGGCAAGCCTTAAGCTTGAACTTCTCATCCACCGCTCTGCCTCATCTTCGCCTCCCAGTAGTGTTGAGGAGGGCAATTCCCCCCGTCTGTCCTCCATGTTGGTGATGGGGGCCTTCCCCGCCTGCTCACGGACTGCCAAAGACTGCAACTCTGCAGCCAACTCCGCGGCCGCTCCGCGGTTAGGAGGGGTTTTTATGGGTCCACCCACAAAACAGGAGGAGGCTGTAGAAAGACTCTGGTCGCACCGCAGTAGAGAGTAGACTGCCATAGACTGCAACTCTGCAGCCAACTCCGCCATAACTTTGACTTGCATGACGGATTTGGCTGATAGTTTGCAAATAAAGGGTTTGTCATGGACATAACCGCCCCCACATCCACCACCATCGGCCCCCTACCCTCAGAGACAGGACATTTCTGGAAATATTAATTAAGAAATGAAAAGGTTATTAAGAAAGCAAAAAAGAAAAAAGAAAAACGCTGTTTTTGGCCTACTGCCATTCAAATGCCCCATTGTTTGGCACAGCGAAGCACAAAAAACACCGGCCAGAATTGGACCAAATAAGAAACAACTTGGGCATGAAGCGTTGACTCGATTTCCGTAAGTGGCCTGGTGTTATTCCGTCCAGCAGTTTTAAAAATATTTGGCAGAGAAAGGGGGTGGGCTTCTCACAAAAATATTGCTATATCCCCCATGGTGCATTGCAGCAGAGAGGCTTAACAGAAATGAAAAAGTCAAAAAAAAAATGTGCACGATGTGAGAGATAACGGCAGTTATTTCACAGTTATCCAAAAACGAAAAGTGGAAACAAGTCTATTAGAAGTGAAAAAAAGTATTGAAAGCTGTCAGGGTATTTAGTGGTGAGGAATGGGGAAGGGGCACATGTCAAATTGGGGAGTCTTGGATGGATCAGATAATGAGATTTGATCAAAGTAATTTTTTTATAATCGTGGTTATTTTAACACAGTTATCATGTTAAATATGTGACCTGGAAGTGTGCCAGAACAAAGATCGAGTGAACATTAACATGCATTTTTTTGGGAAATATGAGGAGGAGGTAGAGTGGGTCTGAGTGTGGGAGGGTGCATTTGTGCAATGGGAGATATTTGAGGTGTTCAAAAGATAAGTGCAATTATGTGGTTTCTGTCAAATAAACACGGTTATTGAATGGTGCATTTTGTATAACCGTGGTTATAGAAAATTGCATCAAAAGATAGAGTTTTATTGACACATACTGCATCAAATTGATGATATAGTGTTTATCAATCCATCTATACAATGTCACTTGTTTCTATTTTTAATTACTTTAAGGCTGGTTCTTAAAAGAACCTTTGGAACTGGAAGGTGGAGAGGGGGAATTTGGATGGGCAGAACATGAGTGTTGGAACATGAAAGAAGGGGTAAAAAGGGAAGACATATTTATTTTGGTTTTATTGGTTTGGGCAGTTCTGTTGGTGATTTGTGATGTGTACTGCCCACTCGTCTAGGGTGGCACTTCCTACAGTAATCATGTTGTGGCACATGAGGCATTAAATCAGGCATTCATACAGGTTTGCTGCTGGTTGGATGACAACAGCCTGGGTCACAAGTGGTTCAGCACTGTCCTGTTTGCAGAATGTGCTGCACTTGCGGAGGCCCTGGATGTTACTGGAAATGTTTCCAGAGCTGGTGGCGTGGATGAGGAGGTAGATGTCACACTGCAGTCCCGTTGTATTGATTGTGATCCATGGGCCTTCACTGTCTGCTTCTAGTGGGCCTGCGGTTGGGCTTGTCTACTCTATCCCAATCCACCCGCACAAGATGCCTAATAAGTGTTGAGGTGCCCATACTCTGCGATGTGATGTTGGACGGCCCCATCACAGAACCTTGCAGCAGAAGGTGCAGCGGATTGACTTTCAGGCTGTGGTGCTCTGGCACCAGGAAGTACCTCCAGCAATCCGACACCTGCATGATGCTCTTCGCCTGCTTGTAGGGAAGGATGAGGCAGTGGCGACCCAGATGAAATCTGCATCTTCATGACGGACGCTGACTTGTTGGAAGTCATCATCACTGCTGTCACTGGATGGTCCTTGGATGATGCAAAAAGCAAGACCAGGGAGGAAAATGCACATAGGAAAACAAGATTAGACAAAAGGACAATGGGCCTCATTACGACCCAGGCGGTAAGTTACCGCCTGGGCCGTGACTTTACCACCATGGCGTAAACTATGTTTACGCCATGGTGGTTGGCGGACTTACCGCCCCATTCCGACCTTGGCGGGGCGGTAAGTCCCCAATCCCCATTTACCCTTCCCCATTCCCATTTTTGCCCCATAGGGCATAATGGGAGTGGGGAAGGCGTTAATTACGCCACCGTAAATTACGGTGGCGTAATTAACTCCATGGTCCCTTAGCGCCATGGATTTTAACACCTGCTAAAAGCAGGTGTTAAAACCTCCATGGCGCTAAGGGACCTCGTAATCAGGCGGTAAGGGTCGGCGCTCTTTACGCTGCCGTAAACCCCTTACCGCCTGGGTCGTAATGAGGCCCAATGCCACCTAAAAGAAAAAGTAAAAAAAAAGAAACCACAAACTAAATAAAAGAATAGACAATACAGACAGATGACAAAACAAGGGAGAGAGATATAGGACTAAAGGAATGTTAAAAGGGATAAGGAAAATAGGATTTAGTGAGGTGAAATGTGCATTTGCAGGTGGAGTGGAAATGCTCTCAACCAAAGACAAAAAGCAAAGAAAGAATAATACGAAGTTCCTTTGGGTGTGGTCAAATAGCCACGGTTATGATGCAGACCAATCAGGAGCCATGTTGCAGAGTTGCATGAGGCGTCATTGCATTCGCATGCTGGGCGTGGTCTCGTAGCCGCGGGAAATGGGCAGAATAAAGGGAGGTAAAAAAACAAACGGAAGGATTTAATTCCTTCTAATGATTTTAACTGGCCAAGTAAGCTTATTTGTGGTGTGAGCTATCATAATGTCACTATAAGAACACATATATACACATATTTCAGATCACCTGCATATGCATATGTCTGTATAAATGCAATGACACGTGCAGGACATATCCTATGGGAGCTTTGCAGTAATAAGATGAAACCTGCATCTATTGTAACCGTGATTATATACCCAAAGATGAGAAATTAAACCAATGGCATTTTGAGTTGAAACAAATGTGTGATTGGTTGAAACAATGTGTATTTTGCAAAAATATGTGGTACTGAAAGGTGGTAGTTCTTGTATATTCTCTTCAGGGAAAGGTGTTCTATTTGCAGATGTGGATGTGATGACTGTATAAATACTATTCGTGGACGTGTATGATACACTTTTGGGATGTGGACAAAAGGAAACAATTTCATCAACAGATTCTGACAACTCCTTCACTGGGTTGTCAACTGATGAATCCGAATTTTTAGAAGATTGTGAAGGAACATCTAACTATCAGAATAGAACTAACAGCCATGTAGAAGGTACAGGGCAAGTATGTGAGAAGCATTGATTAACCAGATTGTTCTGTTTTTTTCTATATCACTTTAGAGTGTTTGAACAAAGAGGTATGTGTTCAAGCTGTGGAAAGATATTTTTGACTGAGAGCACCAGATAAGTGTTTGCCAAAAGGAAATGGATAAACCATTTAAGAAACAGGCACCTGTTATATTTATGTAATTCTTTGATGGAATGCAGTAGTGGAATTGGAGAATTGGAGAAGTAGAGGGATACTCTGAGTAAAATAGCATGTTCTGTGTATACTTTTGATATGAAACAGCTTGTTTAAGAGCCACCTATATAGGATATGTATTCATATTGAAAATGTATGGTGAGTGGTTTTATATAGACGCAGTGTCATCGCAGTTATGCAGTAATTGCTAAAATAAGTTTACTTTGTACATCTACATATATATGTGTGTAATAGGTAGTCCTTAAAAGGACTGTTTTTTGGTATATTGATTGTCATTTTCTAACAAAGTTGGATTGTTGATACAATGTACTCCATCATTTCTATAAATATTAGACAACTAAAACTGAATGCTGTTATTGGGTATCCACATATGTTTCTGATTTCTGTTGAACGCAGGAACTACTATATTCACATTGCTCTGTGATTTCTCAATTTTGGACTTAAATCTTATGGTCCACTTCCACTTTTGCTGCTGAGTTATGTTGGACAAAATGAAGGTGGTGTGAGGGAAGAATTCCATTTGTTTTTCCAAATCTTGTTTTGTAATAAAAGACAGGCAAATGCGTTGTGTATACCCCAGATCATTACCCCCATGATGAATGAGTATGACATCTGACTGCTCTCTTCTTCCCATACAAAACAATTTCTCAAACATCTAGCACAATTGCATTCCCCACATTCCAAACCATTTAATTTTAAAATCTGATAAATCCAGGTGAATGTCAATATGTAAAAACAAAATCAACCGAAGCACCCATGATTCACTCACACCACACAGGTTTACCTCCAGCCAAGATGTCTGCACTCTGTGTGGGATTTTTGAAAATGAATACTTATGTTTAATTCAAGTATTAGTTGTTGGGTGTGAATAATGTCAGTATTTCTGTGTTTGCAATTGGTAGGTTTGATTGTTTTCTTTTATGTGATAGGTTGACATAAACATGTTTCAGCCATTTTGTTAAGTGTGGATGTTTAGTCTTCTTTCATTGCCAGGTTTTAAAAAAATGTTTCACCAGCACCATTTTGATTTGAACGTCTGTTCTGCTTACAGAAACACTACTGTGCTGACTGTTTGAGCCTGGCTCATGTGAAAATCTTTGGATATTTTGGAGAACTTGACAGCGAGTGGTACATGTCCTGGAGGGCCAGAGGTTCAGAAGGCCAGCCTAGTTTCTTGGAACAGGGTAACCTCTGGACAAGCCAGAACAATCAGGGTACGATGGCGGCGGTCAAGACTAGGTCTCAAGAGGAGTAAGGGTGACTGAAAGCCCGGAATGAGCACACAAAGCAAGGACGCTTACAAATTACTCCAGACAGGTGATATATTACACGGACGCGGTAGCGTCCATGTAGTTATGGTTAAGTTGGTGTTTCCATAGGAAGAGCATTTTTTGGGTGGCTTATAACTTCGCTCCCTCTGGACGAATCCTCACCAAACTTTGCAAAAAAAGTATATGGCCCACTCTGAATTTGCAAAGTTTGGAGAGGTTTGGTCCAGGGGGGCCAAGTTATAGGGGGGTTCCCAAAACTTTTGTTTTTTCCCGTAGACATAATGGGAAAAAACTTTGTGCACGCCTACAGGCCAAACCCCTGGTCGGATTTACACCAAATTTGCCGCGGGAGCGGGGGCTTGGTCCCGAAAGCATGCTTTTGCAAATTTGGTGTAAATCCGTCCAGTAGTTTTTTTTAAAATGACCAAAATGTAAGGCAAAAAAATGAGCGATATCTCTGTTCGCTCCGCGGACGGACTTCCCGGTTCGCTCCGCGGACAGTGCCCCGATTGGCCGAGCGGCTTGCGTGATGTCTGCGGACATGCGACGTGTTCGCTGATTGGACGGCGTGGTGCGTGAAGTGCGTCAGATTTTCTGTGGCGCCCGCTATCTTGCATAAAAGGACGACCGCGGACAGCGCGGTGAAACTTGGATTAAAAATTGTATTTAGTGGAGTGTGTTGGTGTGTAAGAGTGTTTGGGGAGGGTGGGGGTATGAGATAGGTTCAGTGTTCTGTTTTTTTTATGTGCTAGACACTTTTGTTGTGTTCGATTTTTCTGCGGACAACACGGCTGTTCTGAAATGTTCGTAAATAAACAGAATGGATTCGGTGTTATGTTGAAAGTGTTCTAAGAAGACTCGTGGGGTCCTGGAATGTTCGCAGGGGGTATCCTGAAGATGTTGTCTGTATTGTTCGTTGTCAAGCTGAAAGTGTTCTAAGAACACTCGTGGTGTCCGGAAATGTTCGTACATTAAGAAAATGGGGGTGTTCTGAGGACGTTGTCCGTATTGTTCGCTGGCAAGTTGAATTTGTTCTAAGAACACTTGCGGTATCCTTAAATGTTTGAAAATAAACAAAATGGGGGTGTTCTGAGGACATTCTCCGTATTGTGTGCCTGCTTAGCTGTATCCAATGAGGGAATGGCACAGAGAATTAAGTGGAAATGGTAGAAGGGCTGTCTAAGAGTTATGCGGTCCGCGGACAGGGTGTGCTACATCCGGGGTTTTCCAGCAAATCCAGCATGGAAAGAAGACTGTAGGGATCAGCCAATCAGATGTTGAGGTTGTGGATTTATGTTCAAAGAGACTGTGTGTAGTGAAGATGGCAGAAGTGGAGAAAGTCAGGGTGTTGGTGCTCGGAGATATGTTTGTGCATGGTTTACAACAGTATGCTCAATGCAGGCATGTTGCAAAGAATTTCGATATGGGCAAGATCAACAGTCCCCATGTGGTAGTTGGCATCTTTGATGTCCTGGGTGTTAGTGTTAGCAGTGCACGGTGGCGCGAGTTATGGTTGCTTATCTTACCATAACTGCCGAATTTCAGGGGGTTTTCGGTTTTACTTTGAACCATAACGTCCCTTTAACAACGTTTTTTTTACTGAATTTGATAGGTTTTTAGTAGCGCAACTTAACCATAACGTCCCTTTTAACAAAGTTTTTTCACTGAATTAAAAATATAGACACATTTATTACAAGGCCTTTGTAACATCAACCATAGTAAAGAATCACGGTAAAACTCCAATAAACCAACACATCACAAGCAATACAATATATATACAAGACCAAGGGGTCTAAAGAGTTAGAAGCACGAAATATGCAGACCACCTAGATGGGGAGGAAAACAGGCAGTGCAAGTAATCGTTAGACCCGGTTCGACATCAGAGGCCACCAAACTAGAAGGAAGTCTGGGCCCTACGAAGAGTGGAGCCTTGTGCTCAAAAGTACCTGCACACACGGGTGCCAACGTGCAAAGGAGAGTCTCTTCAGGGAGATCAGGCAGTTCAGAGAGGTGAACAAAACGATGATGAACAGTTCCCTGCTACTCAAGCGCGGCCTCCACTTGTGGGCAGAAGCAGGGCGCGAGTGCGGAAAAGGGTTGCTGTTTATGACACGTCTCACTTCAGACCTGGGAATGCCAAGTGTACGAATCGTGTGAGAGTGCCGAGGACATGGGATTAGCAGTAAGCCAGACGGCGGTGACAGAGCAAGGTTCCTGTGTAGGCTGGTCAGTCCACTGGATGGCCCAGGGACACTTCTGAAGGCTTACGTACAGGATTTGGTGCGATGCCGAGAATAGTTGTTCCCACTATTCTAAAGGGTCGAAGCGCCAGTACAGGCCTTCTCGTTCGATCAGAGGCAGAGGGGCCTCACAGGACGACAGCAGTGCAGGGTGCCAAACCTTCAAGGGGTCACCAGCGATTCCTCGACTCAGCTTCTTAGTTGCAGGATACTTGGCTCCTTATCCTTCGTTCGTGAGAACTCAGGAGATCGACATGGTAGTGGTGTTTCCAGCCTCCTCTTATCCAGAGTTCCCTTCGCGCCAAAACGGAGAGGACCCAATGGGAGATCTGCTCACAAAACACTCACACCATACGTGGACCTATCACGGACCACGGTGGTCCCAGGCATTCAAGACACTCTAGACTCTCTAGCACCCAGGATGTGTATTGGGAACAGACATCCCAGCCCACATCCTGGAGACACACACAAGGCATGCAGAAGCCCGCGAAAGTGTTGTGTTTCGCGGGAAAGTGCATGACCAAATAAGGACTGCCCCTGGTCGGCTCGACCTGGGGGAATGTGAAGGGGCAAGACGGTCAGCGGACAGGACAAAGAACTTCGTGGCATGGCCATTTTGGAGGCCAGGCCACCCATTTGGGCCAAACGCGGGAAGCGCGGTTAACATGGCAAAAAGGGGTTCAAAACACAAAGAAAGAATAGCTGCCACCAGTCCCGTCTGTGACACACTTGCACATTTCATGATAAGTCCAGCGAGAGTTTCTAGGGCCATTGGAATGACTAGAGACCCAAGAGAGTGGTAATGTAAGTTACGGTGCACTCTTGTTTCATGTTGCTCAAAAGCTGCAACATGAGGAAAGGACTAAGGGAAACGAAGTCTCCTGGTACTGACTGTCTTAAGGCATGCCAGTTTCCCCGTAAGAATGGAGCGAAAGCCCAGAGGAGTGCGGCGGAAGGCCGCGCTTCTCCGGCAGAGTCTAGATCAGGGTGTAAAACAACAGCAAACAGTTTGGGGGTTGCCACATGGAAGGAAAATTACCTACAATTATGAAATCTTTCCTAACAATGCGTATGTCTAATTCAACAATGGGTGTTTCTCTTTAATGGGATGGTCAGTAATCTTGTGAAAATAGAAAGTAGCATTGATAAAGGTGTTGATAGTATATTGTTATGTACAACTGATAAAGACAGTCTTCGGCTGATTCCGGCGCTCCTCAATATGTCCATATGAAATAGATGCTGGTCAGCGAAACTAGTCTATTACCCCTAGACTGTACGGGAAGTGAATAAACGTATTTGAATGTTTAGACCTTAAAGGAATTTTCGCGCTCTGCAGAGAAAAAAGACTATGGGCCTCATTACACGGAAGGCGGTAAGGGTTAACGGTCACCGGTAATGGTACCGGTGACCGTTAACCCTTACCGCCTTACTACGAGGTCCCTTTGCGGGTAGGTACTTTAACGCCTGCTGTTTAGCAGGTGTTAAAAACTAACCCGCAAAGGGACCAGGGTGCTAATTACGGTACCGCAATTTGCGGCACCGTAATTAGCGCCTTCCCCATTCCCATAGAGCCCTATGGGGCAAAAATGGGAATGGGGAACGGCAATGGGGAAGGGGGAATTACCGCCCCGCCAACCTTGGAATAGGGCAGTAATTCCCCTTTCCACCAAGGCGGCGCCGGTATTTTACCGGCATGGACCAAGGTGCTAATAGCACCTTGGTCCTCCGCCTACCGTGTAATGAGGCCCTATGTTTCCAGTTTAACAGGAAAAAATGTATATACTTCAAATGGTAGTTTCAAAAACTTTTGCAAAAATAAAGATGTGGCAGATGTTAGTTCTATAGTCTTAGCCTCGATTTTATTCCAAACAGGAAATGGTTGAAATTATAAATTGCAAGCAAAGCAAACACTGTTGCGTCACAGGATTTAAATATGCAAAAAAAGGCAAATTTGTTTACTATATAGGTACTGTTGCTTCACAGGTTTGGTTTTAGTTCCATCCAATTAATTGCATCCCAGTTCAATGTAGTAGTTAAACATTGTTGCATCACAGGATTCAGTTGGTCTCAAAAAATGCAAGGTCAAATACCCAACACGTGTTTTACCGTCTGGTGAATGGCGGATCTTCAGGGTTTTTTTTAAAAATTGAATTGAGAGTGGTTCAAAGAAAGAAAATCGGTTGAACTGATGGTATTTGTTTTTGTTCTACAATGGTGCCTGGTAAGGATCAGAGAAAAAAGAAGGGAAAAATTACTTTAATTAAAAAGAAAAAAATGGATATCCAATTTTATACATATCCTGTTTGTGACCCTTTTTATTCAAAAATATTTAAACAAATGGGTGGCTGTGTAGGGGTTATTGTTTTTAAAGAAAAGGACCGATCTCTAGATATATATACAAAAAAGCACTTACTTGAGTAGCCCGTTTCAATTGACTGGTGTAGGTGGATCTGGCTATCACATTTTGGAATTAGAAGTGGCTGTTTGTAAGAATGACCCTAAGTGGAAACAATGTACAAATGCGATGTCAGTGGTAATCGCGTGTATAGCGGACATAATTAAGCTCTGAAATGTGAGCACTGTGATGTACACGATACAGTTGGTACCGCTTTAGCAAAAACTATGGGGTGAGGCTTCTTACATAGGTATAAAGCATGGGAATTTCCAATGGTAGCAGTTTGAAATTGATCTCCGGTTCGATTGCCGAGTGTTCGTACTGTGGACACTGCCGGGAATGACCCGGAAGAGAAATAAAGGGAGAATGAAAGCCGTGACGTTGCGGTCACATGAACGTGACCGCACTGCGCAATTGAGAAAATATGTTAATATGCACGCCATGATTGAATGGGTTTCCATAGACCAAATATGATGAGATAAACCTTATGGATTTAACTCATGTGGAGAAGGAGCTCTACTAGATGGGTGTATCTCTTAGTAGATGGAGACTAGTAAGCCCTAAGCAGATACCAAATTTGTATTTCAATTATATGGTATAAGTTTGAATTCATGCAAAAGGAGGTAGACATGGACTGGTCAGGTATGTGACTAATCATACTCAAACACACTTCACCCTGGTGTTCCACACAAAGGGGGTGATGAAAACTTAATTTGGTAAAATTACTGCCAGATAGATCTATGTTAATTCAAAGATATAACAGGAAAAAGCACAAACGATACAAAAAGAAATACATTGACTGATTTACAAGCATATTGTTAACTCATTCTTGAATTCTAAAAGAATAAATGTATTAATTAAGCAAAACATAGTGTTCTCATTGCAAAAAGTGGTGTAGTTCGTGGTCTACATTGAGCCCACTGAAAATTGAGTCCATGGACCAGATCCAGTAGACTTCTCTTTTTCGAAGACATAGGGCCTCATTACACGGATGGCGGTAAGGATTTACCGGTACCGGTAAAATACCGGTACCGGTAAATCCTTACCGCCTTACTACGAGGTCCCTTTGCGGGTTGGCGGATTTAACGCCTGCCTTTTGCAGGCGTTAAAATCCAACCCGCTAAGGGGCCTCGGAGCTAATTACGGCACCGCAAAATTGCGGTGCCGTAATTAGCGCCTTCCTCATTCCCATAGAGCCCTATGGGGCAGAAATGGGAATGGGGAAGGGCAATGGTGGAAGGGGGATTTACCGCCCCTCCAACCTTGGAATGGGGCGGTAAATCCCCTTTCCGCCAAGGCGGTGCCGGTATTTTACCAGCATGAGCCATGGCGCTAATAGCGCCATGGCTCACCGCCTACCGTGTAATGAGGCCCATAGTTCCAAATCGCCTCCTCTTTTTGGAGGTGAAAGTTTTTCGATCCCATACCATTGGATTTTTGCTAGGTCTGACTCCTGGTGATATTTATGAAAGTGAAATGCTAGAGGGGATGTCATGTCCTTGTTTTTTATTGCTCTCAAATGTTCACCAACTCTGATTTTGAATTTTCTTATTGTACTCCCAATGTAAGGTTTGTTGCATGCGCAAATGATGGTGTAAATGACAAAGTTGGTATTGCAATTTAGGAGTTCTTTGATTTTTCTTTTTTTGCCATTTGGTTGTTCGAAATCTTTTTTAGCGTTAAACATGTGTGGACAGATCTGGCAATTGTTACATTTGTAATTCCCTTGGGTGGGAGCTGTTAGCCAGGATTGCTTTTGTATTGAAGAATCTCTTTTGTACTTTTCGTATTTTATGTTGTCAAAATGTGATAGACTTATTATTTTCTTGAGGTTGATGCAATTACGAAAGACAACATTTGGTTTTTTATCCAAAAGCTTGTTAAGATCTATGATTATTGGTACTGTAAGTCGTAATGAATCTAGGTGTATCTGAAAATGGTTATTTTTTCTTTTTTTCTTTTGATTGTAGTAAAGTTGTTCTGGATCTCTCTTTGGTTTTTCGAAGCATTGTTTTCAAATGTTTAGAGCTGTAACCACGGTTTTTGAATTTTTTGATAGTTGCTGATTGGTGTTTGTTACATTCTAATTCTGATGTACAGTTACGTTTAATGCAAAGAAATTCTCCAAATGGAATGTTCTGAATGATATGATGAGGATGGTTGCTAGAAGCGTGTAAGATAATATTGACGGCTGTTTCTTTGGTGTACAGTGTACTATGGATTGTCCGGTTGTGTATATACAGATGAAGATCCAGAAAATGAATTGCTTGTTGGTTGTAATTGATAGTAAATTTCAAGTTGTAATCGTTGTTGTTCAAAAAGGCATGATAATCCAATAGTTGTTGTTGTTCTGATCCATTCCAAATAATGATGATATTGTCGATGTATCTTCCCCAAAAAGCAATTCTATTGTTGATCGTGAAGTCCGGATGTTGCCAAGCAAATTGTGTTTCGAAATGTCCCATGTAGAGGTTGGCATAGTGTGGGGCAAATTTTGTCCCCATTGCTGTGCCTTGCATTTGTCTAAAGATTTTGTCTCCAAAGCAAAAGATGTTATTGTTTAAAGTAAAATGAATCATTTCCAAAATCATCATATTTTGATCTAAAAGAGAAACATATATGGTTTTCAAAAAATTTTCCGTTGTTGTGATTCCCTTTTCATGAATAATGCTGGTATATAGCGCTGTTACTTTGAAAGTGACGAACCAGTAGTTATCTTCCCAGAATATATTCTCCAGTTGGTTAAGTGCATGAGTGGTATCTTTGATGTAGGAACTCAGGCTGGAGGCTAAGGGCTGTAAATAATGATCAATGTATTCGGAATTCTTTCAGTGACTGATCCGATACTGTTAATAATAGGTCTCCATTGTGGTAAAGCCGTGAATGGTTTATGGATTTTGGGCATGAAATAAATTGTTGAGAGTACTGGATGAGTGACGTTCATGTATTCATGTTCTTCAACTGATAGTAAACCTTTGTCGTGCCAGTGTGAGCTCATTAATTTCCAATCTGATACTAGGTGGGATTCGTTGCAAGGGGTTGATAACATTCTGAGTCATTCAATTGATTCATAGCTATTTGAATGTAGTCGTCCATTTTCAAAAGAACAATGTTCCCGCCCTTGTCGGCCGTTCTCACAATTTTTTTTGTTATTTATAATGTTATTTATAATGTGCTTAATACCCAGAGGTTTCTAAGCGCTGACCCGGGGAATCAAACCTGTGTTGCTCCGTGTCATCTTGCTTCCAAGGTGAGTGCATTGACGCTGAGCTATCCTCTCCAGCCAATGACATTGTAATCCTCTTTTAATGTCTTCATGGCTTGCAATTGTTGTTGGCTAAGATTTTGATTGATTTTGATTTTGTGATTAGAAAGATAGAGTTGCCTTAGCTCTTTTTGGACTGCTTTTTGGAAGATATCTATGACGTTGTCTGATGGTAAAATTGGAGTGAAGCGTTATTGAGATTTAAGTTTGGTATATTTGGCTATGTTGTGTACAGATATAAAGAGGAAAATGTGTTGCTTCGTACTGAGATTACTGTGTACAAAAGGTTATTAATTGAGAAAAAAGAACTCTAACACTTATGTTGGAATATTGCACAGGTCAATAGATTTAGAACCCAGGCAGTAAGTTGATTGGTTCCATGTAAAAGCAATTTCATTTTACAAGTGCAATGTCTGTGTCTAATCAGATTCAGATATGGGTGTGTCTAGTGTTTTTAAGGGCTGCTCTTGTTGAAGGGTGAAGGAGGTGCACAGTTCTGTAATACATTTTACAGTCAAGGGGTAGATGGTGATGTAGTAAAATGTTATATTGGATAGATAGAGTGCAGTCACAATATTTTGTTAAGGGACCCTTTTCTGTTGAAGGTATTTCTACTTATAAGTTACATTTATGTTGTGAAGTATGTCATTGAAATTCTGGACAGCTGTTATATGTGCGTACGGTAAGTATTGTTCTCAAATATAATGAATTCCTGCACAAAAATTAGAATCTGTTGAGGACGGTTTACTGTCTAACGACGATAAGACAGAACTACTCCTCCTTGGTTCCTAACCAAGACTCAGCCTTTAACTCTTTCATCATTGATGGCAGTACCATCAAGGTATCCAATGACACCAAAACCCTAGGCATATACCTAGACTCCATACTATCCCTAACAAGACAAACCAATGCCATAACCTCTTCAACAGCCTACATGTGTAAACTCATCACCCCCTGTCGACCATTCCTTAAAACTGCCAACTGTACCACTCTTCCCAGAACCCTTATCATCTCGAAACTCGACTATTGCAACACGCTCTATTTAGGGACCAGCCAACAGAACTTGAATAAACTACAAGTAACACAAAACAACGCCATCCAGGCAGCATTAAACATCCCAAAAAATCATCATATTCGGACACCAGAAGCAGCCTACATTGGCTATTGGTTACTTAAAGAATCACCCTCAAATCATTGTCACTTACCCATAATGCATTGCCAATCAGACACCGAAATATCTATCCAACCGATTCACACGAAACACATCTGATCGCCCTCTTAGAGCAGCCCAAGCACATTGCCTACTACTACCAAGGTTCAGATTTCAGAAAGCATGGGGTTGTAGTTTCTCGGTACTCGCCACAATGTTGTGGAATGCACTACCTAACCCACTCAGATCAGAATCATCATTCCATTCCTTCAGAAGCAAAGTTAAAACTTGGCTTGTAGCTCAGGACCATTAGAGCCAACCAGAGACACTGTGATCACAACTTATGCTGTCATCATGATGTATGTTCTGCTTTTAGGTTGAGCACCCTTGTAAATAGCTACTGTTTGTAGCTACTGTTTGTAAATTGACTTGCAAAATGCTATGTATATGATTGACTGTAAATTGTGTAACTGTACCCTGCTCGAAACGCGCCCAGATGCCTCTAGACTAAGCACGCTATTCAAATAAATAAAATACAAATACAAATACTTATAATTGTGCACATTTCCTGCCATGCTTGCATTTGTTTGAGCATGTTTAATGTATCCCTATGAGGGTTTCTGCTTTATACTGGTGTATGAATCAGCTGCAACACATAGGGATGTTGTGCATTGTTAAATACAGTATACAGTAAATTAAAAAAACATTGTCAAAGTGAACATAATATTTATAACTATCACACATTAGCCAGGCAGTGCTATCTTATGCAGAGTTATTTACACTGTTTTGCTGATGCTAGAATCAATGTCTAACTTTATAGCAGCATTGCAGTACCCGAGAAATGCATTTGCCATGGCTACTGAAAACTGGTGGAATTCATAATGCTTCCTTACTGTTGATGCTGGAGTCCTATCATTAACACAGTTTATGTTAAGAAAAGAGTAAGTGGTATTAGTAGGTACTGAGGCTTCTATAAGATAAGGCAAAGGACGCTCCAAGCTTATATAATAAGCATGCATTACAACAGTATAATGGAGGTGTTTAGGGTTCTTCAAGCTTTTGCTGTCCGATGTCTTGGTGTAGGCTTTCTAACAGCTTTATCTGATATATTGAATGTTAAGGAATTATGGGTTTTCTAATTCAGAACATATGAAAAGCTGCAGGTTGCAGTGGCTTTAAGCTGTGGGTAACAATGCTAATACATTTCAGCAGCACACTTGCTGGATCATTTGTGTGGCACTGAAGAAGGGAGCAGTTCAAATGCAATTAATGTTTCATTTGTCCTCTTTGCCGTATACATGCTTGAAAGTGAGATGTGAGGTTTGGCTTAAATGGAATGCATTGAAGCATTACTGATGGATTTTCTAGAGTGAATATTACATTTGTGTAATATGGGTGGAAGTGTTTTACGACAGAAAATGTGTTACAGAACTTAGAAGATTGTCAGTAATCTATTTTCTAATTACATGTACACATTGAACGCTTGGGCGCAGCGTGTTCATTGAAATAATGTATGCTTCTCACAGTTTCATTTGGTATAATGTGATATACTAGCAGAAAACGAGAACACAGTGTATCATGCATAAAGTGTAAAAGTACATTTCAGAATAGTAGTATTTTGTAGAAACAATATCTAACAGCTAGTAGCACCCAGACTTTGTCCAAATACCAGTATTTGGAATCCTTGCATTCTGTTGGTTAATTAGAACTGTTGACTGCATATATTAATCGGATTGCATATTCAATGCGTTGTATGTGTGTACATTGGTCTTGAAAATTAAGTATTTTTTTTCTAGAGTATAATCTAAGAATGCCTTCAAAGAAATGTGCTTTACACAACATAAGAAAGTAACAGTATACGGAGGGTAGAAAAGTTTCTATATCTGAACATGTTGAGGCTGTTGTTTCATGTTCTGTAGAATGCTGTAATGAGAGTAATTTGGTAAGGTATGGCAAAGAGCAAGTATGGGAAAATCTCTCATTTCGAGTGAAGCCATGTCATCTACTGAAACCAGTAGAACTACTCTGATTAAAGTAGACTATTAATAGAAAGAGTGTATCAACATCACTACAGCGAATGAAGAAACGGGATGTTCAGAGAAACATTCCAAGTACTGTTTTACTTTTAAGAGACAGGCTTAAGAATGTTCATAACAAATGTTTCACCCTCGAGAGTTCTCAAATCTTTGGAGAAGTGTAAAATCAGGT
This sequence comes from Ambystoma mexicanum, assembly GCF_040938575.1. Classification (NCBI taxonomy): domain Eukaryota; kingdom Metazoa; phylum Chordata; class Amphibia; order Caudata; family Ambystomatidae; genus Ambystoma; species Ambystoma mexicanum. The sequence goes on from NC_090941.1 coordinate 927,610,539, forward strand.
CATGGTCATGTGTTCAAATGTGTCTTAAGGAAAAAGTAATTAGAGGAAATCATTGCAAAGGCTTTTCATGTGAAAAGGAAATAGTGCATTTTAGTGCTAAACATTTTAAAAAGTTGGCAAAGATCACAAAGGGATTCTACTAAAAAGTGTAGTCAATGTGTGCACTTACACAAGGACACTTTTATTTATTTGCCATGTGTTTTATTGTATAAAAGCATTTGACATAAATTACATTATAATACAAAAACCATCATATTTTCCATACAACTATTAACATATCCATATCATCTATTGTAATACCACATACTACATACATCTTCATACATCTACATGACATACATTTAATAATTTCTTAGATCATAAACTTCATTAAAAACAAGTACTCCCTTTCCTTAACAGCATATTACAATACAATTAATCAACACATTTCATAAATTGTTTATTTAAAATATCGTCTGTTAATCAATTCTCTAACATTGGCACCTGAGATTCAATTTGATTTCAACCTGCTTCCAGAGTCTGTAAAGAGCTTTGTGCAAAGCTATGATATTTGCGTTTATGCAATATTGCCAAAAGTCACCAGATTTGATAATGTCATAATCCTATAAAAAAATTCCCCAAATTGCATATAGATGTCCCCGCTCCTTACATTCAGTCATAACATGCCTGGTTTTTTCATGCATATAGGCACATTTACAAATCCTGCAGGTTCTATTCTCACAAGGTATACCCAATTCTGGTCCACGTATCACTACCGTGGGAAATTAATTCAGTCTCGTAGGTAAGACAAATCTTTGCAATGCGGGAGGTGGACTTAATATCAGATATTTTTGAGTTTTCATAAAGTGATGAGTTGCCCTAGTATGTTCCTGACATTATTTAAAAGCACCCAACTGTTTGTAATTCTTGTTCCACCTTCACAGTCTGGCCTTTTTTTCAAAGGTTTGTTTCAATTGGTAAAACTGTGGCCCAATCAGGGATCCAGCCAATTGTTTGGAATAGTTCTCTGTTTTGCTTTTGAAATTCATCTAGCTTTGTATCTATATCCTTATTCATTACCTTCCCCATTAAGTTCAACAAAGGGCATGTTAGATTTTTCAAAGCTTTCATTTAAAGTATCCCTTGCCGCATAAGGCCCTGTTCCACCAGAGATGTCAAACCCAACTCCAATCTAATTGTTTCTATGGGGACACATTGAGGGAGGCCGAATATCCGTCTCCAGAATTTGCCATACAACACCTTCAGCCAATCATAATGATTAATTCCATGGCCTCCAAACCATACAACACTGCTGGAGAAAAACATTGCTTATAGGTTAGTACTATTCCATTCATCATACTATAACCCACACATTTCTTAATCAATACTGTAAGGCCCATCACCTTTTTCTTTTTTAGCAATAATCAATCACCATGTTTTTAGCAGTACTGATAGGTATTCCCACTTAATTGTAAGTGGCCACTTGCTAAATTTTACTTTCCGCAAGATTCACTGAGCAAGATGGTCATTGTTTTTTGTCAAAATGTCATGAATTCTGGAGTTTTTGTATTTAGTACCAGTCCATTTTCCCCAGCACATGTGCACAATGATCTTTGCATCTCCATATACGTGTGGTCGACAAGGATGGCATCATCAGCAAAGGAGAGTCAAGTTGCATGAAAATTAACGATTTTTGGAGGACAGTGTCTTATGTTCTGAACCATGGCCAGCAAATCTGCCAGGTATAGATTAAAGAGCGAGGGTGCAGACACACAACCCATTTTGAGACCTTTATTAGTAGGATACAGGCTGTGCAGGCATCCATGTTACTCAATCTTATCTGTACTCCAGTGTCATTATTTAGCTGGACAGGTATGTTTAACAGCCCTCTGGCTATATTCCAATGCTCTTGTTTTTGCCATTACTGAGTCCTATTAACTCAGTGAAATGCTGCTCTGAAGTCAATAAACAATACATATAGTAGGGGAAAGTGTTAGTCCAGAAACGACCCTATAGTATGTATACTGCGTATATTATGTTGGCCAGAAACCAATCGCATCATGTACCATATATTGCCAGCCAGCACAGAATCGTCAACATATTGAGAATAACCAGAGGGCGTCCATTTTGTGAAATATCCGCCATTTGCTTTTTCTTTTTTCTGTAAAACCACTTTGCAAAATGTATTCTATACTTCGAGCTCATGCACGTCGCAAGGCCACAGCCTGAATGATGAAAGACCAACACAGACAGGAATGTCAGACGATACAGAAATACATTGTTTTCCTCCCTCACAACATCCTTGGAAGCAAGCAGAAACTTCATCTAATCAGCGGCCCAGGTGCCGGCCTGTCTTGTAAACTCTGTAGCAATAGGCAGTTAAAGCATGAATTATATTCGTTCTAGTGGTACTCCTTTGCAGAGAATGGTATTTGTCTGACCCCTGGTACATGAATAGAAATGCACAGATAATGTGCTGAAGAATGCCTCTCTCCTACGACCATGATATCCTTGCTGTACTAGGAGCTCTATGTTCTCCATAACAAAGAACCGTCTCTGCTACTGTTGCTAGAATAAGTATATTTAGACTGAATAAGAACTTGTCATAACGTGTCATAATTGTCATGATTGTCAATCATCGAACCCTAGCCTAAAAGTTACATTCTGGGCGGTTTGCATTGCCTTCTAAAAGATTGCATGTCATGTATAAATATTGCTGATTGAGCGTTGCTCGCTCTCTTGCATCTCACGAGGTCTGGTCTGGGTACACACGTTGCGAGACGTTAGACCCCAGTCGGGCGACTGAGAATACTTTGAAATAAACCAGACTTGTTTGGAAAAGCGAACTTCGTGTCTGTCGTGTCACTAGCATATGGTGATTGTGCCTTGGATTCCATATGAGGGGTCTTTACGGCCTAGAAAACATTTCTACGTAGTGCTTTACAAATCAGTTTATTTAAAAACAGAATATTGCGTGTTGTCTGAAATCCTAATGCCTGAAATCCTAAGCAATTGTGCAGTCTCTACCCAGCACTGTAATTCTCTTAAGATAAAAGTAGCCAATATCGTGCTAGGTACATCCAACAATGAAATCAACCTATAATTTGTGGGTGCCATATGAGAAAATGTTTTGTAATCTGGGATGAGCACAACTTATTCAATAAAATAATATAGGCCCACATACCACGGTCTTTCCGCAATACTACGTTGGGTAGGCCGTCATGCCCAGAGGCCCTTCAATTGTTTAGTTGGATAATAGCCATTACAATACTCTCAACATCAATTTTCCTTTTCATGCTGCCTTTATAAATATTAAGTAGACTATGTGCCCCGGTACTGTTTCCATTCTTTAAGGTCACCAGCATGGTTTGCCACATGGCATTTCTAATTGAGAATATTCATCTCTTGACCCAATTAATATTCTTGTTTTTAATTTTCCTATTAGGAACAACTCTTCTTTTTTTGTAGCTCTCCTTTTAATATACCTAATCACTTTCCTATATTCAAATTTAGCATCAGACATTGTTTTGCCGTATTCATTTTGATGTATGTGTCCCTGTTTTACTTAAAGATTTTCTCCCTGCACAGCAATCCCAGAAGTAAGCTACTTAATCCACTTTTCTATCTCATTCACCGTGATAATTTCCAACTGCATTAGCACATTCTTATCAGTCACTACTAGATGCTAGCTGACAATATTTATATTTAGATTGTTTCAGCTGATCTTATTTCCAACATTGTTAATATCAACATCACCTACCATATTGTTGTTTTTGATGTAAAGTGTCAATACAGCATGGTCACTTTATTTGATATGCTTCACAGTAAGTTTATCTGCAATATCTACCATTGCCTCACTTCAAAAAAATGATTAAGGGTGGACTTCCTATAATATTTTGACTAGCATGATTCCCTGGAATGTCATCATTAAATGTTTGTTTAATTTGATATATTCTCAGTCCTTCAGAAAACAGCACCATATCTTTCCCTGCCTGTTCATCTTTTTTTGCAGCATAGAACTTACTGCCTTTAAATTATCCGTTTTGGCTGTTTGTCGTTTATCAACACAATGGGCCTCATTCTGACTATGCCAGTGCAGTAACAACGGTGCCGGCAAGACTACCAGCACCGTTGTTACCGGACCATACACAGAGTCAGACCTGGCGGGCCGAATGGCACCCACCTACAGAGTTTGACGGAAGCACTGGCACCGTTATTAAAAGTGCCTTTGCTTCCCTGCTCCCCATTCCCATTGAGTCCCATGGAAACACAATGTCTTGATGTATAAGCGCCTTAAAAATGCACAATAAATAAATAAAAATAAATAAATAAATCCCCCTAGTAGATCCTGAGTACAAAATGGAATTGATGCCCACTGATTGTAAACCGAGTGATTAGATGCTGTAGATTGGCCCTCGACCCACACTGTACCTACTACAACCAGTAATTTGAATAATGTTGATTTAGAGAAACATGTAAAGTGAGTGGTGTAGGTCTGTGCATGATTTTGATCTGGTACTTGGTCCATGGATATGGCGACATTTCAGGGATATCGATCTTTAGTGTAATGGTGCAAAAGGGACCTAAGGGCAGGTTTGCTTGTTTTGGTCTGATCAGGGCTTTACTGAGTCATCGAGAGCTGCAATACAGGATCCCCTGACATTCTTCACCAGGTTGCAAAAATTTGAGACCAATCAACATATACTTATTTTGTATGTTTATAATAGACCTTAAGGATCTACTCCCCTTGGTACCCTACTTCTAATGCAGGAAATCATGCATATTGGAACATCAATTTGCAGCAGATTCCCACATCCTGGTTGCAAGTGACCTTAACTTGCAATGTGTGCCCTTAAAAATACTTTAAAAACGTTACCGGCACCGTCGTTTCCAGACCCGCATATTACAGGTCTGCCTGCTGGAGCTGCCATGCCCGACAGGTCTGACACTGTCAGGCACAGCGGCCACGGTAGGCAGACTGGTCACGGAAGCAGCAGCACCGTTAGCAACAGTGCTTCAGTGGTCCCCACTCTCGTAGAGGCAAATATTTACAGGTCCAGCGGCAACCCTCCAGTAGCACCGGCATGGTTATCGCGAGACCCGCAATGAGGTCCATGGTCTTTCAGCCAAAATTTATGAAGCCTCATAGGTTGGTTGTGGAGGTAGATGGAATCAAGCTTGAGCAGGTCCTGTATTATGATTTTCTAGGACTCGGTTTCCTGAAAACAGCTCCTGGCAGGATCAGCTTATTAAATCATGTTTAACTTTGGAGAAAATATTCGGGGTGTATGAAGATTTTCAGTAATTCTCAGGTGCAGATCTGTGTCCCCTGCCTTTCAGACCTACAACTTGCAGGCTCTTCCATCCGCTCTCTATGGTGTGGAAATGTACAGCTATTCAATCTCTGGCAATTGCCTAGAATAAGTTCCTAAACTTGCTATCACAAATAGTTTGCCAAATGTTTCTCTTCACATGGACTGTGGAATTTGCCCTATATCTGACATATCCTTATTTTGATCCATATTGTATTGGGTGAGAATTTGGAGCACTCTCTAACAAGGGAAGTATAGCAAGACTGTATCTTGCCTCCTCAGTTCTAAGGGAGGGCCTTTGTTCCCATGGATGGCTCATGTAAAAAAAAATGTCTATTAGTTTTAAATCTTCAGAGTCTGTGGCTTGACCAGCTGTCCACTTGCAGGGCATGCAAGACTATGAAATCTAAGGACACAGAAAAGCTGTTGAGGGGAAGGCTTAAGAGTTATTGCAGTCTACTGAGTACTGGAGGGCAGACTAGTCCTTGGGTTCGAACAATTCCTTAACATTATATCACCATACTTTGCCCTCGTGCTATTCGTGGAGTTCCGGTTAGGAACGCTGAAAGTGCGAAAATGTACGATTAGTTGGGGCGATTCTAACACTGTAATTTGCCCAGTCTGCAACTCTAATGATGAAACAATCATACATTTACTATTTCTTTGTATCGGATATAGAGCTCTGAGAGCAAAATATGTTCAAGCTATGCTCAGAGCTGATAACATTTGCAACATTGAAAAGGTCACTGACTAGTTACAGGGTGACAATTGACCTTCATTTTGTTTACTTCACAGCCAAGTACATACATCATGTCTGACTGCTGAGGCAGCAGCAGGTTTTGTAAAATGCTTATTAATGTGACTTCACTTGTATATACATCTATTAAATAGTAACTGTAGTCTAACCAGTTTAAGTGGCAGGTTTTTATTTAGTGTTCTACTTGTCAAGGTAGTGCTTCTACACACTTATTGTGGCAATAAGCCACGAGACTGCAGGCCAATACCGCCCCAGGTAATGCCCTCGGGGCCCTAGTTACAGGCCCGAGTGGAGCGAGGGCCTTAACGAAGCCCTGGGGGCATTACCACGGGCGGTATTGGCCCGCAGTCGAGGGGCTTATTGCCATTAGTACCCCGGCCTATTAGACCGGGGTACTAATTGCTTTTTTTTCTGTTCTGAAACACTAGTGGTAGGTGTGAAGGGTTGGGAGATCAGGAGTATGTGTTCGTTCTGGCAGAATTTATCCAGACCGGATATGGCTGCATTAGGCCTGAGGAGAACGCCTGGCTGGGGTGGGTGTAACCAGCAGTGATTACTTAGAGTGATGTGGAGTGAGCGGCGGATGTTGGTATGAGAACAGTTATACCGAATGGTGTCATAGTATCTCTGTGTTCTAGTTGACTGGTGGTGTAAGGAGAGAGTAAGCGTGGTGGTGAGATATGATGGGTTATATGCCCTTTTAGACGTTCTTTGCATTCCAAACCATAGTATATACGTCACGCAAATTCTATGGGCTCCCATGCATGCACACCTGTCTGCCTCACGCATGCACTCCAGTCAGCCCCATGCATGTGCTCGTGTCTGCTCCATGCTCTACGCATTCGGCAGCTCTAGGTATTCATCCATTCCACGCGCTCATCATTATTGGATGCAATCTGTGCTTGTTCGTTCTAGGTATTCATCCGCTTTATGCCATCACATGTACTAAGCAATCACCTGTTTTACGCACTTATCCCCGCTAGGCACTCATCCCCTCTTGCACTCATCCCCTCTACGCACTCATCCCCTCTATGCACTCATCCCCTCTATGTACTCATCTGCTCCCCGCGCTCATCTGCTTTAAGCACTCGTGCTTTTCACGCATTCAACAGCAATATCCTGTTCTATATATTCATCTCTACACTCATCTGTTCTATATCTTCATCCGTTCTGTACACTCATTCTCTCTGTACACTTATCAACTCATCCGTTCTATCCACTCATCTACTCTATCCACTCAACCACTCTATCCACGCATCGGTCTATCCACTCATCCGGTCTATCCATTCATCTGGGCCATCCACTGGGCCATCCACTCATCCGGTCCATCAACTCATCCGGTCCATCCACTCATCTGGTCTATCCACTAATCCGGTCTATCCACTCATCCGGTCTATCCACTCATCCGGTCTATCCACTCATCCGGTCTATACACTCTTCCGCTCTATGCACTCATCCGCTCTATACACTCCTCCACTCTATAAATGCGATTTAAAATATACTATTTGATAGTTGGCCCCCACACCAGATCTTGGGGGTAGAACAGTGGGAACGAAGCCTCAAAGTTTGGCTTGCTCCGTTTCTGAAGTGGCCCCTCCCATCTCCAGTTGCCGCTCCACCCAAATGTAGGTTTCATTGTACTTCTGCTCCTAAAAAAAAAGGTCAGAAAAAAAGGTCTCACCGATCACGCTCTGGCTTGGCTGACCTCTTTCCTCTCCAATCAACCCTCCCAGGTCCAACTTGGGTCCTTCCTATAATCTATCTTCCTCTCCACTTGTGGTGTTACCCAGGGGTCTAACCTCTCGCCCTAGCTGTTCAACCAATACCTGGCAACTCTTGCCCATCTGGTCTACCTATCTCATCTCCGATTGCCTTACTGCCATTCAAGATTGGTGTGCTGCCAACTATCCTTGTCTGAATGCCAGCAAGATGGAGATCCTCCTCATTGGCACACCATCTCCATCATTTTCCCTCACTCTCTGGCCAGCCTTTCTTGGCCCTCCTCCTATACCCCCCTGCAAGGCCAAGAACCTCTCAGTCACCTTTGATTCCACACTTTCCTTCTCCGCCCACATCACTGATGTCTCAAAAAATGTTACTTCTTACTGCACCTCCTCAGAGGTACACTGCATTTCCTCTCCTACCTCCAGAAGCCCGCTGCCTCCCAAGCTCTGGTTCCCTCTAAGTTGGACTATTGCAACAGCCTCTTCCTTAATCTACCTGCCTCTACTCTCTGCCCTTTGCCATTTATCCAGAACAGGACTGCGAGACTTGTCCTTGGACACAAGCCCTGGGATCATACCTCTCCATCTCTGAAATCTCTCCATTGGCTCCCAGTGGATGCAAGGATTAAATTCAAGATCCTTTGCATTGTCCATAACGATTTATGGGGACTGGGTCCAACATACGGTCAGCTATCCCTCCGCAAATACCTCCCACCTCGAGCTCGCCGCTCTTCTACCTCCAACTCCCTCACGGTCTGTTGTTTCTCAAAGAAACGAGCTAGGGTTAGATCTCTGTCTTCGCCTGGCACCTCCGTTTGGAACAGCCTCCCTGCCACTCTAAAACTTGAGGAGAACCATCTCGGGTTCCGGAAGCAGCTCAGACCTTCCTCTTTGCTTCTGCTTTCCCCTCCCCTCTCCCCTGCTGATTCTGTTCTCCCTCAGCACTGTGCACCTGGCCACCTTCTGTCCTCTGGGCCAAGGTAGTTGTTCACCCCATCACCCTCACGCACTGCCTCTGGGCCACCCCTTGCACTGGGGTCTGTACCTGTACCCATAAAGTCCCCCCCTTTTCTTCCTGAACTTATCAGACATACCCAGCCTCCTGCCTTAAACCAAGCACTTGCCACTTGCTGGCTGCACTGCCATTGTTTGTTGCCTTTATTATTTATTATTTTTCTGTTTTTCTCCTTGCTCCGCACTCTCTTTTTCTCCCCCCTTCCATGCAGTTCTCCCCCTCTCCCATGCACTTGCGCGTTCTCAATGTCACTTGGCCTAGTAAGATCATTGTTTTTGTTCTCCCCTGTTCCCCTTCCCTTTGCCTTGTCGGTCTCTGAAACACTTGTGTATGAGCACAATAGAAATAAAATATCAATATCAATATCAATATCGGAAACAACTTGGACCAGGCATTTTCAAAGTCTTCTTATGAATCCTGAAGTACCACCAAATGCTCCATTTATGGGTATTACTGATCTGACCAAATTCAGATTCGATGCTCTAGACATTTTGATAATAATCAAAAAATTAAGCTCATCTAGAGCACCTAGTCCAGATAATTTATCCAATGCAATTCTTAAATCCAATCTGGAGGCTTGGAGTCACTTCGGGATATACTATTCAAATAGATAATGATAACTAGTAAAATTCCCCCATCATGGCAAGAAGCTATATTAATTCCGATTGTTAAGAAAGGAAACATGTCCAAACCAGATAACTACTGCCCCATCGCACTTTTAGATGCTCCGAGAAAAATCTTAGCTAGACTGTTAATATGTGATTACTTAAAATGGCTTACAGTACATAATTTGTTGTATATACACCAATCCGGATTTCTACCTCGATTGGTACTGCACTAAACCTTCTAATACTTTCCGCTATAAAATTCCAAGTGATTCAAACAAAACAACCAGTCTTTCTTGCCTTAATTGATTTCAAACAGGCTTTCGATTCCGTCCCTCACCAGATTTTCTGGACCAAGCTTTTTAACTCCAAACTGCCCCTCTTACATCAGCTTTTTAATTTACCTATTTTACTCTAGCATTTCCATTAAAGTAAAACTCATGTCAGATGGCCTCTCATCAAAAGCTATAGAAACAAACACCAGTCTAAAACAAGGCTGCACCTTTGCCTTGATTCTTTTAAACTTTTTTTATTAAAGATATTTACCTTTTAATTCTGTTTGCTCTTTCCCCCAAAGATTAGGAACTTCGGAGATATTGTATCTTCTGTACGCTGATGATTTGGTACTTTTAGACAGAACGCCCATCGGGCTGCAAAGGAAACTCTCAGCCTTTACTCTCTATGCTGAAGCTAACAACCTTGTTATTAATACAAGTAAATCTAATATTTTCATTTTCCTTCATCGTCCCTTGAAATCAGGATGTAAATCTAACTGGTTACTATCTAAGAACTATCTCTCCCAAATACCGCAATATAAATATCTTGGAGTAAATACTAACTCACACCCCTCGAAACAACCCTATAAAAGTGAACTTATTCCAATAATGAGATTGTTAGCTATCCAAGGCAAAGCACTCCAGAGGAAATACAGGAAGTTTTCAATATTACCAGCAAGATTATTTTACATACAGAAAGTTATCCCGATAATCACGTATGGTAGTCAAACGAAAGCATCCCTAAATCTGTTAGGTGGGTGATCATCAAGGGTATATATTGGAAAGCAATTCTACCAGTCCCTCTAAATTCCCCAATTTCATTAATTAGATTTGACCTCGGTTTAACCTCACTCTCTGCGTCAGTATCCTGGTTAATGCTGAACATATAGGAAATGTTTGCTCTCTACAACCTCTGTGCACAACCTATTCCCAGCTCTCAAAACCCTTCTGGAAGCACCTAGATCAGGCCCTCTGGAAGATTGGAAGAAAGCATGCTCTCAAACACTACAACACGCGGATATCTCAATAGCTTTACTTCTGGAGAACCCTGACAAAGTGAAAATGAAGCTATGGCAACAGGATCGGATTGCCACATGGAACAAGTGGACCACATAAATGGCATTCAAGGTTGGTGCTTTTATAATCAAATCCTTGAATTAACTTCCACTCTATCTTAATAAATTCCCTGATCGAATTTATGCTGACTTCTGTTTGCGATTTCGTCTTAATCTGCTACTAACTAAAGCTAAAATTGCAACATATAATAAAGACAACTTAAGTAAAACATGCAGATTTTGTAAATTAGAAGACAGTACTGAGACCAAAGAACATCTCTTAACTGAATGCCACATACTCTTAACTGAATGCCACATACTTGCTGATCAGAGGAAACAATGGGCCTCATTCCGAGTAGGGCGCTATGGAGACCGGTGCCGGTAATCCCTTACCGCCCTACTACAAGGTCTCTTAGCGGGTCCCTCCAGTAACGCCTGGTCTGACCAGGCATTATGGACGGGACCCGCAAAAGGACCAGGGCGCAAATAACGGACTTGGCATGTGCGAGCCCGTTATTTGCGCCCTACCCATTCCCATTGAGCCCTATGGGGGCTAAAAAAATGGGGAATGGTATTTTTAATGGTGACTTACCGGTCCTGCAAAGGTCAGACTACACCGGTAAGTCCCCATTGAACTAGACCGGTGCCGGACCCGTTACCACCAATCTTGGAATGAGGCCCAATGTCTTCATAAATACTTTAGACACCTGATCATAATAACAAAAGAACAACTTTGGGCAGCAGTGTTTATTGCCACTAATACTTCTCTGATTATTGACACTGTCCAGTTTTTCGCTGAGTTAAACATATCTCCCACACAAAACTCTACAATAATTCTCCCCACATAATGAAATAAACCAATCCAAATTCATGGTTATATGTACTGCTTTAAACATTAGGGTTTGTTTTATACTACTGACTAGTAAATCTTTTAGAGTTACTTAGACCTGCAGCCTATGAAATAGTGCTCTTTCATTGATTTTACCATTGTAAATGTGATGAGTTTAATTCCCTAGCTGCCCGTATGATCAATCCTCTTAACTTGTTTTTAATATGATTTTATTTGAAACGTGATGATTTTATGACTCTTAGCTGCTAACCTGAGTGAACTGCCGCAAGCATGTCTACAAAAGCAGATGAATGGCGAGGGAATTCCTGTGGGGAGGAGGGAGAAACAGAATTGCACTGAGCACACTACAAAGGGACTATGAGTGGGGGCCATCAGGCTACTGGACTTGTAATGATATTATCTGGTGGGACAGCTTCAATTTGTGGTACAGTGGCTGGGAGAGGACACATCCATAGACTCAATACTCTTTCAGCCGGCAATGCAACAATATTACTTACAGGAGCTCTGTGGATAGATACAGCCTCAGCAAAACACTCCCCAACATAGTGAAGCTGGGCCTGGCCCTGTCGAGGAGAGTGTGGACAACCCAAGAGATATGTGACCCCTGCTCCAGGCAGATCTCTCTCACGGGACTAATAAACACCCTCATACTGACTTTGGCAGCAAATCGAACACAGTGGGAAGATAAGGGAGTAGCACAGATTGGGGACTTGTGGCGAGATGGACATTGGATGGACTTTCAGACCCTGTTTGAAGCGCAGAACATACATAACGGTCAATTCATATTGTACAACAACGTGGTCTGAAGGATCAGGAAAAGATGGAAAACCCTGCCGGAGGGGGAAGACGCAGGTTGGGTATTGGATGCATGGTATGATATCTCAGAGGGGGGACACACAGTGTCCAGACTCTATGAACAGCTATGGGGTGTTTACAACACAAGAGAGTTACAAGCACGTGTCATATGGGAGGAAGAGCTCCAAAAATCCTTTACGGATGAGGAATGGAGCCGTGCCCTCTGATACTGAAAGAAAGTCTCCAGGAACGCGAGGTTCTGACAGATGCAGCTTTATCTTAGGTTGTATACTAATTGACCTTTTCACAATTGACCTTGGGAAAATTGACCTAATTTAGAAGGTCAATTAGGACATATATGTGGGGGAACCCCCCACCGCCTCCTACCCAATCCAAAAACCCCCGCAACCCCCACCCAATCCCCTTATATTATTTATAATCCAAAACCAACCCAATACATATATGAAATAACTAAAATAATATAAAGGTACATTTTGCAGAAGGTCAATTAGGACTACTATAATTAGGTAAATTGTGCAAAAGGTCATTGTAAACGGTCAATTTGGGTAATATCTTATCTTATACATAGAGCATACCTCATGCCTAAAAGAAAATTGGCCATGGGGAGTAAGCAGACCCAGAGTTGCCCGCACTGCGCGTGGAATTGGCGGATATGCTGCATATGTTGTGGTCCTGCCCGGTGATATCAAACTTCTGGGACTCTATCATTGAAAGGGCGCAGAGGGGGGGAATCCAAATGCAGGAATGGTCACCAGAGTCTTATCTGCTGGGCCTGTTCCCGAGAGGAGGTAAACAGAGGACACACTTGGCAAAAATGAAAGACTCAATGACCGTGCTGGCGAAAAGCCGCACAGTAACAGTGTGGAACACAAGCACAGGACCGTCAATAGAAATGTGGTGGGCAGACCTGAGGAAATGGACGGTAGCCGAAAACATCAGTGTGGATGAGGGCCTTGCAAAGGGGGAGAGGGTGAAAGTGGGGCCAAGATACTGGGATGGAAAACCCTGGTGCAAGACGTGTTCGGAAGTGAGGAAGGAGATAGCATAGAAGATCCTAGGGATATGGAGGAGGATTAACTAGAAGGCGCGGGGGAGAGCCCAGGTAAAAAAGACAACACAAGTTAAAGAGAGGCAGCCCTGACAGGGAAGCACCCTGGTGAACTATACTGGGTAGCATAGGAAAATTGTGGACAGTGGAAGAGAAGGCCTTGCCGAGAAACTGAGAAGATGGTAGAAGTAGAGCAAACTCCAAATCGAATGTGCCAGTAGTGTTATGATGTTTGTTGTTGTTTATGGTTGTTATATGTTATGTTTTGAATTGAAAATACCAATAATAAGGTTTAAAAAAATATTGAAACACATCTCGAGTGTCCAATTTACGATGCTGGTTTTAAATCTATTGTAATTGAAGCTCATAACATGTTATTTAAAGATAATTCAGATATAACTGCAAATCATATCACAATTATGTCTAAAACTTGTTAAAAACATCATGTAAATAAGTGACAGTAATGTTTCAATTGAAAAAATTGATACATCAACTAAAATGATTTTTTAGAGATAGAACAAGACATTAATGGATGCAAAGGAGAAAAGGATAAAGCTGACAAGGTTACGTTCGTACAGAACAAATGGATGGGTGGATAGATATTGCTCAAGCTTGATGGGAAAAGCATTGAGGAAGTGAGGCAAGGGGAAGATCAAGACAAACAGTATAGAAAAGACAGGGAACAAGAGAAATGATTGAAAGAGGATGATCATAAAAGGAAGAGTAGACAAAGGTGAGGCAAGATGTATCAGGAGGCGTAACTAAGAATGGAAGAAAGGGCAGAGGAAGAGAGAAAGTATGACAACAGACAGAGAGCAATCGAAGAACAAGACAGGCTGGACAAGAAAAGATAAGAGGAAGAAGAACAGAAATTATGAGATGAAAGAATGCAAAGACGAAGAGACAAAGAAGTGTGTAGAGCAAACGAAAGGAGAGAAGAGAAAAGACAGAAGGAGGACAGGTTTAGATGGGAAGTGAAAAAGCAAAAGGAATTAGATGAAGAAACAAAGCAAAAAAGGAGACAGAGGGCATGCAACATTGATCGCATTCAGAAAGAGCTGATGGAACCAAGTCATGTAATATCATGGGGCGAGATAGAGGAGTCTCTCCCGTCGCAAGGTGCAATGCCAGAACCATCTAGGGTAAATCTAGATGAGAATTTTGAGATAGGAAACATCAGAGATAGAATCAATAAAGCTTATCAAGAGATAGGACAAAAAATGAATCGAGAAGCAAGGGAAAAGAGGATTGATCCATAGGTGTCCAGTCACGAGACAAAGAAGGAAGCACGTTTAGTCTCGAGAACAGAGCATTGTCTTTAGACAGGCTGACTTTAAAAAGAGATGAGAAAGATGAAAGTCACACTAGTTTGGGACTAGATATTTGAGAGGAAGACAGGGAAACCTTCCGTGAGTAAGAGGGAGAAAGTGCATGTGGTACCGATGGATGTCTGCAGATGGACAAGGAAGTGAAATGGTTGGATTCAGACCAACCTAAAGATAGGAGGCCAGACCCCATGGCATATCCAGGGTGACCTAAAGACAATTGCATAGTGAGAGGGGGGAATCACCACCATATGTGAATAGGTTGAGGTCATTGCCAGGTAGAAAGCAATCAGGAACCATTGTCCCCACTATGAGTAGGCAGAAGATGGGAGCTGATTGTGGATTCAGATGTACACAATTCCCCATATTAGAGTAAGGTGGGGCCAGACCACAGTATGGGCCTTATTACACGGATGGCGGTGAACCATGGCGCTATTAGCGCCATGGTTCATGCCGGTAAAATACTGGCACCGCCTTGGTGGAAAGGGGAATTACCGCCCTATTCCAAGGTTGGCGGGGAAGTAATTCCCCCTTCCACCATTGCCCTTCCCCATTCCCATTTTTACCCCATAGGGCTCTACGGGAATGGGGAAGGCGCTAATTACGGTACCGCAAATTGCGGTACCGTAATTAGCTCCCTGGTCCCTTTGCGGGTTGGTTTTTAACGCCTGCAAAAAGCAGGCGTCAAATTCCCCAACCCGCAAAGGGACCTCGTAGTAAGGCGGTAAGGGTTTACCGGTACCGGTAAGATACCGGTACCGGTAAACCCTTGCCGCCATCCGTGTAATGAGGCCCTATATCCCTTGGCCCAGATGGACAAGGATAATTTAAGATGCAAACTCCCAAGTTTAACGGCAGGTGTGGGAAAATGGATTTATGAGCTAGAAAATATGACAGGAAGAAATGCATTAGCTATAGGGGACATTAAGGGTCTCCTAGCAGCCATTCCTGGAGAAAAAGCTGATGACATTTGGACTAGAGCAGGTTTCTCAAGTGTTACGCCACAGAACACAGCTCATGACTGAGTGCCATTTAATAATTGTAGGGCAGCTTTTTGGAAAGCGCTCAGGGTACAGTATCCTGATACGTTAGACATGGATTCAATTATGGAACGTAAGATGAAGGATGACAAGGATCTGCTTGCTTACATTCAAAATGTTCAGAAACGGTGGACCTTGGAAACTCGAGTGCCAGTATTTTATCACATTTTGTGTCAGTGGACTATTGCAGATTATTGCCAATTGCTGCAAGAAAAGAATAAGAAGGAGGATGCTAGGAAGCTTGAGGAGGCTAAGTTAGTCCAGAAGAAATTGCAAAAGTACACCATAGAAGGAGCGGTACTGACAAGCGGAGAAGGACTGGGACTGCAGCAAGCAGTAGCTATGTCACAGGCGAATAATCAATGGCAATTGAATCAGGGAGGAAATGGGTTTGTGCCGAGAGGCAGAGGGACGGGTTTCAGAGGAAGAGGTGATTTCTTGAATAATCAGGATGGCTTTCAAAATAACCAAGGTGGGTTTCAGAATATGCAGAATGACAATCAAAATATGCAAGGAGGGCAAATGAGAAGAATCCCTCTTATATGTTGGACAAGTGGTATGACAGGGCACATTGCGCGAACATGTGGAAGCCACATGTATGTACAGAATGGACAATTCTCAAGAGGGGGGACAGCTTATCCTCCAGCATATAGCTCAGAGAATAGGGAATGGTTTGCCCCAGATCAGACAGTGCATCACGCACAAGCGCCGCAAACACAACAGGCTTTGCAACCATAGCGGGCACCATTGAATCCGCTGCAAGGGCAGTCACAGCAGGAGTCCATTCAGATGCAGCAGAGTGCAAACACAGGACAGTTATTGATCCTAGAGTAGGGGGTGTTACTGTTGCGGGAGGAAGTGCTTTTACAGGCACAGGAATAAGCATGTACCCGCAATAGGACAGCACACAGGGTGACTTGATGTGTTCAGTACTATCAGTGACACTGAATCCTCAAGAGGAACCAAGGGTTGATGTTACCATAGGAGGCAAATCTGTTTCTTTTTTAGTGGACTCTGGGGAAACTTGCTCATGTATATGAGAAGGAAAATGTTTGCTATCAGGAAATGCCATGAATGTTCAAGGCTTCTCTGGAGCTACAAGTAGAGTTCCTTTTACTGATGAATTACCAGTCTCTATAGGAGAATGTGATATGTCTGTACCTTTATTGTATTCAAGGCAGACACAAGTTAATATTCTGGGCCGAGACTTAATGACAAAGCTAAATATGACAATTTATTTTACTGATGAAGGCATAGTGTATTCAACTCCAGGTATACATTATTTAAGCATGGGGAAATGTATAATGGCATTTACAGGGCAGATAGCTCTGCGAAGAATGCCATTAGAGCCAGAAGTCTTACTTTATAGGATACGCATTTTGCTGACGTGACTACCTGGCTTACTGGGAAAGACTATGAGGATTCCTGATGCATTTTTGTTCAGGCCACAGATATCTATGGACGAAGAGGGGGACCCATTTTTCCCTTGCAGCTGCTGGCAGCCATAGTGCAGGGCGATTGGCCATGCTTGAAGGAGGTGATGACGAGGGCAGGACATGGAGAACGGTAATTGCCATTGGGGAGGGGTATAGATTGACTGGCATCACAGATGAAGATATGTTTAAGGATGATCCATCAGAAGATGAATTAATATTCAAAATGAGTATAACATATTGGATGAAGTAGAGAGAAGGGAATACCACAGCGAATGGTGATAGTGTGGCAGCGCCCCGCATTTTTTGATGAAGACATGGAAAAAGTGCCAACCTCTTTGTGGACTGCAGGCCCTTATGACGTAGGCCTATTGAGGGGGGTGGCCGAAGTTAAGATTAAGCTGAAACCAGGAGCAATTTTACATCGAGCAAGGCAGTACCCAATGTCTCGCAAGGCGGATGAGGATATTTTTAAGAATATATCAGCTATGATGGACCAAGGCATCTTGGTGACATCAGAGTCACTATGTAATACTGCTGTGTACCCTGTGAAAAAATCAAAAGGAGGGTCATGGCATTTAATTCAGGACATGAGACCAATTAACCAGATTGTAGAGGCAGAGTTTATTTTAGTTCAGAATCCTGCAATGATTTATGTAGTATTCGCACAGAGGCATGATATTTCACAGTGATTGACTTGAAAAATGTGTATTTCTCAATCCTATTGTATAAGGACTCTCAAGATCTCACGTCATTTACGTTTCATCAGACTATGTTGAAAAGCACTCGTTTTCCCGAAGGGTACTGTGCGTCTCCATCAATCTTTAATACGGTCCTGCAGATCGACCTAAGCAATATTGATTTGCCAAGTGTTGTGCTACAGTGCATAGATGATATTTTAGTTTGTAGCACGACAGAAAATGAGTGGAGAGAATACTCAATTTGGCTAATGACTATCTTAGCAGACAAGGGATACAAGGTAGACAAGGAGGTGTTGTACATAGGACTGTTAATCCTCATGAGGAAAATAAAGTGTTGGGGATGAGGTGGTAAAAAACCTCACCATTCCCATTGTGTCTAAACTCCATGTTAGCTAATGGGGGAGTTGCCCCACCCTCATGGTACCTGATGTAACATAGAAATGTACCTGTAATACTTAATCCACAGCCCGACGCTAGACACCATTTTGTGTTAGAATAGATGCCATCTTATTACTAGGCTCAGAAATCATACTTCTGCAAAATCCAGTTCTCCCCATCCCCAGCACCTCACACAGCACAGCATAGAGAGCCCAAAACCACACCACATTCATGCCGTGCCTGCTCCCTCACCTGATCCATGCAAAGCTTGTTCCCAAAGAAGTCCAATCATTTTTTGTTGCAACTATCCAGCATCACACCCCCAGATTATGCTCACTGCAGAATGTGAGATCATAGCCAGCCTCTAACCGAAGTGCCAATCCATCTCCATTAAACTGCCCATGCCCTTCCACCCCCCACCCAACAGGCCAAGTCTCACCAGTCCTCAACCCCTCACCCACTTTCATTCCATTAACCATCAAACCCCCTCACGTTGACCATTTCAGAACACCCACCACAGGCCTAATCCCGGCCAGCAGTATATTCTCTCTAAAAGAAACACATGCCTACCTATATCATGAGTGTTATAAGTAAGGGGGATGGCAGACCAACCATCAGGATCAGGCACCTGGGTGCTGGGATAAAGGAATCAAAGAGGACCTCAAGCGGAGAGGTCGGAATGCCAGAATATTAACCCATCTTCTCTTGATACCCCCTACTATGAAAGAATGTGAATGATATAATGATATAATTGTTAGGTTTTATTGCTTAGCTTAGATAGAGAGGACTGCATCACTTTCGCCCTGACCTTCAAACCGCAGAGATGAGCACAGCTAACCCACGTGGGTATGAAGCAACTGGAAAAGCAACAAGCAATGAGCATCCTACCTCCCTTATAGTATCATCTGTTCCATAGGTCCCTTCCCAATCAAATGTTAGGATTTAACCTTATGTGAAACGTGGATGATGATGCTGTGTGTCCTTTTAATCTGCTGCCCATGTTTTGTTTGGCAGAGCACCCTCACGTTCTTTGCTTGCTTTATTTTATATAAAATGTTGTTCTTCTTTGCAATTTATCTCTTAGTCTCATTCCCTACTGGGGTGTATCCATTATTCTGGTTAATTGGATATCACCTGCATTTGCAGGGAGTATACCTTCAAATGTTACACCTGAAAGAGCTGAGGCAATCATGAAAACACCAAAATTGCACACAATAAAGCAAATGCAGCAACTTTTGGGATTGTGTAACTATGTTAGAGCATGGGTATTTGATTATAGTTCATACACAAGACCCCTTTTTCAGGCTTTAAGGAAAGCCCAAGTGAACAATGAGAAAATAGAATGGGTGGAGGGAATGGAGGAAGGGTGTGAGTATTTGAAGAAAGCAATCTGTACAGCACCAGTTTTAGGAATTCTCAATTCTTCGTGTTTTCGCACACAAATGGAACAGTTATGACAGCAGTGCTTACACAGAGGACCTCCATTGGGTATAAATCTCTGGCATATTGTAGTGGGATTCTAGATCCAGTTATCAGAGGACACTTTCTTTGCAAACAATCGCTGGCAGCAGACACATTTGCTATTGAGAAGTCTACAAGTATCGTGATGGGATGTTCCTTATTTATTGAGCATGCTTTGTTTGCCGTTTTGGAGAAACCTAAGGGTATGCTGACATCTCAGAGGGCCTCTGCATATGAGGTAGTTATATAAAATCCAGCAATCAAAATAGTCATGTGTAAAATAGTGAACCCTGCCACATTCGTGGCCAAACCTGTGACAGGGGATGAACAAGTGCATGATTGACGAGGAGTTCTATGACAAGATCCCAAGGGTAAAGGACAATGCTCTAGCAGGGGGGAGGTTCTCTTTATTTACGGATCATACTGATCAAACTGATGGGGAAAGGCATTTAGGTTCAGCTGTGGTAACACACAGAGCTAATGGAGAATTTGACGCCTACCGTCTAACTTTTCGGCACAGGCTTCAGAATTGGTGACGCTTAATGTCACATTCAAGAAACACGAATGACAGGAAGTGACAGTGTACAGTGACTCTGCCTATGTGATGTCAACCTTGCACAAAGGGCTAGCATGTTGGAAAAGGAGGGGCTACCTCCGGGCAGACGGCACTCCAGTGTAACACGCTGCATTATTGGACAGGCTTATTAAAGCACTATAACTCCCAGTAGTTATCGCAGTAGTTAAATACGCAGCACATACTAAGAGTACCTATTTTATCTCACATGGGAACAAAGCCACAGATGAAGAGGCCAACAAGGTTGCACATCCACCTGATATTTCAAGTTTTGGTACTCCTAATGTGAAGGAAAAAATGGACATGATTATGATTGCAAATTAAGGATTTAATCATTTGTCTAGAACACAGTTGATGGAAGTTCCAGGTAGTGCTCTGCAGGAAGAAAAGGAGCTATGGATAGGGAGGGGGTGTTCTTTATCCCCCTCTGAAGCATTGTTGAGACAGGACAGCACTGGTAAACCGGTGATGCCTGCAGCCTTTTTAAGGGTAGCTTTAGAACAGCTACACTACCCTGTGCATATAACTAGGGAAAGCCTTGCAGCAGTTATTGCAGAGGATTGGTTTGTATGGAACCTGTTAGAACACAATGCTTTTTATGTAGTAAATTGCATCGTATGTCAAAAGTTTACTGCTGGGCACACATTGCGATCAATTAGAGGAGTGATTCTTTGACTGGTTTGTCCTTTTCAGAATTTACATATCGATTATGTTTATATGCTGCAAGTATGTAGTGGATATAGGTATATGATAGTGGTGGTGTTTCCCTTTTCAAGATGGATTGAAGCTAGTCCATGTACACACCCTGATGCCTCTTGTGCTGCAAAGTTTTTAGTCCGAGAAGTCTTTCGAGATGGGGATTATGTGAGGTGCTGAGGTCTGACAATGGACCCCATTTTATTAATTAAGTATTTCAACAGATCAGTCTATTGCTTAGTATTAAACACACATTTTCTGCTGCTTATGAACTGCAAGCAAATGGGAAAAGTGAAAGACTCTTCTCAAAGAAATAATTGCCAAACTTAAATTGACACTGAAGAAGGGGTGGCTGTACTGTCTGCCCCTTGCATTATGTGCATTAAGGAATGAGCCCAGGTCGGACCTCCATCTCACATCCCATGAGCAAGTCACAGGGAGGCAAATGAGAACGCCGCTGTCACCTCCAACTAGGAGTAGAATCGATGCCCTGACCACTGCAGAATTGTTAAGAAATGAGCTACGTGTGTATTTAACATGTATGACCGCTACTATCTCTGTAATTTTAGATCAATTCAAGCATGAGGGGTGTCGGTCTCAGGACACAGATGAAGACCATTCAGCAACCGGATACAAAGTACTACCTATACCCAAACTATTAATTGGAGATTCCATGCTAATTCACATCTTCATGAGACAGTGGCATGAGCCCCAATTTAGTGGACCGTTCATTGTGGATAATATTACTCCATCTGCAGTAAAAGTTGAAGAAAGGCGCACCTGGATCCACTTGAACAATGTAAAACCATATGCTGGTGAAACGGAAGACCCCCACCCGATTCGGAAGCAAGTCAAGAAGAATCAGTTCAGCACGTGCTGACTCAATCAAAGATGAGGAAGAAGGACCCTAAGATTGCTGATTAAATAAATGCAAGTGTGCATTTGGACTCTGGCTTTTCCCAGACACTCTTTATAGACATTTTAGCAAGAGTGAGAAAGTAACTGTTCTTAAGCCACAGGAATTCATTAAAATTGGACTTTGGAATGTGCAGTTGTGATTAAAGATGCCAGATGTTGATTTTAGTTTTGACGATTGGAAAAGGCAGCAGTTCCATGATAGGTTTCTCACCGAGTTTCTCTTTGGTCTGACAAATGGTCCTGTCTGATGTTGATTCCCACAGACTACTTAGTATTGTCTTTTATTACATCATTTGAGTTCATCCTTATCTTGTTTGGCAAACACCAACACTTATTTGCTTCTGCGAGATCCCATAAATCGTCCTACAATCAGCCGGTTACTTGTGGAGATAACTGAGGAAATTCGGGAGCTACCTGAGTATTTAACAAGGCTGCTTGATTAAAAAGGTTTTTTCCTTCCTTAAAAATAGTACACAGGCACAATGTGGTCTATTGAGCATAATCCAGTTCCACCCTAAATGCACCGGAAGTGTGCTGTTGGGCTGGAGAGAATAATAGTTGTAGAATCCTTGTGGAACCCCTGCTGGAGCCTTGCGCCTCGCGCCCTATCTGACATAGGAATCACTGCTGTTTTGTACGCGGCAAAATGTACTTTTCCAAACTGACTCAACGTTACAGCTTATGATTGACCCCGCTCACCTCACCCCCAAGCCAATCTATAACTGGTGCATCCTCATGCACCGGCGCGCGCACCCTAAGTGCACCCTAAGTGCACCAGAAGTATGCTGTTGGGCTGGAGAGAATATAGCTTTGGAATCCTTGCAGAACCGTTGCTGAAGCCTCGCACCTTGCATCCCGTCTGCAAGGGGCATCACTGCTGTTTGCCTACGTGGTGAAAGAAGCTTTTCCTAACTGACTCAAGCGAATATGAACTCTTGGACTTGGGTTTATTGAACTTGGACTCTTGGGCTTGGCTCTATTGTGACATCCTTAAATGTTCTTATGGCTTTCTTCTCCCCTTGTTTACAGCGTTACGGCTTATGCTTGACCCCACCCACCTCACCCCCCAGCAAATCTATAACTGGTGCGTCCTCACGCACACATGCATGCACCCTAAGTGAATCAGAGTGTGCAGTTGGACTGTTAGGCTGGGAGGTGGGAGTTGGGAGGGGCAGCTTCTGCCGTGAGTACTATTGTGGACTTCTTTTTCAAGCATTTCTTTAAATATTATACAGTGAGCGGGCATAGTGGATTTTTGCAATGCTGCATGCCGTTGCATACTAATGAAATGTGGGAATTTTGTCTCTTATGCCATTTATAATACTCTTTAAACAGATTGGGAACATTTAACTCAGGAACTAACTTGGTTTTGTTCTATGGTTGTGCACCGTTCTAGTCCCGAAATTTGAGAACTTTAGCATATGTGATCTGTCTGTGCACTACCAGATACTCATATAATGGTAGGTGGTATACAAAGTGGGGGATGCTTGGAACCTTTTATGCCTAGTAATAAAACCTCTAATATCCCTGTAATGGCAGATGCCATTGCATAATCCCTTTTGGATCCAATGGCTGCTGCTATTTTGAATCTGGATGTAAAATTGTAAAATCAGAGATTGGGTATGATGACTGATGAATCTGCTAAATTTACTTCTTTGACCCTAACTAATGAAGGTAGGGCTCAGGTAAAGAGCACTCCTAACCACCATACTAATATTATGGCACAAGTTTACT